>NC_045972.1:48066618-48666618 GCF_010909765.2 Amblyraja radiata | reverse complement strand
AAAATTGAGGAATTGTACTCATAATGGAAATACAGCATGATACTTTACAAAAAGATGTTAAAAAAAATATTTAATTCACATAATTCAATCATCGTATAAATAAGCTGCATAGCTTGCCAGCAAGAGAGCAAAATAAGAAGCCTGTTGTCTTCTAAAGTGTAAGAATTGCCATTCCGTTCCCAATATTGCACTGTTGAAGATTAGGAAAAGGTGAAACATTTGTCAGGAATTTAATCTCTTCTGCGTCACAAAAGTAAATAATAATGATAGATTCAATACAAACAGCTCAGAGAATATTCATGGTTTTGGCTATTTCCATTGCATTTGATTTTGCCACAAGCAACCACCTCATTCTAAACTTAAGGAGAATCGTATAATCAGGAGTGATGAAGATAACATGGTATCAATATTTCAATTTAAATTATTAAGTCGACCTACAATCGTATCACGTTTCATTTTATTTTCAAAATTAATATATTTGAGTGAAGAAAAAAGAAATGTGACAGGAACAGCAAGTCACTGGAATCTGCAGCTAGATATATTTATGTCCTTTAATGAATTTTTTGAGCTTCTTAATTTTATCAATTTCATTTATTCTAGTCTTGCCTGAAGAGCAGCCTTGATGATTTCAGCTGGTACTGTTGATTTCAGTGACATTTAGAAAAACTGACCTAGACAACACAATTTAAAATGGAAATGAAATGTACGTTTGATTGTTAACCATAATATAAAAAATAATGACTTTGTAGAAGTATTTTCCAAACAGTAATCTCATTTTAAGATTTGAATGTTGATTGTAAACCATTCAAGCTTGCTCTCACAGTTAATGACATCATCTGATTCCTCAGAGATTACTATCTTGAAATAATTACTAACAGGTATCCATTATTCTCATAAGTATTTATTAAGATTGTGTGTGGAAATAAAATCTAGGCAGAGGCAGAAGAATAATTTTGTTAATCGGTAAATGAAATCAACGCCTCATACTTCCATAACACAAACTCTAAAATATAAATGGAACTTAAACCATTCATTAACCGATCAAGTCTATTTATTCTAGCCAATACATCCAAAAGATCATCTAAGGATCGTAGTGGTTTAAATGTAGTTTATGCAACCAACCCATTAAACTCAGTACAAATGTCAACATGCTGATGCTCAATGTAGCTCCGTGATGCTCCAAAGTTGGATCTGCAAACTCAAGAGTTCACTCTGAACTCTCAGCAAGGACTTGGCAGGAAAATGGATGCTATTTTCATAGTGCCCCTTTCTTAGTCGACTTAAAGCCAAGGCAATCCTGATAATTAATTCACTTCCAGGCCACTTCACACATTAAATAGACAGAATTGGCTGAAAATCTGGCTGCGTCTAGATCCTAGAGTGTACCAATGTTACTTTCATGTGGGAGATTCAAGGGGAGACTTTTTTTTCTAGATTTTAGGTAAAATAAGGCTTGGAAAATTATATAGAGAAAGTTTTGCCTGGCTGACATTAAAGGAAGCCCACCCCCCTTAGAAGCCTCATGCACAGCCAGCACCTCAAACCTACCGCAAACTGTCCTTGAGATGGCTGCAGTACCAATGAAGTGATTGTCTACCTCATTGTATGTGCATTTGCCAAGAAGATCGGGAAAATGATACGGTAATCCTTCTCGAAATAAAGTGCTGAGCAAGTGCCCAGAATTGGACTCTTTGTTCTACTAATTGTTCCCAGGGCCATACTGAAAGGAATTTCAACTGCTGCAAGATGTCTACAAGCACCTGGTGCCAAATGCCACATTTTAAGTTACAGGAGAACATAGTTCAACAAACCTATGCCCTTTAGTCCTAGACTACCACACCCTGGGAAAAAGGACAATCTATACCCCTCATAAATTTCTTAACCTCTCCAAAGTTATCCCTCAGTCTCCTATATTCCAATGAGAATAAATCCCAGCCTGTCCAATCTCTCCTGACAACTACAGCCCTCCATTCTAGGCAACATCCTGGCGAATCTCTTCGGCACTCTCTCAATGGCTACCACATACTTCCTATAAAGTAGCAACTACACAGCTGCAACATGATGTCCAGATGTTACACACTTCACAACCCTATACATTGTGAGCTGCAAACTTGAACCTCAAGATGCAACCAAAGCTTTCAATTTTGTAAAAATAAAGGAAATACTTTTACTTGTTAACCCTGTCATTTGTTTTATGATTTCTCTCCGTATTTAAAATTATACTTGGATTGCTGGAAACATCTCATTCTTTGAAGGCAAATATGAGTTAAAATGTAACCAACACACTTTAAGACTTAGACTTCAGGAAAATTGTGTAATGGTTTAAATGTTCAGTTGAATTTGCTGTCCAATCAGGAAATGTAGTGACCAACATGCACCAGCCCTTAGACCAACACATTCACACATGTCCAGACCAGGTAATGCCAGAGGGTTAAACACACCTGCTACCTGACAACCTACAGCTGCAGGTGAGGCCATTGCTCCCTTTGTTCTACATCTTCAGGTAAGTCAATTTGCATTCATTTAATCTAATTTTAATTTTACTAACGATGTGTAGAGTTGATTAAAACAGATAGACCACTTAAAATGTCATAAAAATCTCCTGGCTTTAGTTTCACCCAACAGAATGCTTATTTTCATTGCCAAGATGTGTCATTTTAAATTGATTAAATGTTAGACTTAAAATAATGTTGGCAGGAATCTGGTGTAACAGCCATAAGCATTCACGAGAAGATGCTCCATTGGAAAAAAATCCCCTCAATTTGTACGTAATGCTTCTCTTTGAATTGGCCTTTTGATTGAGTGTTGCAAAAAGCAGAAGCCTTATCATTATGCATTATGTGTGGGAGCACAAGTGACCATGCTGCAAACCCATGGTGGGTAATCAACATGGAAAACAACACCAGTAAATCTCCACTCTAAACGTCACCCAGTCCTTCTCTCCAGAGATGCTGCCTGCCCACTGAGTTACTCCAGCATTTTGTGTCTACCAGTAAATGAAATGCCCAAACTAATGACGAGAAGTAGCTCTCTTGATGCAAACAAAACAGACTGTGAACCATCGAAGGGCTACTGTATTGATGAAGTAGCAACAAAAGTTGGCGGCGCGACTCACCCGTTGCAGCGGCCCCTACAGCCTGTCTGTCTTTTTTTATTTTTTGTCTAGTTATGTGTTGGTGTTTTTTAATAATGGTTTTAAATGTGTATATGTGGGGGGCGGGGGGAAACTGTTTGAAATCTCTTCCCTGCCTGGGAGACCCGACTTTTTCCCTGTCGGGTCTCCGTTGTCTCCAGCCTGAACGACCCGGGGGCTCGGGAGACTGCGGAGCTGCGGACTACTCACCATCGTGGGGCTGGCCGGCCTCGGAGCGTGGGGAGCGGTGGTGACTCGCTGCTGCGACTCGACTCCTGGGGCTCGGAGGCTCCAGCAACACAGCCGCAGGTCCGGTGAACTGGGACATCGGGAACTCGCGGGTCCGGGGGGAGAGAGACCGCTTCCCGGAGCTCCAGCAACGCGACTTCTCCACAGCCCATGTCGCGGGGTTGGAACGACCCGGAGCGGGGACGTACATCGCCCGGCGCGGCTTCATGGCCGTGGGACATTCCAGCGCCCGCCGGGGGCTCCAACTTTGTGACTTTTAGACCGGGAGCGGGGCCGAAAATCGCCCGGCACGGCCTAAAATGGCCGTGGGACTTATCATCGCCCACCTGGGGCTTGGACATCGGGAGAGAAATGGAGAACAGGGGAGAGAAAAGACTTTGCCTTCCATCACAGTGGGTTCACTGTGATGGATGTTTGTGTGAATTAAATTGTGTGTATGTCTAAGAGGTTGTCTTTGTTTGTATGGCTGTGGAAACAGAATTTCGTTTGAGCCTCACTGAGGCTCAAATGACAATAAATATTGTATTGTATTGTATTGTATTGTATTGTATTGTATTGTATCTTTCCCATGCTTTCAAATGCCACTGCCAATGGCACAATGAGAATTATGTGAGGGTCAGATGCAACTAGAATCGGTTGAAAATAATTCCTGACAACACTCCTGGCCTGGACTGAAAGATGCACATTGATAACGATAAAGATAGACCTAAAACACATAACTTGCACCAGAAATTCAAAGGGTGGAAACACCAGAGATCTGGGTTACACCACGGGGTCTGGTGGTCCTCTTGAACAATTGCAAGGCCATTTTACCCATTCCTAATGAGAATTTCTGAGTTGAAATTGTCAATAGTGATGATAGAGGCAAAGTAATGGCCATCGTGGACGTTAATCAAATAAGCAGTGAATGTTACGTTACGTTGTGGCTACCTGAAGAAATCAACTTGGGACCTGATTAATTGTGGTTCTCGTCATTATTATGGGACGACTTACACTGCCCGATAGGCAGCTCATGGATTCGAAGACGAGACAATGAAATGTGAAGGAGACCTGGCAGTGAGGGAAATGCAAGGATTAGCATCAAGAATGGAACGAATAGCACATCAAAACAGTGAGCTGCAAGCTATCATTACTTACAAAAGTAACAACATTAAATGTGATTGCTAAAAGTTAACAATTATTTTGTATATTCTGTTGTAGACATATGAACATAAATTACCTCCAAAAATACAAAGCAGACAGAAATATCGCATCAGCATATTCCAAATCGATTTGGGGTTCCTTCTGCAGGATTTCTTTTAGGATGCCTACATCTGTTTGTTTCATACTGCCACTTATCAACTCTGCAAAATATTGATTGCTAACCAAGCTAGATTAATCAATATTGGTAGTGCAACCCTTCAAATCAGTGCAGTTTAGCTGTCTTACCAAAGGAGTCAAAGATCAGTACAGTAAGACAAATCTACAACGGCTGACATGACTTTATTTAACGACAATAGTGTTTAAATCTGTTCCAAACTCCCACTGTAGTCGTTGATGCTTTTCTCCCGAGGTCTTATTGAAGTTATGGGGAGATGTTATTGCAACACGTGTGGAAATGTGATGGCAGTATATCTCAAGATTAAGTATTAATGATCACAGTGAAAGCAAACTAACAACAACCAACAGAATGTAAATAATTATGTGCAATTTACGTAGGATGACAGGAAGTATATAACTATCAACAGCTATCTGCCAACTCATTGGTCAATAGAATGATTGTTCTAATGGGAGCTACAGTATTAGATCTTGAAAGCACTGAAACAGCAGGAGCCCTGGTCTGGAAGCCTCAATCCATGTTACACTCCGACCTGTGGCATTCTTTCATTGGTGTGGTCTTCTCCATGGAGGTTGAGGTCCCAACTTCGACCTGAAGGGCGGCGCAGTGGCGCAGCAGTAGAGCTACTGTCTTACAGCCCCAGACACCCGGGTTCGATCCCGTTTATACGAAGTTCTCCCCATAACCTGGTGGGTTTTCACCGAGATCTTCGGTTTCTTCCAACAATCCAAAGATGTATAGGTTTGTGGGTTAAATGGCTTGGTAAAAATTTAAAATTGTCCCTAATGTGTGTAGGATAGTGTTAGTGTGCGGGCTTGGTGGGCCAAAGGGCCTGTTTCCGCACTGTATCTCTAAACCTAACTAAACTATAAGCTTTATAATGATCTCCTTGCTCCTTAGTGGAGTTACGGATTGTCGACAAGTAATGAAATAATTGTACCTGTAGGGTTGTTGATTCCAGTCACGTGACCATCAATGGAGATCTAGCAGAGACCAACAACTTACTTGGCACTTGTTACATTAATTTACTGGACGTTTTGAGTTATAGGGAAAGACTGTATAGGCTAGGTCATTTTTCTCATGAGCTTAAGAGGCTGGCGGTGGTGATATAGAGGCACATCAAATATATAAAATCATGAGGAGCATAGATAAGATGAATAGCCACATTTCCCCAGAGGAGGGCAGCCTAGCTCTAGAGGGCATAGGTTTACTGCAAGAGATTTAAATGGAAACTAAAGGCTATACAGCTTCCTAAACAACAGCTGGTGGGATTTGGATGTGGCTGGCCTAGCGAGTTGATGGGTCCACAGACCTGGAATAGTTAACAGGGACGTCAGAATTCTCTGGCAGTAGTTAACATCCCACCCCATGTACATGTGAAGCACCGTTCTTCAGTCATCCCGGGTCACACCATTAGCACTGGAGTCCACTGTGGTAAACACATGCAATTTCACCCCAAGTCGAGCTAGGTGGGGCATGCGGTGTGCAAAGCCTCAGCCATAGTTACTGCCCCATGGTACATCATGTGAGCACTGTCACTTCTAATTTTGCCTGTGAACATGCTTTCATAGAAACATAGAAACTAGGTGCAGGAGGAGGCCATTCGGCCCTTCGAACCAGCACCGCCATTCATTGTGATCATGGCTGATCGTCCCCTATCAATAACCCGTGCCTGCCTTCTCCCCATATCCCTTGACTCCACTAGCCCCTAGAGCTCTATCTAAGTCTCTCTTAAATCCATCCGGTGACTTGGCCTCCACTGCCCTCTGTGGCAGGGAATTCCATAAATTCACAACTCTCTGGGTGAAAAAGTTTTTTCTCACCTCAGTCTTAAATGACCTCCCCTTTATTCTAAGACTGTGGCCCCTGGTTCTGGACTTGCCCAACATTGGGAACATTTTTCCTGCATCCAGCTTGTCCAGTCCTTTTATAATTTTATATGTTTCTATAAGATTTCCCCTCATCCTTCTAAACTCCAGTGAATTTCCTAACCAGTTCTCGTTACATTGTCCTTTTTTTCTCCAGTATTAAAGCAACTCCCTCCCCACAGCCCCAATATCCAGGCACCCTTCACCACTAACCTTTGTTCAGCTGGCAACCGGAAGGTAGCCGGTTCGAATCCCGCTTGGAGTGCATACTGTCGTTGTGTCCTTGGGCAAGACACTTCACCCACCTTTGCCTGTGTGTGAATGTGTGAATGTGTGTGAGTGATTGGTGGTGGTCGGAGGGGCCGTAGGCGCAGATTGGCAGCCACGCTTCCGTTAGTCTGCCCCAGGGCAGCTGTGGCTACAGAAGTAGCTTACCACCACCGAGTGTGACTGAGGAGTGAATGAATAATGCGATGTAAAGCGCCTTGAGTATTAGAAAGGCGCTATATTAATCCCATCCATTATTATTATTATTAACCTCCCTTTTGCTGCTTGTCCTGATCCTGAACCCTGCCCACATCCCTCTGATGACTCCCAATATCCCAATGCCTTCAATAATCTCCCACTCCCACATCTGGTCTCCTGACCCCCATCCCACCTTCTCCCTCAACAGTCTTCCAATCTCCTCTCCCCACTAATATCAGGAACAACCAGCAATATTAAAGGGTAGAGAACACGAAACAGCAGTGAAACTGGAAATATTGCAAAATTGCAAGAACCAAGTTATAAAAATAGCAGAATTGTCAAGGGCAGTATTAAATTGCATTGCACATCAATATGCAGGATGAAACTATTAATTTTTGCAACCACATTGGTTTAAATGTCTCTTCTGAATGAAGACTCCTCCCCTGCTATGGTGCTCCCTCAGCAATGTAGTCGAGTGATCATCCTGTTTCTTCAATTTTTACAAATGACACCGGCTCACGGAATGAGCAGCATTATCATGCTGCAGATATTGCAAAACCCAGCAACATTGTAGATTTAAGGTGACATAGGACAAATAAATTAGCAGAAGCATGGTGGATGGGCTTGAATGCAGGGTGATACACACTTGGCAGACCTGATATGAAGGAACAGAACATTTAAATGTCTGAGATTGAAAAATACCATCAAAACAACGGTAAGGGACAACACTACTTCTTGCGTATGGCGTGCACAGTAGGACAACTTGTTCTATTTGATCTTATTTGATTGTGCATGCCAGGTTGATTGCATTCGTCGAAACAGGGCGGACCACGTGAAGGTTGCAATCTCCCACCCCAGGGACAAAACTGAAATACTTAGTTAGTTGGACAACACCTGTGGAGCAGAAACCCGGTCTGACTGATGACCTTTGAACTTTGTTCCTGTCTCCACAAATGCTGTTCAAATGGCCAGTGTTTACTAATTTTATCTTAAATGGCGGTCGTGTTTTGAATGGGGGAAGCTTGATATCTAAGTCAAGAGGGCTTGATTATCATATGCACAGAATGCAACTTTTATTTGCTGCAGGTCTACAGGCCTGTTAATGCAGCAACATGATAAATACATATGCAATAATCAATACTGCAATCAATTATTCACTACGCTCTGTAACCAGACCATTATAGTGCAAATATGGAAATCCTCAAAGTTGGCAGGGCATGTTCAAGAAAAGGAAAATGTCATAGAATATAAACGCAAAGATATTATTCTAAAGCGTTATGAGTCACTTGTATGCCTAGCTGTAGTGTTCACACTCATCAGGAAAGATATGTATGGTGCAGGGGGTCTATCTACCTCATTGGTGACCCTCGGACTATCCTTGATCGGACTTTGCTGGCTTTACCTTGCACTAAACGTTATTCCCTTATCATGTATCTACACACTGTAAATGGATCGATTGTAATCATGTATTGCCTTTCTGCTGACTGGTTAGCATGCAAAACCTTTTCACTGTACCTTGGTACATGTGACAATAAACTAAATTGAATTTCAAAGAATACTTCCAAAGATTAGGTTGGGAAAGATAAGCTCTTTTCCTTAAAAGGTAAGAAAATGATCTGCTGGAAATGTTCAGAGGGTGATGGGCATCAGCTGTCAGCTGATGAAAGGGTCCTTCCCTCTGACATCCAGATCTATTAAGCAAGGGTTGTGGACGTTACAGGAAGATGAGATCATTTTCCAGAGAGTTGTTGAAATCTGGAATGACATTGTTGAAAAGATGATGAAAGTTGATTCCTTACATTTATGGGACATTGGATAGTTGTTTGAAATTGAGGAATTTACAGGATGATGTTCCTTTCATTCTGATCAAAGATCCAACATCATCCCAGTGAACAGCAAGTGAGACTCTAGAGACCACTTGTACTGCTCATTGTCCAGTAACATATATGGTGTCAATCTCAAACCTCTGAGGATCCGAGCTAAACTTGCTGCCTATCCCATCTCCATGAGGAGGTAAGAGGAGCCCACACTCAGTCTCGTATACTCTTACTGAGATGAAGCAAATATCTAACATGCAATTCTTTGAATGTCATTAACAGTAGCCTTCATACATCTTGTTCCTTGATGTTTTGTACACTCCCTCTCTGGTCCATAGGGATTTGTTTTCCATAAGTACAGAACTTGAGCCAATCAGATTCTAAGTGTGCGGCACAAGTACATTTCTTATCAGATGCACAATTCCTGAAATAAACAGAATAATATGCCTGTACAACATGCCGTGTTTAAAACTACATGCACCAACATTTTATGGGAAGGCAGATTTTATGTTCAAATCGAAGTAATTATTACTTGATCAAATAACTTCAAAAACTGGAATGTGCATGACAAGACTACTTCAGTGTTCACTCTGGTTTCTGAAGGAACTGCAGTCCAAAAGCACCGATTAGATTTGCGCCTGCAATAGCGTACGATGCCTGGTTGTGCCGTGCATCGCTTTATTGCGACCGGATTTGGACTGGCTGCCCATAGTCCACACCTGTCCACACATGAGTGGCTGCATGCCAGGTGTACGTGGGCTCACTGCAGATTCCACATGTGCTGAGTGGCAGATGTGGCAACATCTGTCACTCAGCACGTCCTCAACTTGCAGTGGATCCACAGAAGTCTGAGACTTTATTTACCTCAGAGCTGCTGAACGCTCCTGGTTCCCTTCAGTACCAACAAACCGTGGAGAGACTGTCCATTTATTCTTTAGAACATTCGTTCACACATAAACATGCAAACAATTATCTTAAATCATTATCATCACGCCACCCGATCTTTCTGATTCTATGTCAGTGGCGGTATAGCTGAAAGGATGCAAATAATCTTCTGCAGAGTAAAAGCTGAGCATCTACATCGAATGACTATGGAGTGCAGAACCATACCGACACCAGCTGGCTCAATGACAAGCCAATTAATTACTTATTTAAATGCGTGTCGATTACAATTTGTAAGCGGCTAATCAATTATAATTAATCAGCGCTACGCCAAAAAATAATGCTTTCAAATATACATTCTTTACAGATACAGAAATACTCATTGATATGTTGCATTAAAAACTATTAATTATACATAAATTGTTGCAGGAAAGCTACGTATTTTTAATTGCATGCATTTTATTAATTGCAGCTTTTTTGGAAATTGTCGATCTAAACAGCCTTGCATTGTATAAAGTGTAGATAACTTACTTGTAATTTTTCACCTTCAACTAGCACCTGTGATACCAGGATTCCAGCATTTTCTATTCATAAAATCCATCAAAGAAAGAAATAATCATTAGGAAAAAATTACAACAGCTGCGCATCTTGTGTTACAATATAGATAACAATTGACCTATGCATTTCCAAGTGCATTTACACTCTGTTCAATGACCACTAACTGTACTGATTTCAATTGGGAAGTATTATTGACATTGCCAAGCTAGAATTCTAATGCTCGTGTCCAGGGGAAGTCTGTGCACACATGGTTATATGCATGCAAACAGTTCCGCTCGCAGCAGTGAGAAATCAAACATTTAGACAGCATGTGAAATTAATCAGGTACATTTACTAAGTGGTTAGGAGGTCCAAGGGATCCATCCCTGCATACTGTTTAAACGCAGTATGTTGTTGCATTAGAATTACATTCCACATGGTATTCACTTCTTCAGGGATCTTTACACTGGTTCTCTCTGCCACCTAACCTAGATGTTTGCTACAACTTCAGTACTGTAATAAAACCATAGATTGCAGCATAGCTATACGTTACAGTTCTGCCAGCACAGATAAATAAATGTAGGTGTCCATATAACACGGACACTTTCCCCACATGAAGTAAAGATGATCCCACTTTCCACACAGCCTGGCAAAGACCTTTGAATAAGAACACCAGCCCAGTTACATTAGCATTTACCTACCTTCCTTCTGCTTGTTCTTTGCATTCATGCCTAATATAACTAAGAAATGTTTCCCCTTTGTTTTGACACGTACGTCCTTAAAGTAGCACATCTTGTCAGATTTGAAATCACAAAATTAGGAATTTTACAGTTTTTAGTTTTAATTATAATTTTACTTTGAATAGATTCAGAGTCAGTTCTTATATGCTGTGTAAATATAAACAATTAATAATTTTAATGTCAGATCAACCTTCCTGAGAGTGCGTCTGCAGAAAGCAATTGGCCTGGATGGAGTCCTTGGCCACATCCTCAGGTCCTGCTTGGATCTGCTGCCAGGAGTATTCACAGATATCTTCATCCTCTCCCTACTCTGTTATCATTCCCACCTGCTTTAGGAAGATCGTTACCATCCTCGTGCCAAAGAAAAGCAAGGTAGTGCCTTAATGACTACTGTCCAGTGACTTTGAAATCCATCATGAAACACTTTGAGAGACTAGTGATGCCGCTCATTAACTCCAGTGTCCCACACAGCCTTGATCCACTGCATTTCGTCTACCAACACAAGAGGTCCATGGCAGATACCATCTCCCTAGTCCTGCGTTCATCTCTGGAACATCTAGAATAACAAAGACCCTATGTCAAACTCCTACTTATTGACTTTAGCTCCATCTCAATTTACCACAACTTCAACCAAACTCCTGGACCTAGAAATCATCATCCCCTCTGCAACTGGAACTTTGACTTCCTGACCCATAGACCACAATCAATGAGGATATGTGTCAACATCTCCTCCACAATAATTCTCAGCACCTGTGCCTCACAAGAATGTCTTCTCAGCCCCTTACTGTACTCCCTATACACTCACGACTAAACAGTCAAATCTCACTCTAATTCCATTTACAAGTTTGCAGATGCTACCACAGTAGTGGGACCGAAGGTAGACAAAAATGCTGGAGAAACTCAGCGGGTGAGGTAGCATCTATGGAGCGAAGGAAATGGGCGACGTTTCGGGTCGAGACCCTTCTGTAGTGGGACAGATAAGTCTGAGTACAGGAAGGAGATAGGGAGATTGGCGATGTGGTGTCAAGACAACAACCTCTTCCTTCATGTTAGCGAGCCAAAGGAGCAAGTGGATGACTTCAGGAAACGAGATCGTGCACACATTCCAGTCACCATCAATGGTGCCGAGGTGGAGATATTCGAGTCTTTCAAGTTCCTAGGTGTAAATATCATTCACATAGTGGACCAGCCAAGAAAACACACCAACGCCACTACTTCCTTCAAAAAATAACAGCGTTCAGCCCATATCCAATGAATCTTACCAACTTCTACAGTTGCACAGTGGAAAGCATCCTATTGGTAGTCAAGAGACAATTTATACAATCATAATATCCATAATAAATTCTGCTTGCTTTATGACTGACAATTAGTTTTGAAGCACCGATCCTTCATTAGGATGGTTTCATGCTTAAAGAGCAAAACATTTGCATGTCTTTCCTGACTCAAAAGGAATAAATTAAAAATGGATATCTGCATTCAATTAAAAAAGGAATAAACCATTGATTTAAATGTGATGAAAAACACCAAATTTGTTAAAGGTTGTGAGAGGTGAAATATGGCTCAGTGCTCTCAAAGGACTACAGAGCTCAAAGAAATAGCATCTGATAAATGGTTGGGCCAGGAGTGCATGTAATATCCAACTGAGACCCTACCAGTATCTTAAAGGGTGTAGCACGACTTTCTTTCTCTATGGACTTTCTCCATAAATAAAGCAAAGGGATTGCGTAAACCTTTGAAAAAAGACTTTTAATTTGGCTGCCACATTGAAAGATATAAACAAGTCCTTCTGATCCCGCTCCTCCTTTAAAATTACAGCGCTGCCTGGTTGCTTTACCTCCAACTGAATGTATCACATCACAGCGCTCTGTGGCGCGTATGAATAGTTTATCGGTTTGTCAATGTCCTCTTGAAATCTGTTACTATTCTCTACATTTTGGAGATTACGACATTTCTATCAGCTGCAGACTTTGGAATTATTCCCTGTATATTAATGAACTCAATTATTAATACATAACAAAAAGAACAGTGGTCCTAATATCGTCCCTTCAGTCTGAAAAACAACTGCTCACCGCTATTCTCTGTTTTGTGTCTTCAGCAAATTTAGTAGCCCTGCTGCCACTGTTTCTTTAATCTCATGGCCTTTAATTTTGCTTACAGGTCTATTGTGTAGTAGATTGTCAACCTCCTTTTTAAAAATTCATGTGCACATCAATCACTAATCCTCATTAGCTGTCTCCACAACTTTATCAAAGATTTTGATTAATTTAGTTAACACAATTTGTCATTAATAAATGTGACTTAGCTTTTGTTTATTAGACAATAATCTCCTTAATGATAATTAATTGTGTCCCTGGATATTTTCTCAGGGTGGACGTTCTGGCCAGAAGCAGAAGCTAGGTTTCCCACTCACTGGACAATTTTAACAGGTTTAAGAGCCACAATCCCTTGGGATTCCTCCGCTGCCCACTTTCTTAAATGTAACATTTTCCTGAACTCTCCACAGCTGTGGGTCTGAATGTGCATTCCAAAAATTCCTAGCCTTCTATTTGCCCTGTTGTAAGATAAATCACTCTCAGATCAGGAACTGAACACAGTTGAAATGTTCAGGAGTTCCAACATCATGCAGGAACATGTCTCTGACATACCGCTATCCTAAATGGACTGATTACTGCACTCCAGTCCAAGAATGAATCCAGGACCAACACAATGCAAACATGCTGGTTTGAGCCTGCAAACTTCGTATTGAGTTTTAATTTCACAATTATGATTTTCAGAGTGTTTCTTCTGTGTGCAAAGGTCCAGAGCTTCTCCAGAGTTACCCAAGCAGTGGGCCTGTTATTTCAGCAAGTGTTTGGTCTGATCTGTCGCGGTCTGTGTGTCAGCATGGCCAGGGCTGCCAACTCTCACGCTTTGAGCGTGAGACTCATGCCCTCAAGCAAACTCTCACGCCCTCACGCTCATCAGACATTTCTCACGCTCAGTGGTGAGAAATTTTGTGATCAACGAAAATTTCAAAACTCGGATAAACTGCATGGTCCGCGGGTGTTGGAGAGCCGGGGCTGCGGGAGGGATGGAAGCAGAACCAGCGTCGGGAACAGATGCGGGGAGCCGGGACTGGTGAGTTTGCGGCGCTGTCGAGTGTTTGCGCGGCTAGCGAGTCGCTCGCTACAACTCTGGCCATGGAGCGCTCCGGACAGTGCGAGTGTCCCGGGCCGCGGAAGCGTCGGAAGCTCCGCTGTCGCGAGAGTCTCTGTGCCGAAGGGACAGACTCTCAAAGGGAGGTGGAGAGAGAGAGAGGGGAAGGAGACAGGGTGACAGTGGGGAGAGACAGGGGGGTGAGAGGAGAGAGAGGGGAGAGACAGAGGGGGCGTGAATGGAGAGAGAGAAGAGGGAGAGGGGGGGAGAGAGAGGTGGGAGAGGGGGGAAGAAAGAGAGGGAAGAGAGAGAGGGGTGGAGAGGGTAGGAGAGAATGGGAGAGAGAGGGGGAAGAGAGAGAGGAAAAGATAGAGAGATGGGGGGGCAAAGAGAAAGAGGAGATAGAGACAGAGGAGAAAGAGAGAGGGGAGAGAGAGCCAGGGGGAGAGTGAGGTGGGAGGGAGAAATGGGGGAGAGAGGGAGAGAGAGATGAGAGAGAGAGGGGGGGGGAGAGAGAGAGGTGAGAGAGAGGTGAGAGGAGAGAGGAGAGAGAGAGAGAGGGGAGAGTGTGTAGTGAGGGAGAGAGAGGGAGAGATAGAGAGGGAGGGAGAAAGAGCGAGAGAGGGGGGGAGAGAGGGGGGAAGAGAGGGAAGGAGAGAGAAGAGGGGGAGAGAGAGAAGAAAGAGAGGGGGAGAGAGAGAGGGGGGAGAGAGTTAGGGGAAAGAGAGGGGTGAGAGGGGGGGAAGAGAGAGGAGAGAGGATAGAGGGGACGAGAGAGAGGGGGAGTGTGAGGTGGGAGGGAGAGAGGGGAAGAGAGAGAGGGAGAGCGAGAGGGGGGGCAGAAAGAGTTAGGGGAAAGAGAGGGGAGAGAGAGTTAGGGGAAATAGAAGGGAGAGAGGGGGGGAGAGAGAGGAGAGAGGGGACGAGAGAGAGGGGTAGAGTGAGGTGGGAGGGAGAGAGGGAGAAGAGAGAGAGAGGGAGAGAGAGGGGGAGAGAGGGGAGAGAGGGGAAGAGAGGAGAGAGAGAGAGAGGGGGGGAGAAAAAGGGGGGAGAGAGAGAGAAGGGGAGAGAGAAGAGAGAGAGAAGGGAAGAGAGTGAGAGGGGTGAGACAGGGGAGAGAGGAGAGAGAGAGGGGGAAGGGCAGAGAGAGGGGGGATGAGAGGAGAGAGAGTGGCAGAGAGGGGGAGAGAGTGAGGGATGAGAGTGAGGTGGGAGGGAGGGAGAGAAAGAGAGGTGGAGAGAGAGAGGAGAGAGAGAGGGGGAGAGAGAGAGGGGGAGAGAGAGAGAGGGGGGGAGAGGGAGATGGGGATTGAGAGGCAGGGCTGCCAACTCCCATGCATTGAGCGTGAGAATCACGCATTTCACCAAATTCTCACGCTGATCACAAATTTCTCTCGCTCTGTTGTGAGAAATTCTGTGATCAACGAAAATTTCAAAACTCATATCAACTGCATGGGCCGCGGGTGTTGGAAGCAGAAGCAGCGGCGGGGACAGATGCGGACGGGGAGCGGGGCTGGTGAGTGTTTGACGGGCTGGCGAGTCGCTCACTGCAGCTCCGGCCATGGAGCAGCCTCAGTGCAAGAGTCCCGGGCCGTCGGAGGCGTCGAAGCGTTGCGCCGCTACCATGAGAGTCTCTGTGCCGAATTCGCGGTGTGTGAAAACAGGCCCTTCGGTGCAACTTGCCCACACCCACCAACATGTCCCAGCTACGCCACCTACTTTTAGTCCATACCTCCAAACCTGTCCTATCCATGTATCAGTCTAACTTTTTCTTAAATGTTGGGATGGTCCCTGCCTCAGCTACCTCCTCTGGCAGCTTGTTCCATACACCCATCACCCTTTGTGTGGATAAAGTTACCCCATAAAAAGTTACCTCTTAAAAATACTTCATACAAAAAACATTGAAATCATACTTCTACAGTGCACTAAAACATGATTTTAATACATCAAATTTCAAAAGGTTCCTACCCTGGGAGGGGGGACACCCTTCTTCCACACCCTCTCCCCACTCGGTTGATCCACTCCCTCACCGGGTACCTCCAAGGCCAGTGATCAGTGATCGCACAGCCTCCCCCCTTTCACAAACGCTCCAATCCAATTTAAAGCATATATATTGCATTCAAGTCTAAGTTAAAACACTCGCTACAGTATGCACCATATTGCACAATTTCAAGCTGAAACTGCAAATGTTCCGTACCAATGGGAGAGGGACACCCTCCTTCCCCCCCCCCCCCCCCCCCCCCCCCCCCCTCCTTCCCCCCCCCCCCCCCCCCCCCCCCCCCCCCTCCTTCTTTTCACACAGAGAGTGGTGAATCTCTGGAACTCTCTGCCACAGAGGGTAGTTGAGGCCAGTTCATTGGCTATATTTAAGAGGGAGTTAGATGTGGCCCTTGTGGCTAAGGGGATCAGAGGGTATGGAGAGAAGGCAGGTACAGGATACTGAGTTGGATGATCAGCCATGATCATATTGAATGGCGGTGCAGGCTCGAAGGGCTGAATGGCCTACTCCTGCACCTAATTTATATGTTTCTATGTTTCTATGATCCATACCCCTCCATATCCATGTGCCTGGCCAAAAGCCTCTTAAACAGCACTATCACATCTGCCTCCATCATCACCCACGGAAGCCTCTTCCAAGCACCCACCACCCTCTGGGTAAAGAACTTGCCCGCCACCATATTGAAGACACATTAATAACGACTACTCCTTGACCAGGTGATGATTCAGTTCTCTAATTCCGATTGTGTTCGAGTTATATTTGTGTGTTTGGCAGCGGCGTAGTAGGGACAAGGGTCAGGCCTTTCTAAAGAAAGGAAGGAAAAACTGGTGGACAAGGTATAGCCTTAGATTTTTCATAAACATTGTGATGTTGTTGAGCAGAAGCACAGAGTTGTACAGGCAGCACTGCTGCCACAGAACTCTGCCATCTGATTGTAGCCTGACCTTCAGTGCAGTCAGTGTGGAGTTTGCATGCTCTCCCCATGACAGTGTGGGTTTCTGGTTTCCTCTCTCAATACAAAGATGTGCTGGTTATAGGTTAATAGGCGACAAGTTGAATAGGCCTCTTTACATTATCCCTGGTGCCAGTGGTTCGGGGGGGGGGGAGGGGTGTTAATGGGTACATATAACATAGAACAGTACAGTACAGGAACAGGCCCTTCAGCCCACTATGTCTGTGTCGAACATGACGCCAAGATAACTCATCTTATCTGCCTGTACATGATCCATTTCCCTCAATTCCTGGCATAACCACGTGCCTATCTAAAAGCTTCTCAAATACCACTATCTTATCTGCCTCCACCACCATCCCTGGTTTGTGAAAGAGAATATGTTAAAGGGAATTAAGTGAGGGAATGAGATCGATGGGATTGCTCTGAGAGCCACCCTATACTTGATGGGCCAAATGGCCTCCTCTCATTCATAAGAAAATATGAACATTAGAGATCAATACAAATAATTGATTTTTAAAAAGCTACATTTACCCTCACATTTTAATAAAATCTTGTTATACAGAGATTCATTGCAAGTTTGCACCATCAAGTTTTGATAGTGCATCAATAAAAATCTACTCAATAGCAGATCCTCTTAATAAATATGAAACACCAAGATGCGTTGTGATGCATATTAATTGATTAAAATAATTCATGTTATGATTAATTTTACATCCAACATTGTTTAAACAAAATCCCTGTAATGCCTTCATAATTCCTCATATGTTACCACAGCAGAATGTGTCAAGTAACTGAAAACTTCTCACCAAGTTAGATCGCGACATATATTCTGCATAGGGCAAACATCATTAGCTTAACTATTTAAATCAGATTACATTTTTCCTTAAACGTTAAAGCAGAGAGTCCGGCAAAAACATTCCGTTACAGAACTATGTTCAGATTATTTCATGTAACTGCAGAATTGTTGAAGTTTTATTCATATTCTGATACGTTATGCTTAGGTTTTCAATTTTCTAATCAGCATTCATCATCCTGTATTATGCCAACATTTACAGTTTCTGAAAATAATTTTCAAATAGCAAAACAAATAAAATGTATTTCTCACTGCAGAATCAGGCATCTGAATACATTCTTTAAAACAACAGATAATTATCACCAATGTTCCCAATGAATATCAGTACAAACAGCATTTGTCTGCGGATTAAACACTTATCGTAAGCATAGCAATTCCTCTAAACTTATTTTGAAAAGCATGCAGTCCCATTAAAGGCAAGGAACAATGTGCATTACTATTCCATAGTATATTCAGTAATCTATTGAAGTCCTCTGCTGTATATTTCCAATGTTATTTAGAGGTAGCATGCCAGACAATAAATCACAGTTATAGTAATTTCTATAAATGTTTAACCATAATCTAATGGAATCACTTTTAATATGATAACTGACCTGAACAGTTCCCTCTAAAAATGTTAAAAGAAGTCTGAAAGTAACCATTCTGGGAGTTCATCACATCATAGAATATACATCAAAGAACCCGTCTCTCCAACCCAACTGCTGTGTGCCAGTCTTTAAACTCCACACATCCTTCCCATCCCATCTACACTATGTCATTTAGGCTTTGGCACATTTCTTTTGTTTCATTTTTTTCATGAATGCATCAATTTTCCTTTTGAAGTACTAAACTGTTGCCTCAACCGGTGAGGTTCTGATGTTACTTTGGCGTTTAAAAAATTCTCTTTAATCCCTTGACCAAATTTATTAGCAACTAGTTTATCTTAACAAACCCCCAAATGAAGTGAAAATATTTTCTCTATTTCTATCCAATTCAATGCATTCATAGTTTAAAAAACCTCTAACAGATCCAATTGAAATGTAAAGGAGAAACCACCAACCTGTTCAGCATTGTTGTAATTTCTCTGTTCTGATACCACCCTTGTAACTAACTCCAGTGTGTCCTGGAACATACAGCAAGGAGCAAGCCCTTCAGCCCCCATTGTCTGTGTCAAGCATGGTATCAAGTTAAACTCTTATCTGCCTACACACTACTCATATCTCTCCATTCCCTGTACATCTATATTTCTATCCAAACATCTTTTAAATGCCTATCTCTTAAATCCAAAGGTCTCTTAAATGCCTTTTGACCTTTTAATGATGAGAATTACTTTTAGTACATTAAGTGTGGGCTGACAATGTACTACAGAGATTTACAAAACTCCATTACTATTGAATTAAATGTTCCCAGAAATAAATATGAATCTATCAGTATTTTAGTTCACTGTCATGTTGTTTACCCCAACCTATTCAACTGTCCCTGATTTCCTTTCATCTTCTATTCAATTTCATGTTTTCGAAGGTGTGGGTAATAGCTCCATATTTGCTAACTCATATCAAGACATCTCATTAAGTACATTTGTCAAGTAACTACAGAGGCTTCAGCTTTTCTACCAAGCTCCTTATGATGGCTGGATTATGCTGATGAGGACAAATCCTCATAGTTCAAATTTACCTTTAGCTGGTTTAGATTGTTGCGGAAAAATTCTGCCAGAAACACAATTGGTTAGTCCCTGCATGAGATCATCAGTTCACGCCAGTGGACCAGACCAGCCTCATCAATAAAGTGGCAGAATCATCAGAGACCCACACCATCCTGGACACACACTCATTTCACCCCTGCCATCGGGACGAAGGTACAGGAGTTTATACACAAACACACACACACGCACGCACGCACACACACGCACACGCACATATATACACACATATATATATACACACACATATATATATACACACACACACACACGTACACATATATATATACACACACACATATACACATTTTTTCTCCCCATCCCCTCCCCCCCCCCCCCCACCCTACATCAGTTTGAAGAAGGGTTTCAGCCCGAAACGTTGCCTATTTCGTTCGCTCCCGCTGAGTTTCTCCAGCATTTTTGTCTACCTGCAATATTCCACCTCTACACCAATTCCAATATTGATGGCCAGTGAGGGGGGGGGCTTTTTGGAGCGCTAGTAAGGGTGCTGTGGGCTGACAGAACTGGTTTCCAGAGGGCTAGTATGGACATTGTGGGACAAATGGATTATTGGGCTGGCAGCTCAGTCACTCAAGCCTGTTGTGCTGGCAACTCACTCACTCACGGCTGGTGGGCTGGCAGTTGACTCACGGCTATTCCTTGAAATTCTATTTCAAGCAGGGTGGAAGGCCACCAAATTCAAGTGCAGTTTCTTACCACTTCAAGCAGGGTGCAAGGCCACTAAAGACAATGAGTCGTGACCTCTCCCTCCTCCATCTTGCAGAGACTGAGCCACGTCCACACTTCTGAGTTTTATAGTCCCTCCCCCCCTCCCATCAGAAGGGGTGTGGCCTTCATGGCGTGATTGACAGGAGAGAGAATCTCAACATTTTACTAATAACACTAATAACTTTTATTTCTCATCGATGGGAAAAATCCTCAGCACCTGATGAGCGGAGTAAGATGGCCAAAAATCACTGCCGTACGTGGTAGCGTTTATTCTAAAATCAATATTAAGCGCAAACAGGAAATGGTCAAGATTAGACTTTTAATTATATAGAAGGCAAGGCAACTTTAATTAAGCAAGGCAACTTAAATTAGGCAAGGCAACTTTAGTTAGGCAAGGCAACTTTAATTAGGCAAGGTAACTTTAGTTAGGCAAGGCAACTTTAATTAGGCAAGGCAACTTTAATTAGGCAATGCAACTTTAATTAGGCAACACCGCTTTAGCATTTCCAAACCAAAGGCAACATAGCTTTAGCATTTCCAAACCAAAGGCAACACAGCTTATGCATTTCCAAACCAAAGGCAACACAGCTTTAGCATTTCCAAACCAAAGGCAACACAGCTTTAGCATTTCCAAACTACATTTTCAAACCACCTTAAGGACACTGACAGGTCAGAAAACAACTCACAGTTTAGTAGACATGTATTCAGTGTTATTCACAGCTCAGACTGAGAGACCTGACCCTCTCGCTCCCCCATCTTACAGAGACTGACTGAGGAACTCAACAATTCCGGGTTTTATAGTCCCTCCGGAAGGGGCGTGGCCTTCAGGAGAGAGAATCTCAACATTTTTTAAACACTAATAACTCTTTTATTTTTAATCGATGGGAAAAATGCTTTTGTCTTGCGCAGTGGAGGGGGACTCTGAGTAAGATGGCCAAAAATCACAGCCGTAAGTGGCAGCGTTTTTTCTAAAATCAATATACAGAACAACAGGAAGTGGTCAAGATCAGACTAGTAATATAGATATACACATACAAATGTGTATATATATATGTGTGTGTGTGTGTGTGTGTGTGTGTGTGTGTGTGTGTGTGTGTGTGTGTGTGTGTGTGTGTGTGTGTGTGTGTGTGTGTGTGTGTGTGTGTGTGTGCGTGCGTGCGTGCGTGTGTTATTTCGCATGTGAAACGTATCTCCTCGAAAACCAGACGCAAAAACGCAGAGATTTTTACAATTTCGGCAGGGATTTAACTTATGCTCAGAAATCCACTCCTTGATCTATTATTTCCCCAGATTTTGAATAAAATTGATCACAAAACTCAATTTTTAAAATATAAACACTGCTTGCCAGCTGCTGACGTCACAATGCCCGGATGCCCACCAATCCAGGCCCACCTGCCACCTGCCTCCTTCCTCTCTCTCTCCCCTCTCCTCCCTACCAAAGATCCTATACACTCTCCCTCCTCACTCTCTCCCCATCTCCCCCTCCCCACTCTCTCCCCAACTCCCTCCCCTCCTCCCCCCCTCACCCACCCATCCTCTCCTCCTCCCCTCCACCCCCCTCTCCCTCTGTCGCTTTCCCTTCTGTCTCTCCCCTCTCTCCCTGTCTCTCCCCATTCTCTCTTTGCCCTCACTCTCTACCCCCCCCCCCCCCCCCACTCTCTAGACGCGCCTGCGAGTTGGGGGCTATGCGTCAGTGGATAGGGCGGTTATGGGGTAATAGGAGCAAATTAAAAATATTAATATAATATCAAGAGGGGTAGTTAGCATGTGTGCGGGGTGGTAGTTAGTGTGTGACACCACATGCCGCCGCCCCCCCCCCCCCCGCTCCCCCCCCCCCCCCCGCAAACGCACATTGGGGAACAGGCCTAACGGGTCTGCACCTGGTCTAGTATATATATATACAATTGTATATATATGTTTGCGTGTGTTCTTGTGAGTATGTGTATATATACACACAGAACTCTTTTTTTCGCTCACATTATTTACAGTGTACTATGTTTACATATCCTGTTGTGCTGCAGCAAGTAAGAATGTTATTGTTCTATCTGGGACAAATGACAATAAAACACTCTTGACTCTTGAAAAGAGGACAGAGACATGGCCCTCTCTGTCTCTGAGATGTTGTACAATTAAAAAACTATGGAAGGTGCAATAGACAATTAACACTTAACAATGAATACTGAAAAAAATAATGAAATCAAAATTAACAGAAACGTTAAAATATCCTTGAGAATAATTAAACATATAACAGTGAAACAAAAAATACCTTTTCCGAATTTCTTCCCAGTCATTCAGTGAAATGAGTGGGATTGTATGGGATGGGATGGGAGAATAAAGTCAGATTCATTGTGAATTCTGCCACAGGTGAAACGTGGCATAGGTTCTGTGAATAGATTCCCGATGTTAAATGTTGCGGACGCTCAGCAAGATAATAGACAATAGGTGCAAGAGTAGGCCATTCGGCCCTTCGAGCCAGCACCGCCATTCAATGTGATCATGGCTGATCATCCCCAATCAGTACCCCGTTCCTGCCTTCTCCCCATATCCCCTGACTCCGCTATTTTTAAGAGCCCTATCTAGCTCTCTCTTGAAAGCATCCAGAGAACCTGCCTCCATCAAGATACTACTCTACCATTGGATTCCATGCAATGACAGGTTGCACCATGTTTGGGACTCCCGCACCTTATCCATAACGTTAATGATGGTTCTTTAAGAAGGCATATGAAGGAATGAGTGAGATGCGCACTCATTGCAGGTGGAACCGCAGATATGTTTGAAAGCCACCATGCTGGTAATAATTATGGAAACATAACAAAAAATAAGTTTCAAGAGACAAGTTTCTGTTCTCGCCTACACCTAAATCCATTTATTATGGGGAAATCAGCAGATTAATTTGATTTCCATTGGGAAGTGCGAATGATAGCAAGATTTGGACAGAAGTATTGAGGAGTCCCAGGCTGCACGATACACACGGAATGTGGAACTTCTTATTGTCGGAGTGATGGTTGCAACATATTTTGTCAGCGTATAATTATGTTGATCCACCAGTTTGCGTACAGAGCGAATAGATCTACAGAGGACGCTGTAGCCACAGCTCTCCATGCTGCACTGTCCCACCTGGAGCAGCGGGGGAGCTACGTGCGGATGCTCTTTGTGGACTACAGCTCAGCTTTTAATACCATCCTTCCCCACAAACTGGTGGACAAACTGGGGGACTTGGGACTTCCACACTCCACCTGCATGTGGATAAATAGCTACCTGTCAGGTCGCAGCCAGAGTGGGCCATCACACATCCACGGCCCTCAGCCTCAGTACCGGCTCTCCACAGGGCTGCGTGCTGAGCCCCCTGCTCTACACCATCTACACACATGACTGCACCCCCGCCCACCACAGCAACACCATTGTCAAATTTGCGGATGACACTACGGTGGTGGGACTCATCTCCGGGAGGGACGAGTACACCTACCGGGATGAGGCGGAGCAGCTGACAGCGTGGTGTGGAGAAAATAACCTGCTCCTCAACACCTTAAAGACAAAGGAAATAATAATAGACTTCAGGAAGAATAAAACGGACATGGTACCATTAATTATCAGAGGGGACTGTGTGGAGAGGGTGGCGGATTTCCGCTTCCTGGGAATCCATATTGAGGAGGACCTGACGTGGAGCGTGAACACCTCTGCGCTGCTGAAAAAGGTCCAGCAGAGACTGCACTTCCTGAGGGTGCTCAGGAAGAATAACATCACTCAGAGACTGCTGCTGTCCTTTTATCGGTGCTCCATTGAGAGCATCATAACATACTGTGTATGCGTATGGTACACCAGCTGCACAGCGGCTCAGAGGAAAGCGCTCCAGAGGGCCATTGACAACGCCCAGAGGATTGTCGGCTGCCCTCTCCTTACCTTGGAGGACTTACACAGTTCCCGCTGCATCAAAAAATCCCAGAGTATTATAAAGGACATTTCCCACCCCGGACACTCCCTGTTTGAACTGTTGCCGTCAGGCAGACGGTACAGATCTACAAGGACAAGGACAAACAGACTTAAAAACAGTTTTTACCCCACTGCTATAAAGGCACTAAATGTAGCCGCCAAGGAACGCAGGGGCGATACATACTAAGGGACTGTGGTACACTGTGAAATAGACAGAAGGATGTAGGGCTGGGTGTTTATGCGTGCTATTTTCATGATATTTATTTTAGTTGTTTATCTTTTTTTAATATTTTACCTTGTATGTATCGTTAGCTTTTAGAAATGTTTGAATGGTGCACTGACTGGCTGACATTTATAAATTTTGTTGTACATGGTTCATGTTACAATGACAATAAAGAAACTATTCTATTCTATATTCCATTCTATTCTATCCTGAGACACGCTGAATGCACCAACTTCCTATTTTGGAGTCTGGGGTCTGAATAAGATATTCTTAAAGGGTTATGATCAATTCCCAGCAGTACAGCTAGTTCACCTATCGGAGTATCTGAGTAGTGCAGCAGCATTCTGGAGCCAAGGCTCCAAGCTCCATCAAGCACACTCTATGATCACGTGCATTCCACATTACCTTTGCATACTTATTCACATATATTCCACAATTTCATAACATTTTTCTCCTCATAAATGTAATTATTATTAATGCAAGTTGATAAGAAATCCCAATTTGACTATTAAGTGTATAATTATGAACAGTTTGTGCCTCATAAATTAATTCATCCCCATCTATTGCTCAAACTTGACAGTGATAAGTGATTTAAGTACAATCCATCCTTCACTGTGTTGCTTCTCGTTGGAAAAGAAACCCTCTCATTTAAGAATTTCTTTTTTTTTAAATTTGAAACCATAATTGTATCCTTCATGTTATTGCAGGATGTGAGCAAGTGAAGTCTCCTGTTAAGAGTTTGGAAGAGTGTGGAGTAGAAATCTTGGGGAATGATTGAAAATGGATGTGGATACAGAGGCGGAAAGGGGACAGAGATCAGATGCAAGGAGGGGAACAAGAAAGGTGGGGAAGGTGAGTGTGACAGTGGGAAAGGTGATCCGATGGTCTCTGAACCCAGGCAACGACAGATGTCAGCCCTTCATTGCTGCCGAGAATTAACTTCAATGGGAGCCTCTTTAAGCTGTCAAATTTACACACTGCAAAAAGGCTACAGATTTGCCAGCATTGAAGAAGGCAACTTACTGAAGACAAGGAGCAAGCAGTTCTGTAGAGGACTGTGGTGGTCAGATTTTGGAAAACCTTTCCATTGGGCATCACGATAACTAGCTTTAGAAGGGTAAACACAAGGAATTGCAGATGCTAGTTTACAAAAAAAGACACAAAGTGCAGGAGCAACTCAGCAGGTCAGGCAGTATCTCTAGAGAACATGGATAGGTGACGTTTCACAGAGTGCTGGAGTAACCCAGCGGGTCAGGCAGCATCTGTGGAGAACATGGATAGGTGACGTTTCACAGAGTGCTGGAGTAATTCAGCGGGTCAGGCAGCATCTCTAGAGAAAATGGATAGGTAACATTTCACAGAATGCTGGAGTAACTCAGCGGGTCAGGCAGCATATGTGGAGAACATGGATAGGTGACGTTTCACAGAGTGCTGGAGTAACTCAGCGGGTCAGGCAGCATCTGTGGAGAACATGGATAGGTGACGTTTCACAGAGTGCTGGAGTAACTCAGCGGGTCAGGCAGCATCTGTGGAGAACATGCTAGGTGACATTTCACAGAGTGCTGGAGTAACTCAGCGGGTCATGCAGTATCTCGAGAGAACATGGATAGGTAATGTTTTGGGCAGGGACCCTTCTTCAGACTGTCTTTAGATACCTTGTGAAGGCTGTGAGAAAATTTAGGGTGAAGTATTAAAATCAAATTGGGGCATGTTGTGCATTTTGTGTGAATTCAGATGTGAGTATGGAACTGCATTATAAAGCAAGCAGAAATGCCACATCATTTAAATTGTAGCTACATTTAACAAGAAGATGAAAAGTTAACCTGTGACTTTCATGAAGCTGATATACATTGGAAGCTGATACAATTAGTGGCATTGTGATGTATCACCGCTACTGAGACTAAGCGCTACAGCAACTATTGGCACCTTGAAACCCTGGTTTGTGCATAGAATTGGATGACATTGCAGTTTCCAAAACATTTTGAAATTAAATGCATTTGTTCATTGATGAACTTTAATACAACGACACAGAATTTCCTATCAATGTAATAGTGGAGGCACAAGAAACTGCAGATGCTGGAGTCTGGAGTGCACATATAGGGTCACAACCTGAAACAACAACTGTGCCTCTGCCTCCACAGATGCTGCCTGACCTGCTGAGCTCTTCCAGCAGTTTACTTTTTGTTAATGGTGGAGGTAAATGTGTTCCTGAAATTGCTGTCCAGGACATGTCGTTTGATCACAAGCTTTGCAATTGAAATGTATTGAATGGTGGGAAGTTGCTGTGTTTTCACACTTAGTGGAACTAAACTCACCATAAAGTTATGCAATCTTAACAATGTATCCTTTTAATCAAGTGACACGTGGCTGTGCTTCATTGTATGTAGTTTATGTGTAACTCTCCCTGCCTCCCATATTTGTCAGGACAAATTACACTGTCCACATTGATGGACGTTTCCTCTGATTTTTCAATAGGCTGTTTTTCAAATACAATAACTTGTTCCATCTAAACTATACTGATGTGAATTAAATGCTCCACCATGTCATTAACACTGCCTAACTATTCCCTCTTGCCACTCTTATATCTCTCAATCTTTCCTTCTCTCCCTTTGATATAACTTTGGACATCGAATGTAACAAATTTATTTTGTTTTGCAGTCCGTGAAAAATTTGTTCATAATCCTCAGAGTTTCTTGCTCAGAGTATGAGAATCGAGAGCCAGAGGACATGGGTTTAAGGTGAGGAGAGAAAGATTTATTACGAACCTGAGGGGTAGCTTTTTGACACAAAGTGTGGTGGGTGTATGGAACGAGCTGCCAGAGGAGCTAGTTGAGGCAAGTACTATCGCAACTTTTAAGAAACCTTTTGGTAGGTAGATGGATAGAACAGGTTTAGAGGGATATGGGCCAAATGTTGGCTGGTGGGAGTAGTGTATATGGGATATGTTGGTGGGATTGGGCAAGTTGGGGCGAAGGGCCTGTTTCCATGTTGTATGACTGACTATGACTATGACTCCTCCAATTTTATGCCACTACAGTGTTTCTGTTATTCGTACAGGTGCCCTGATGTCTGCAGAAGGGTCCATGCCCAAAACGTCACCAGTCCATTCCCTCCCCAGATGCTGCCTGAGCCGCTGAGTTCCTTGAGCATTTTGTGTTTTGCCCTGATGTTCTGTTTCACCTCATTGAAACAATATAGACTTGCACTTCCAACAACTTGCCATGCAACACCTTTTAAACCTGAACATGCAAGCACAAGTCTAATTAATGTCAAGATGTTGTCAAATGAACCGGCCCAACAAAGAGATCCAATGTATTGTTTTCTTGGACAACACTGTTAGAGTTATACAGGAATATAATAATAGTGATATTATGAGGGATGAAGTAGAATAACAATTGAATAATATTCACCACCTCTACCATGACAAGCCTCGTGTTATGAACCTGTGAGGAATATCTTATCCTAACCTGGATAGACAATAAGATAAGACAAAGAGGACATGTGCCACAACAGGAATATATATAGTTATCAGTGTTGTGGGAATCTTCTTAGTTATAAAATACAATTATTAGTAATTTATTCTGTGACTAAAATCCAGGAGTAATTTACTAATTATTGAAGATAGATGCTTAAAACATGTTTGCATGATGTTTCTTTATCTACTATTTTAATGAAGGTCCTAGTTGAAAATGATAGGATGGAAATTAGAGCAGCTTGCTCCTGTTTTTATGCACATGTTGCACATTAAATGCATTTTGAGCTTGTCTTAACCTGAAAGAATCCCTTTTGTAGAAATCCCAACCCTTGGGAAATTGGACTGGACATTTCTGATGTAATTCGTGAGTCACTGACACCATGAAGACATCATGGATATTCAGCGCTGTCAGAAACTGGAGCAATACTGTGCAAGCTGTTAACATTTCTAAATTTTGACTAAACACAAGGAGCAAATCCCACTGCAAATTAGCTGGGGGACTTGCAGTAAATGGTCTCAACTGGGATATAGACGCGTTGCTAACTGCATTTGCTGCCTGAATTTCCAGTGCGATTCACTTTTATTACATAGTTGCTTGGTCTCATCGTGCTTATTGCAGATTTTCAAAATCAAGATATGCTTTGACTTCAGCCTGAATAATGAACTGATATCATAGTGGCACAAAGCTTCACATGGAAACTGTTGTGGATGGAAAAGTTAAGTGAAGATATTTGGGAAATGTATTTACCTCCATTAATACTAAAGCTTTTTGATCAATTTTCATTCATGAATTTTTTAACTTTTATTGTTTGAAATGAATTAATACATCTATTATTATTCATCTCTATTTTGACAGCTTATAAATGGTTCTGATGATCTGAGACATTGAGAAGGATTCTGCTGGCACACACTGTCCACAGACTATCTGAGGGTTCTGCAGAGTTCCAACACCTAATGCTCAGTTGCTACCACATACTGCTTTGTTTCAAGGATGGCTGTAGCACCCAAGCCACAAGTTCAGTGTAGATCTGCAGGGCTGCAAAAGGCGAGCACAGTTATAGAGGTTGTGCCAAGACCATCCTGATACAACCACCACCACCACCACAACTTTCACTGCAATGCTGGCTGACGTTGCCAATACTAAGTGAGGAATCTTAACAAATCTTGACATCCTTAAACTTCATCCTGTTCAGCTCTCATAAAATTGTACAATGCCAATGTGATGAAAAATTAAAATCTTGCAACTTAGTAGTTATTGGGGCAATTACTTTTATTAATGAGCTGAATGGCTTAAATTAACAATTTATGAAAGGAACTTTAAAATATATTGTCCAGATATCTTTAATTCATAAAGTACCCTTGAAGAATGTAAGGCAAAATATAATCATCACAAAAAATGTACAAAATAGATACATGGTGGTTTATGGTTTAAGGGACATGGGTAGAGCACCTTGAGAACTATGTAGGCATTGTATGTGCAGGATATATAGATTGTAATTGCTTAAAAACATGCTATTTATTGATATTTCTGAAGTTTACCTATTCTTGCCAAGATGTGAGATTAGATAAAGCTGCAAATATTTTACATGGTGAATAGAGACTGGATTTTTCAGTTGAAATTTTGAAATAGGCCAATATTACTCAGGTCTTTGTTATGAATTATCTAAATAAAGTTGCCCGACAGGTCTATAGCTTGCTTCAGAGTTCCAGAAATGTCTTAAGCATTCCACTTAAATGCCATGAATAATAATGTTAAAAGCACATACATCACATCTCAAGAACCCAGTGTGACAGTCATATTTTGTGTCCTCATGTTTCCAGTCACAGTTAATCTTTGCGTAATTTTGGACAGATTTTCTATATGGATCTTATCTTTTGATGTTAATAATATTTAAGTGGTCACTTAGGGAAAGCATTAACCACTCAGTATAAATCACTGATCTACCTGTCACAACGATTGCAAAATAATATATATGGAAACAGTATGAGTGATGTGGCAATAGAACTCTTTGGCAACTTGATGCAATGTAAGAATCAACCAAACCACTGCCATGCCATCACCTCAGATCATCCATGCTCCTCCTACAATTAATTCCCACTTATAATAAGGATGATAAACTTGTGAAATACATTACCAAGAAAGAGATTAACGCAGATGGTATAGATGGAAACACAACATGATTTCTGAAGAGTGATTAAGAAATGAGGTGCAAACTGGAACATTTGGAATAAATTATTTTTGGCATATTGACATTTCCATACCTCAAACTTCTCTTTGAGCTGGATTATTTGTGTCATGGTCTCAGCTCTGCTCCCGGGGTCAAGGAAAGAGCGTTTATGTTGCGGCCCTGGTTCCACCAATCTTTCCACCGCCACGCACAAGAAGCACACAACATACACCATTGTACGCAGATGCCGTGAAGTGTGTTCAGCTCTGCCTGAACAACTAATCTTCTGTGTGGACTCGATAAGAAGAAGAAGAAGAAGCTCTGCTCTCAACTGTGAATCAGAAGATTCCATATTTAACCACGTTCAAGATCACGCTCATCATTTGAATTGAGAGTTAGGTGTTGTGCTGAATTAAAGTAGCAACGGTGCAGTTAGATTGTTCCAGCAACTAAGGTTAAATAAAATTAATTATTTCCTGGCACAATTAAAAGTAGAGTATGATGTTTATCTAATGTTCTTCCTTCAACCATTAACACCAAAGACCTATTTATTCAGGTGTATGGCGGTTTGTTTGTCTTACTGATTCCAGTCACTCTAATGTATTCTTCGTGTTCATGATAACACTGCCCATGTGCAATGTGAATGCAGGACTACTCTAACATTCTAAATAGACATGTTTTCTCAGAATAGAAACTCAGAGAAAACTGTTACTGAAATCTTTATCAAATATACACACAGATCTTTTGTTCATTTATGAATAATCAATGGGCCAAACATAGGCATGTGAGACTAGTGTAGATGGTGCATGTTGGCCAGTGTGGGCAAGTTGGGCCGAAGGGCCTGTTTCCATGCTGTATGACTCTTTGGCTATGACTCTAATATATTGTGATTTTAAAATAATACTTAAAGATTTGCTAATATTTAAAATAGATCTCTGTTCTAAAGAAAAGCCATTTTTTCCATAACAATGTCCAGTTTATTAAAGCTTTTATGCCATTAAATTTAAAACATAATATAATACTCCATTTTACTGTGTTTGCGCTGCACCATGGCACAAGAGCATCACAGTAGCGCAGTTGGTGGAACTGCTACCTCACAGCGCCAGAGACCCGAGTTCAATCAGGACGTCAGGTGCTGTCAGTGTGGAGTTTGCACATTCTGCCTGTGTCCGCGTGGGTTTCTTCCAGGTACTCTGGTTTCTCCAAAAGACGTGCGGGTTTGTAGGTTAATTGGCCCTCTGTAAATTGGCCCTTGTGTAGGGAATGGATGCGATAATAGAATAATATAGAACAGGAATGAATGGGTGATCGATGGTCTGCGTGGCCAGTGGGCCAAAGGGCCTGATTCCATTTGTATCACTAAACTAAACTCGAAACATATGGGTAATTTATGATGTAAGGAACGCCTAGTAGGATGACGCATAGTGCAGGCGAACGCTATTCTCCCCTCGAGCAAGAGCACCGTCATAAATATCATCAGTGGATGATATCTAAAATCAGTACAAATTCTGCTTTCTTCCCATATCCTTGATTCCTTTAGCCCTAGGAGCTAAATCAAACTCTCTTGAAAACATCCATTGAATTGGACTCCACTGCCTTCTGTGGCAGAGAATTCCACAGATTCATAACTCTCTTTTTCCTCATCTCAGTCCTAAATAGCCCACCCCTTATTCTTAAACTGTGACCCCTGGTACTAGACTCCAACCTCGGGAATATTTTTCCTGCATCTTGCCTGTTCAATCCTATAAGAATTTTATGTTTCTATAAGATCCCCTCTCAACCTTCTACATTCCAGTGAATACAAGCAAGTCGACCCATTCTTTCATCACACGCCAGTACTGCCATCCTTGAAATTAACCTTGTAAATCTATGCTGCACTCCCTCAATAGCAAGAATGTCCTTCCTCAAATTAAGAGACCAAAACTGTACACATTACTCCAGGTGTGGTCTCACCGGGGCTCTGTACAACTGCAGTAGGACGTCCTTGCTCCTAAACTCAAATCCTCTCACAATGACTAGACAATAGACAACAGGTGCAGGAGTAGACATTTCGGCCCTTCGAGCCAACACCACCATTCAATGTAATCATGCCTGATCATCCCCAATCGGTACCCCATTCCTGCCTTCTCCCCATATCCACTGACTCCGCTATCTTAAAGAGCCCTATCTAGCTCTCTCTTGAAAGTATACAGAGAGCCGGCCTCCACTGCCCTCTGAGGCAGAGAATTCCACAGACTCACAACTCTCCGTGAGAAAAAGTGTTTCCTCGTCTCCGTTCTAAATGGCTTACCCCTTATTCTTAAACTGTGGCCCCTGGTTCTGGACTCCCCCAACATCGGGAACATGTTTCCTGCCTCTAGCGTGTCCAAACCCTTAACAATCTTATATGTTTCAATAAGATCCCCTCTCATCCTTCTAAACTCCAGTGTACAAGCCCAGCTGCTCCATTCTCTCAGCATATGACAGTCCCGCCATCCCGGGAATTAACCTTGTAAACCTACGCTGCACTCCCTCAATAGCAAGAATGTCCTTCCTCAAATTATGGGACCAAAACTGCACACAATACTCCAGGCCAACATGCCATGAGCTTTCTTCACTGCCTGCTGTACCTGCATGCTTACTTTCAGTGACTGATGTACAAGTATACCCAGGTCTCGTTGTACCTCCCCTTTTCCTAATCTGACATCATTCAGATAATAATCTGCCTTCCTGTTCTTGCCACCAAAGTGGATAACCTCACATTTATCCACATTATACTGCATTTGCCCACTCACCCAACCTATCCAAGTCATCCATGTTAAATTGAGACTGCCTTCATAAAGCAACTGTTAAACTATTTAAAAATCAAAACTTTCCCATTCCATTGATGACCATTTAGCAATGATTTCTAATCAGCATTTATTGATGATAAATAATCGATTATTTCTGACAATGAGGTCAATGTAGGATTACATCCCAGAAATTGAACGGAGAAAAAAAATCAATAACAATATGTCTTCATTTTGGTCTTGGGGTGGGAGATTGCAACCTTCACGTGGTCTGCCCTGTTTCGACGAATGCAATCAAACTGGCGTGCACAATCAAATAAGATTAAATAGACCAAGTTGGCCTACAATTTTAGGCTGTGCACGCCATATGCAAGAAGAAGAAGAACATTTTGGACTTTAGTTTTAGAGTAATTCAGATTTACGTAGTCTTTGAAAACAAAACATAATTGTGTCTGAAGAAGGGTCTCGACCTGAAGCATCACCTATTCCTTGTCTCCAGAGATGCTGCCTGACCCAGCTGAGTTACTCCAGTATTTTATGTCTATCCTACATTGTTACTACTGCTTCTCCCAATGTTCTCCCCCTTGTTGCCTTCACGTACAGTGTAGAAAACGGAATGTGATTGAAGACCAGGCTGAGAAGCAAGAGGAGTTGGGGTGAAGATCTCCAGCAAGACAGTCAGTACAGTTAAGAGTTCTCTGGGTCAAAGATCACATGTTGCAGTAACTAGTCAGACTTTTCATTCAGGAGATGATCATGGAGACAGTTTCCATGCTGCAGGTATGGAATCTTTATTCTGTTATTACAATACAATTTATTTGTTGTCATTTGAACCCAGAGGTTCAAACGAAATTTGGTTTCTGCAGTCATACAAACAAGAAGAAGAACCAAGACACGACACAATTTACACGAACATCCATCACAGTGAATCTCCTCCTCACTGTGATGGAAGGCAAAGTCTTATCTCTCCCCTGCACTCCTCGTTCTCCTCCTGATGTCAGAGTTAAGGCCCCCGGCGGGCGATGGTAAATAAGTCCCGCGGCAGTTATAAAGCCCGGCTGGGTGATGCAAGGCTGGAGCCCCCGAATCTCCTGGGTCTTGGTGTTGGAGCCCCGGCGTGCACTAACAAGTCCCGCAGCCATTTAAAGCCACGCCGGGCGATGTAAGGCCCCGCTCCAGGTCATCCTCAACCCCGCAACTCGGGCGGGAGAAGTCACCGTTGCGGAAGCCCCGAAAAGCGGTCTCCCAGCAGGGACCCGCAGGCTCCCGGTGTCACCGTCCACCAGGCCGGCGGCTGGAGCCCCCGAATCTCCTGGGTCGGGCCACAGCAACGCGCCATCACCACTCCTCCCGCTCTGAACTCGGCCAGCTCCATGATGGTAAGTGGGTCCGCAGCTCCGCGACTGGAGCCCCAGGTCATTCCGGTTGGAGGCCGCTCCACGGTGCTAGGCCCCAACGACAACGGAGACCCGACAGAGAAAAGGTCGGGTTCTCCGTGCAGGGGAAAGATTTTTAAAAGTTTCCCCACCCCCCGCCCCCCACACACATACCCAGTTTAAAAAAAAATTATAACTACATACAAATGAGACAAAAAATAAATTGAAGGTTGAATTGAATTGAAGGTTCTTCATTAAATTGTAGCTTTCTCCCAATTCCTCCGTCTACGCCACATCTGCTCCCAGGATGAGGTGTTCCACACCAGGGCATCGGAAATGTCCTCAATCTTCAGGAAACGGGGGTTCCCATCCCCTACTATAGATGAGGTTCTCAACAGGGTCTCTTCAATACCCCATAACACTGCTCTCTCTCCCCATCCCACCACTCGTAACAAGGGCAGAGTCCCCCTAGTCCTCACCTTCTACCCCACTAGCCGTCACATACAACAAATAGTCCTCCGTCATTTTCGCCACCTCCAACGTGACCCCACCACTCGCCACATCTTCCCATCTCCCCCCTTCTGCATTAACCAACCGGATCTCCCTGTGGTTCAGCACTTCAACTCCCCCTCCCATTCCAAATCCGACATTTCTGTCCTCGGCCTCCTCCATGGCCAGAGTGAGCACCACCGGAAACTGGAGGAGCAGCACCTCATATTCCGCTTGGGCACCCTAGCGGTATGAACATTGACTTCTCCAATTTCCGGAAACCTTTGCTGTCTCCTCCCCTTCTCAGCCCCCCCTCAGCCCTCTGGCTCCTTCTCTTCCTTTCTCCTTTCTTCTCCCCGCCCCCACCCCCACCACTCTACATCAGTCTGAAGAAGGGTATTGGTCCGAAACGTTGCCTATTTCCTTCGCTCCATATATGCTGCCGCACCCGCTGAGTTTCTCCAACACTTTTATCTACCTTCGATTTTCCAGCATCTGCAGTTCCTTCTTATATACAATAGCGGCGTTTAAAAGGTTTTTAGACAGCCACATGTAAGTATAGGGAATCAATGGATATAGATCAGGTACAGACAGATGAGATGAGTTTAACCAAGCATGATGTTGGGCACAAACATTGTGGGCTGTTTTGTAGTATGTTCCAAATACTTTCAATAGGGAATCACAAAGACTTACTTGGCTCACATAGGGGCCATGAGGGGCCAGAAATATCTGTTCTTCCCCACCCACGAGAGGAAGAAACCGGTGGGCACAAAGAACTATGGCTGCTGGTGACCCAGGAGGTCCACACAGAAACATTGTGCCACGTTCTGGATTCAGTGCACAGCGTGATAGAGTCAGAGAATAGAAGCAGGCACCAGCCCCACTTGTCCTTGGTGGTCAAGATGCCTCATCTGCCCTTATCCCTCTAAATCTTTCGTATCCATGTACCACTCCAAGTGTCTTTTAAAGTGTGGAGTTTGCACGTACTGCCTGTAACCTCATGGGTTTCCTCCAGGTGCTCCAATTTCCTTCCACATCCCAAAAACGTGCGGATTTGGAGATTAAATGGCTCTCTGTAAATTGCCCTAATGTGTCGGGATTGGATGAGAAAGTGATAGAACTCAAGTGAACGGGTAATCGATGCCTCAACTACCTCCTCCGGCACCTCGTTCCATATACCCATGAGGTTGCCCCTTGGCTTATGATTGAAAAGCCACACAGTCAACGTGGATTCTTGTCACCCTCAGCAATGGAATTAGAAACAATACCGAGAATTATGAAATAGAGAAGCATAGGGTCAGGAAGTCCCACAGCACAGAAATCTTGTTTAATGGCCAAGTGAGCTAAGTGCATGGATTCAACAGCGTGCGGCGACATCCAGTAATATAGGAGTGAGAGAGAAAGGACTGGGCAAAAGCATTGTTGGATGCGCCACCTCACCCATGGGAATTGTGCAGAAGCAGCCTAAATACAATACAATACAATACAATACAGTTTTATTCGCCACATTGCACATAAAGTGCAAGTGAAATGAATTTGCCAGCAGCGGTACAATGATAAAGAACACACAATACGCAATAATAATTTAACACAAACGTCCACCACAGCATTCATCACTGTGGTGGAAGGCACAAAATTTGGCCAGTCCTCCTCCATTTTCCCCCGTGGTCAGGACCTCAACCCTCCGCAGCCATCGCTGCGGGCGGCCAGATGTTCAGACAAGGCAAGTCCAGATAAGTCCTGAATCGGTGCCTCCCCACCGGAGACCGCGGCTTCAAGATGGTGTAGGCCGCAGGCCGGCGGTCGAAGAATGGCAGTCAGTTGCTGAAGCTAGCCCTGCTGCCCGGGTCTCACCACATGCACACACCTATTTCCATGCACTCTGTAAGGTTCAAATTCCACCAAAGCCCTTGGCTCCCAACGCTTGTTATCATGAAGCTGACCGACAAAATCCTCACTGTATCGAGCAGCAAAATAGTAACATTTGACTCGGAAGTCGAGGATTATAAATTGAAATATTGTGGCACTATATCGCCTTGCATTGCGTTTTCTGCAGAGAGCTCCAAACACAGCATTGTATCTCTGAGTGGAAAAACAATTGGCACAAAACTGCTCCTTTTCACATCATTCCCCCAGCAGGTAATCACATTAATGCCCTATGCACGGCCATTATGCAGTGATATTCCAGCTACCCTTCCACTCCTGGCGACGTGACGAGCAACAGTGGTGGGAAGAACACCAGGAGCAAAATAAAAATTGCTTGTGGCACATTTTGTTAAAACTCAGTTTCCAGTTTCATTGAATTTTGTGCCATTTGAAAATAAAAATCATAACTTAAACTTTATGGAAAAAGCATAACGTACATGGTATGACTATCAAAAATCAGATCAGCCGACTTAAGAGTCTAAATGTTCTTGTACAGTGAATAGATTTTGAAAGTGAATATTCTCCTTTATCTAAAACATATTACTGGCTCTCCCAGCCCTGGTACAGCTGTTTCACACGGCCAGATGGAGGGAGATACAGTTCCCAAGTGAACAATTGTTGGCATTCTCCTCCTGTGCCACCAGAAATTATAAGTGGAAACTAAAACGCAACTAAATACCTCCAATCTCCTCTTGTGATCAGTGATAAATGTAGCTCCACATGCTAAAGGTCACAGAAAGACTGCAGTACAATAGACAACTGTCTAACCCTTACAGGACGTGGCTATGCTGCCCCCAAGTGTCTATAGTAATATTAGCAAGAAGCCCACACACTGAACTGCAGCAGCTGGAATCTTAAAGCAAACCACAAACTGCAAGACCAACTCAGCAGGTCAGGCAGCATCTGTGGAGTATTAGTATTACAATCTGTATTAGTAAGAAGGCTTTTCAACAATCAGCACAGAAAGCCCAAAATGTTAAATATGCAACACAGGTTTAATAATAATCCATTGGTAGATTGTCTGCAGGTTTGTATTGTTGGAATGATAATGGGTCAGATGTCTGTCTATAGTTGACCCGCTGAGATATATGCAACCAATGTTAACTTTTGCTTCATGTAATTGATATACAAATCTTTAGAACTAAAGTTTAAATTCAATCCCATAATTACATTATATTGTGGATGAAAATAGAAATGCTTACTAGCTTAGTTTCACAACCCCTTCAATAAAATGCCAAAATCAATCAGCAGATTTAATGGTGTCTAACGTCTCTCTAATCTATTCATTGTTCATATAATATATGAAAACACAACAGAAAACACAACTTTGATATAAATTATTGCAGTTTCACAAAAGACTGAATAACACCATTAGTATTCATTTTAATAACAAATTCATTCACCCTGATATCAACCCATCTACGGAAACGAATTGTGGTGCACGTGGCAAAAATCAGGAAGTTCCAGTGTGCTCAGGTTAGTTGGTGAGAATTGTGTATAACCAGAGGGCAGAGGTTTAAGGTAAGGAATATGAGATTTAGACAGGATCTGAGGAAGGATTTGTCCAGCTGGAAATCGGCTGAAATCTGGAGCATCCTCCCTGTGCTACCACAACCTTCAAGTAGTATTTAAACAAGCACTGGAGTTTAGAAGAATGAGGGGGGATCTTATAGAAACATATAACATTATAAAAGGACTGGACAAGCTAGATGCAGGAAAAATGTTCCCAATGTTGGGCGAGTCCAGAACGAGGGGCCACAATCTTAGAATAAAGGGGAGGTCATTTAAGACTAAGGTGAGAAAACACTTTTTCACCCAGAGAGTTGTGAATTTATGGAATTCCCTGCCGCAGAGGGCAGTGGAGGCCAAGTCACTGGATGGATTTAAGAGAGAGTTAGATAGAGCTCTAGGGGCTAGTGGAGGCAAGGGATATGGGGAGAAGGCAGGCACGGGTTATTGATATAACGATCATCCATGATCACATTGAATGGTGGTGCTGGCTTGAAGGGCCGAATGGCCTCCTCCTGCACCTATTTTCTATGTTCTATGTTTCTATGTTACTTGTAACAAGGTGGCATCCAAGGCTAGGGATTGAATGCTGAGAATGTGATTAATATGGATAGGTACTTCTTGGCCAAGAATGGACTTTGTAGGCCAAATAATCTGTTTTGTTGTTATATGACTACATTACACTCTGTCCAACTGTTCCCATCCTTTTTTTTTTTTTTTATATTTTATTTTATTAGAAGTAAGTACAGTCATATGGCACCAAAGTGCCTAATATATATTTTCATAATACATTTTATGTACAACTTCTTCTTTTTTTTTTTTTGTTACACTGAAAAAAGATTAGAATAAGAAAAAGAAGTTAGATAGTAAAGGATAGAAAGATGTGAAATATATAGTGTGTGAAAAAAGAAAACGAGTAAATGAAGAAAGTTGAGAGAGAGAATAGAGAAAATAAAATAAAATAAAAAAAGAAAAGGAGATCATTATTTATAATCTTGACCAACCCTCGTCCAGTCCTGAAACAAATATTTTTTACAATTGTGTTGCACCATATGATTCCAAAAAAACGACGAATGGAGACCAACTCGTTATGAATTGGTCTGATTTATCCATTAGGAGGAATCGCATTTCCTCAAGATGAGCGGTGTCCAACATACTTGCAATCCACATTTTAAGCGTTGGTATTGATGTACCCTTCCAAAATTTAAGAATTAATTTTTTTGCTATTATTAAACCATAGTTAAGGAATAGATTTTGAGATGTGTTCAATTTATTCCCATCTTCTATTACGCCAAATATAATCATTTCAGTATTAGGTTCCATTCTTGTCTTGAATAATTTTGTAAATATTTCAAAAATATCACTCCAAAATCTATAAAGTTTTATGCAGGAAACTAAGGAGTGTGTTATAGTTGCCTTTTGGGCTAGACATTTATCACAAGTGGCGGATATATTTGGATAAAATTTGTTCAATCTTGTTTTTGAATAATATAATCTATGTACAATTTTAAATTGAATTAGATTATGTCTTACATTAATTGAACATTTGTGAATATATATCAGGTATTTTTCCCATTTAACCTTCGTAATTTTTATCATTAGTTCCCGTTCCCACTCTTCTCTAAGTACCTCTGTCGATGGTAGGTCTATATTTAGAATACTATTATATAAATATGATATTAATTTTTGTGAGTCAGCTTCAATATTCATTGCTTCTTCCAATAAGTCAGGAGTTACTTTTTGATATCCTTGTATATATTTTTTCACGAAATCGCAAATCTGAAGATATTTAAAATATTGGTTGTTTTTCAATTTAAATTTTAATTGTAGTTGTTGGAATGATAGTAAGTTTCCCATTTCGTACATATCCCCGATCCTTCTAATTCCGAGACTTTCCCATTGGTTATATGTCTTATCAATAAGAGATGGTTTAAATAAAGGGTTATTCGCTATTGGCATTAACAGTGATAGATTTCTTAATTTTAAAGATAATTTTATTTGTTTCCAAATTCTTATTGTACCATATATAATTGGGTTCTTCTTATATATTGTGTTATTCAGTTTTTTTGGGGAGAAGAGGATCGTTCCTATATTACAAGGATGGCAATCCTCCTTCTCCATTTTTATCCATTTTGTCTGTTGGGTAGAACTATCCAACCAATAAATCATATTCATATGCACTGCCCAGTAATAATACATAAAATTCGGAAGTGAAAGTCCCCCGACCTCTTTTGGTTTACATAAGTGTTTTTTTGTGATTCTATGTGATCTATAGTCCCAAATATAATTAGTAATATTAGAGTCTAATTTTTTTTTTAAATATTTTGTTATATATACCGGTATAGATTGAAATAGGTATAGTAATTGTGGTAGGAAGATCATTTTTATTGCATTTATTCTACCTAATAATGATAAGGGAAGTGTTTTCCAAAATTTAATCAACGTATTAAATTTATTTAATAAAGGCATGAAATTAGCATTGAATAATGCTTTATATTTTCTAGTAATCTGAATACCCAAATATTTATATTTTTCTGTTGCGATTTTAAAGGGGAACTTCAGTAAGTGTGTAGGTTCTTGAGGTTTTAATGTCATGATTTCACTTTTATTCCAGTTTATTCTATATCCAGAAAAAGACCCAAATTCCTCTATTAAGTTTAATAAATTTGGTATGCTCGTTTGTGACTTTGTAATATATAAAGTATATCGTCTGCATATAATGAGATTTTATTCTTTGAGTCCCTGGTATTATACCCCTGAATATTCGGATGAATTCTTATACTTTCAGCCAGGGGTTCTATCATAAGGGCAAATAGCAGGGGTGATAGTGCACATCCCTGCCTATTACCCCTTGATAGTTGAAATTTTTGAGATAACATGTTATTAGTTAAAATTCTTGCCATCGGTTTATCATATAATAATTTTACCCATGTTATAAAATTCTCTCCCATATTAAATTTTTGTAGTACTTTATATAAGTATTGCCACTCTACCTGATCAAATGCTTTCTCTGCATCCAAAGAAATAATTGATATATCTTCTTCCTCTACTTTATGCGAGTACATTATATTAAACAGGCGTCTCAGATTATTAAATGAGTATCTTTTAGGTATAAACCCCGTTTGATCAGGGTTTATCAATTTACTAATATATTTGCTTAATCTTCTTGCTAAAATCTTTGCTAAAATTTTCTGATCTGTATTTAAAAGTGATATAGCTCTGTACGAGCCCGGATCTTCTAAATCTTTATCTATTTTTGGAATAAGCGTAATAGTTGATTCTGTTAGTGTTTCAGGTAGTTTGTTTTCTTTAAAAGCATGGGAGTATAAATTATAATAAATAAGGGGTTGTTATCTCCTGAAATTTTTTATAAAATGCATTATTAAAACCACCTGGTCCCGGTGTCTTACCATTTTTCAGCGATTTTATTGTTTCACCTATTTCTTTGATTGTAATTTGAGCTCCTAATTCCTCTTGTTCCAAAAGGTCCAGTATTGGAACATCCTTAAGTTACTGCCTCCGTTTTAACAAATTTATTGGATTCCATTGTGAATGGCACATGTTGGGTATCTAATGAAATTAATAGCAACAGAATTTCATAGTTGGGAGCTTGGTATGATTTTACCATTACTGGGGAGTTTCACAGTGGCCAATTCACAAATAATATTGGCTTTGAGTAACATGACTTATGGATTAATAAAGCATCTCACCTCCATTAAATCATAGATCAATATGATTTCCATTGCTTTCCGACTATCAAATGCCAGAACTTGTTGGCTCTTCAGCAGATTCTGGCTTTTGATAATGGTTTCTTGCACATTCCCATGTACTAGATTCCCTCAGAATCAGAATCAGAATCATATTTTATTCGCTAAGTATGTTTTGCAACATACGAGGAATTTCACTGGCCAGGTCAGTCATACAATTAAAAGCAACAGACTCAAAAACACATTTTAACATGAACATCCACCACAGTAACTCCTACACATTCCTCACTGTGATGGAAGGCGAAATAAAGTTCAAGTCCTTCCCTTAGTTCTTCCTCGGTCGTGGGCCTCGAGTCCCCGTTGACGGGATGTTCTTAACTCCTGTAGCCGGCGGCGTCCGGGCCCTCCACGTCGAGGCGATCGGCTCCTGCATCGGGGGATGTCAGCTACCCCGCGCCGGCGATCAAACCTCGCGTCGGGGCTGGTCGCACCTCCCGCGATGTTGGAGCTCCCAACTCGGCCTCACCCGACACTGCGAGCCCTTGGTGTTGATTCCGCGGTGGTCACGGTGGGAGCGATCCCAGGCAAGGGATCAGCTCCGATGTTAAGTCCGCACCCCGCGGTGGGGCTAACGACAGTCCGAGGAGGCCTCCAGCTCCATCGATGGTAGGCCGCAGAACCCGGAGACTGTGATCCGAAAATTGATCACATCTCAGGGAAGGTAAGAACCTGAAAAAAAGTTTCCCTCGATCCCCTCCCCCCTGTTAAAATGTTGCAAAACATACTTGGCTAATAAAGTATGATTATGATTATGATTAATAAGATTATCCTGTTCTCTTTCCACAAATGTTGCTCGACAGGCTGAGTTCTTCCAGCATTTCTGCTTTTGTTTTAGATTTCAGCATCTGCAGTTTTATTTGTTATCTTCCATTCCTCACTGGAACATAGTGTGTATCCAAAGGCTTCTGGGGTTGAGAATTTCAAGAAATCATGATCTTTTAAGTTAAGGTATCTTTAATTCAAAGACAGCTTCTTATTCTGCAGAACTCAGTTATGAACTGTTGATAGCGTGGAACAAATGTATTCATCTTTCTTCGCAGAACAATCCACAGCCCATTTCAAGAATTACTCCACTAATTCATTTGTTACATCCCCTCAAATTCAAATGTATCCTTTCTCACTGAAGAACAAACATGTAAGCAATATTCTAGGTGAACTTCTCAGATCTGGAAGGCATGTTAAATGGGGAGCCCACCACCTGTACACTGCCCTCCAAATTACACTACAACATGGAAATACAACTCACATTGTCAGTACATCATACTCCTGCACTAGAATAACTCATATGATAAGAAGGCAGCTCACCACGACTTGCCCAAGAATTACTGAGGACGAACATTAATTGCTGGACTAGCAAATGGCACCTCATTCAATAAATCAGTGATGCAGAGCAAACTAACACAGGTTTTCCCAGGCAGCCATTAATGCAAGAGAACCATAACTTTATGTAATTAATGCACTGGAAGATTATTTGTGCATTCTATGATTGCAGAGAGCACAATCAAACAGGAAGGGAGACAAAAATGCTGGAGAAACTCAGCGGGTGCAGCAGCATCTATGGAGCGAAGGAAATAGGCAAAGTTTCGGGCCGGTTTCGGCCCGAAACGTTGCCTATTTCCTTCGCTCCATACATGCTGCTGCACCCGCTGAGTTTGTCCAGCATTTTTGACTACCCTCGATTTTCCCGCATCTGCAGTTCCTTCTTAAGCACAATGAAATATATGTTTGCCATGAATACAGTTCAGAGGTCACTTATGGTCTGGGGAGACTGTCAGGGGAGGGATTGGAGGGGAGTGGGCAGTCAGTCTGAGGGGGGTATTCTCATGGTGTGTGTTAAGCTGGGACTATATGGGAGATGCAGAATCAGTTGCTGGGGGACTATTGAGACTGAACGCAGGTATTCACAGAGCTCCATCACAATGATGATACAAGGAACTGCAGGTGCTGGTATTCTGAACAAAACACAAAGTGTTGGAGTAACTCAGCAGGTCAGGCAACATCCATCCCCTCCACAGATGATGCCTGAACTGCTGAGTCCCTCCACACACTGTGTTTTACCATCACAATGGTTATTGCTTTTTACTTGAAATCAAGCACCATTAGTGTGTTGCCTGTGTTTGACCTTCTCTAGCAGCTGCCCATCAACTGACAATAAGCCAAGCCAAGCCTCACACACTGCTTCTGCAAGACTGGGTTCCACCAGCGTTCTTGGATGAAAATCACTGCAGGTACATTTGTGTCCATCACAAGCTGCTGGATGTCACACCACTTGCCCAGACGCCTCTGTGACGGAACTCATGAAATACACAGGGGATGCAGAGTGTAAGTCACCCCATGTACAATATGGTTTTTGTTACATTTCTTTCAAAAAATTCCTTTGCATAGCACACATGAATACTGAGTTTTATTTATTCCTATTTTTCAATTCCCTTATACCTTTCATGGTGCTGGGTGTAACTGGATGCTAACGTTCTGGCCACACAGCATCAACATTTACCCATCCCTCCCCAGTGGAAGAATATTCTGCTTTTCTCTTGTTTCAATCATTTTGGATAACTTTGTTTCTCTTCACATTTCATTCTGCCAGTCTCATTCTTGCCTCGTCACTGAGTCAGTCCACAGTCCTCTGCAGCCTCTGCTACCTTACAGTTCATGTCACCTCAAGCTTTATCACACAAAGAAGTGTGCTGAGGAAGGGTTTGTACCTGAAACATCAACTCTGATTTGTACGCAGTGTGCTCCCTGACCTGCTGTTTCCAGCATTTCTGTTTTTACTTCACATTTCTAGCATCTGCAGTTTTTGTTGATTTTAATACGTCTGCAACATGATTTTGAATTATGTCACTGTTGGATGGTTAGTAACTGAGGGACAAGCAATGGTTGCTGCAATCCAAATGTATCGCAAGGCTTCAAGTTTTTGTTCTTTTCCATTTGTTTGTCTGGCCCGTAGAATGGACACTCTCTCCTTCTTGCTAGTGGAGACTTTGCTTCTTCATCCAGGATGGCTGAAAAGCTGCAAGAGTTGCAGCTTCAGCAATGAAGAAAAGATGCAAGCGAGATGTGGTGAGGAAGGCTGCTCATCGAAGGCCTTGACCAGCAAGCCTTGTGCACGGTGTGTGAACAGGAATGTTGTTGCAAACATAAGCTCTCAACACTGGCAACGTGGTATTTATGTCATAGAAGGGTGCAACACTCTGGCTGGAAACACATTTCTCCATACACGAATGGAAACTTAAATTGCCGCACTCGACAGTTTAGGCAGCAGTGTTTCCAAGAGTTTCACATTTTATTTCAGATTTCCTGCATCTGCAGTGTTTTATTGATTTTCCTCCATATTTGGCAGAAACATTATGCAAGATGATCAGTAAACACGGATACCTACTTTGGTGAGATGGAACATGCAACCCAGACAGACTCGAAGATGTCCTTCCTGCAGAGATAAACCTAGAGGAAAGAGAAAAGGAGGGCGAGTTAGGACTAAATTGGAGGTTGTGCACCTGCAGAAGATTTATATCTCAAAGTCAAGATATAAATGTAGATTATAAGATCAGTCACAACCTTTTGAATTTGTAGTTTTCCAATGTTTCATCATGTAGTTAAAGAACCTGCTTGAGCATAGCCAAGTCTAGAACAAATATTTCTCAGCTAGTGAATTAAAACTACTTGCCTCAAGCCACGGCTTTGCACATTCTGTTTTAGTATTCGGAAAGTATTTTAGTTGAAAATTTGTCCTGCCGTAAAAAATGCAAAAAACCTAATCCAATGGGGTGGGGAAATAATTATGGACTGAATATATAATAGTGATCTCAACCCACAATCGATAGTTCCAATATCAGATTAAAACATCTTCAGGGCCAATTTTCAGGGATGCATTTGCCATTTGGAATAAGTGGGAGATCCTTCCATTAAATGTAGAGTGGAATGATACTGAGGTAATATCCAAACCCATTAAGAATTTCATTGTTCCAGTTTCGGGACATATGACAATAAAACACTCTTGACTCTTGACATCTATTAATAAATTAAATTGTCCTCATCCTTGTATCCAAATGAACATTGACTGATACTGAAAACTTCAAACTTTGCTGAATAAAAGCTGAAGTTTCTTAAGTATCATTGACAGGGTGGCTCATTGGTTGAAACTCTAGTTGCCAGCTGAGATTAGGGCAAATTGGAAGCCCATAAAAACCCAAGAAAACAAGAAAATAGCGTCAGAAAAAGGCCATCAAGCCTTTCCAACATGTCCTGTCATTCAATGTGATCTATACTGGCCTCAACTCTACTTCTCCGCTATTTCTCCACAACACTGTATTACTCGATCTATCAAACCCACCTCCACTTTAAATACTTCTAATGATTCCGCTTCCAACATCTGCTGAAGCAGGGAATTCTAGTGATTCACCCCCTCTGCGAGAAGCAATTTCAATACCCCTCAATTTTAAATGACTGGTCCTTTATTTTGTAGTTACATTAACCTTATTCCCAAACAATTTAGTTTCTCCTGATTCCATCTCTGAATGACCCTGGCGAATCTCTTTTGGACACTTCCAATGTTACAATATTCTTTTAGGTAAGGGGACCAGAATTATGTGCAACTGTCTAGAGGCCTCACCAACACCTTGTACCCTCCCCATTGTTGAACTACAACTCCTTGGCAATGAAGACCAATGCCATTTACTTTCTTTAACTTCTTTTGTTAGAACTGCCTGCTATTTTGTGTGTGTTTCATGCACTAGAACACCTTGATCCATCTGTACTTCACTTATCTGTGGTCTCTCTCCATTTAGATAATGATATGCTTTTTGGTTTCTCTTACTTGAGGGCAAGACCACTCAATCTCAAACGGTCCGTGTCAAGGGTGAAGAAAATCATTTCTGATCCCTCCCACCCAGCTCACCACATCTTCCACCTGCTGTCGTCAGGAAGGCGCTACAGCTCACTGCCCGCCAAAACATCACGATTTAAAAACAGTTTCTACCCACATGCAATTCGAATTCTGAACACTCTATGACAACATCACATAGCCACCTCGTGCATGTACTGTATACTGTATGTTGTTGTGTTTTATGTTATGTTTGACGGGAATCAGCCTTTTGTGTAACATCCTGTACTGAACCTGAATTCCACCAGCTTGACTGTGTGGTCATTAAATAATCTGAATCTGAATCTGAAGACTACACTTCCCACATTAAATCTCCATTTTCCTGTATTTTGCCCATTCACTCAATCTATTTGCATCCCATTGCAGAATTACATTACAACTTCCCCTGCACCCGTAGTAAATCATCACCATATCTGGTAACATCACATGCTGTTCCTTACTCCAGGTCGGTAATGTAAATAAGAACAATCGCGTGCATGAACTGATCTTTGTTTCCTTTATCCTCATTACTTTTCTGCATATCTTTCATTCATCGTTCTTTTTCTTTTCACATCACCGTCTATATCTCTCGTTTCCCTTATCCCTAACCAGTCTGAAGAAGGGTCTCGACCCATAACGCCACCCATTCCCTCTCTCCAGAGATGCTGCCTGTCCCGCTGAGTTACTCCAGCATTTTGTGTCTATCCTGTAGTACTCCTTCAGAGAGGATTCATTTATTCCAACTCCATTCCATCACATTTTCTCCAACACCACAAGCTTTTAATTTATACACTGGCTTCTTATGTGACATTTTGTGAAATGCTTTCGTGAACGACAATCCAGTCAGAATTCCTCTGGCATAACATTGAAGCTTGTACAATGAGACTTCTCCAACCAAGCATAGAGAAAGGATAGGGACCAGAGAAAGTTCCACCTGCAGCAGCAGCAGCAGCTAATGCGAGTCCTATTATACAGAATCAGAACCATGCAATGTAAAAAGCAAACATGAATGCACTCAACACAAATAAAAAATACCCAATCCAGTGCGCAGTGAAATAGCTCGTACAATGGAGAAAACTGATTTATTTGACAATTAAATATTTAAATTAAGCAAACAGGGTTAAATGCCACAGAGAACTTTTCCATAACCAAAATTTGATTTCTGTTAGTGCAAAGCTCTCAATCAATGGTCTGAACATTTCTGCTCAACATTCCAATGGCAATGTTCTTCAATCTATATGAGTATACATGCATCCTGGGGGATTTTAGCAAATGCAGCTTTTGCAGCTTAGGCCACATACAGTTATTAAGATTGGCTCAGAAATATAATAACATTGGGAAAAAACAAACAGCATTGGGAAAATGTTGTCATAATACTAAATTATTATATAAATATAAAAGGAACTATATCTGTGAAATATTAGCTTCCAGAACATCCCTGGATGATAGCTTAACTGTATTGTTCTTATTCCTGAGAGATCCATAACAAAATCAGATACGTCATGTCAACACATGAATCAAACAGTAAATGCATGTGCATGTTCGAAGTAAAGCGATGTTCCTGGCAAAATATGCCGCAGGTTCATACAAGTGCAGTTTGCACTCATCAGCTATAATTGGTTGTGTAAATTGTGTTCTGGAAAATAAACATCAAAATTACATTTAATTTGATGAGGTTAGCTTTTATATTTTATACTTGAAACATTTACTGAGAACTACTATATTTCTATTTCATGCTGTGCTGTAGCTTCTATTAAAAATACTTGGTCAATCCACATGATTGCCATTAAAAGCAATTAGCAACAAGTCACTATCATGTTCAAAGCCAAAATATTATTTGAAAGGAAATTGCCTGACACCATGAATAACTATCTTTATTATTTTGGTCTCAAATGTTTGTTTCAAATATATACAGTCCCATTTTATTGAAAATGTTTTGTATTTTTATATTTAGAAGACATTTTTAAATAATCACCCACAATAATAACATTGGATTGCAGTATAAAATAATTCAATTAACTATCCTCTTCTACAAAACCTTTTGCAAGCTATTTTGAGGAAATGTTCTTGTTAAAAAGCAGATTGTTACCAAGCAGTTTACATTCCAGATATTGTAATCTTCAATCATTACAAAAAGTTGTAATTTATTGTCGTATATTTTCAATCAATTCAAAAAACATAATATTCTCATGAGGACACAGAGTGCTGGAGTAACTCAGCGGGTCAGGCAGCATCTGTGGAGAACATGGATAGGTGACGTTTCACAGAGTGCTGGAGTAACTCAGTGAGTCAGGCAGCATCTGTGGAGAACATGGATAGGTGGCGTTTCACAGAGTGCTGGAGTAACTCAGCGGGTCAGGCAGCATCTCTGGAGAACATGGATAGGTGATGTTTCACAGAGTGCAAAATCAGAGTACATGGTATTGGGGTTAGGGTATTGACATGGATAGCGAACTGGTTGGCAGACAGGGAGCAAAGAGTAGGGATTAACGGGTCCTTTTCTGAATGGCAGGCAGTGACTAGTGGGGTGCCGCAAGGCTCGGTGCTGGGGCCCCAGTTGTTGAAGAAGGGTTTTGGCCCGAAACGTTGCCTTTTTCCTTCGCTCCATAGATGCTGCCGCACCCGCTGAGTTTCTCCACAATTTTGTCTACCCCCAGTTATTTTCAATATATATTAACGATTTAGATGAGGGAATTAAACGAGACATCTCCAAATTTGTGGATGACACAAAGCTGGGTGGCAGTGTGAGCTGAAATGAGGATGCTATGAGGCTGCAGGGTGACTTGGACAGGTTGGGTGAGTGGGCAGATTCATGGCAGATGCAGTATAATGCGGATAAATGTGAGGTTATCCACTTTGGTGGCAAGAACAGGAAGGCAGATTATTATCTAAATGGTGTCAGATTAGGAAACGGGGAGGTGCAACAAGACCTGGTTGTGCTTGTACATCAGTCACTGAAAGTAAGCATGCAGGTACAGCAGGCAGTGAAAAAAGCTAATGGCATTTTGGCCAGAGGATTTGATTTAGGAACAAGGAAGTCCTACTGCAGTGTACAGGGCCCTGCTGTGACCACACCTGGAGTATTGTGTGCAATTTTGGTCTCTTAATTTGAGGAAGGACATTACTGCTATTGAGGGAGTGCAGCGTAGGTTCACCAGGTTAATTCCCGGGATGGCGGGACTGACATATGATGAATGAATGGGTCGACTGGGCTTGTATTCACTGGAATTTAGAAGGATGAGAGGAGCTTATAGAAACATATAAAAGGATTGGACAGGCTAGATGCAGGAAAAATGTTCCCGACGTTGGGGTGTCAGGAACCTGAGGTCACAGTTTAAGAATAAGGGGTTAGCCATTTGGGACTGAGATGAGGAAAAAGTTTTTCATCCAGAGAGTTGTGAATTTGTGGAATTCTCTACCACAGAAGGCAGTGGAGGCCAATTCAATGGATGTTTTCAAGAGAGAGTTAGATTTAGCTCTAGGGCCTAGTGGAGTCAAGGGATATGTGGAGAAGGCAGGCATGGGTTATTGATAGGGGACGATCAAAGGATATGGGGAAAAAGCAGGAAGGAGGTACTGATTTTAGATGATCAGCCATGATCATATTGAATGGCAGTGCTGGCTCAAAGGGCCGAATGGCCTACTCCTGCATCTATTGTCTATTGTCAAACCTGCCCTATCCATGCACCCTTTTTCAGACTAATTGTTGGGAAAGAGAAGAATGCTTGAAAAGGGGAGAGGCAGGTCAAAATATGGCAGATAATAGGTCAACATAGGCATGGCCACACACAGAAACCAATTAGCTTTCTAACCCACAGGTCTTTAGGATGTGGGAGGGAACCAGAGCACGCAGCCACAGGGAGAGCATGCAAACGTCACACAGACAGCACCTGAGGTCAGGATCGAACCTGGGACTCTGGCACTGTGAGGTAGCGGCTCTACAAGCTGTACCACTGTGCTGCCATTTCCGCCCACATCCCAAAGATGTGCAAATTTGTAGGTTAATCGGCCTCTGTAAATTCCTTAGTGTGTAGGGAGCAGATGATAAAGTGGGATAACATAGAACTATAGTGTGTACGAGTGACTAATGGTCAGCATGGAAGACCAAAATGCTGGATAAACTCAGCGGGTGAGGCAGCATCTATGGAGCGAAGGAAATAGGTGACGTTTCTGGTCGAGACCCTTCTTCAAACTGATGTGGGGGTGGGGGGGGGGGTGCGGGAAGAAGAAAGGTCCACAAACCTGACTGTCCTGGCAGACCCATTGTTTCTGCCTGTTCATGCCCCCACCAAACTTATTTCCACATACTCTACACCTCCATCCTATCCCCCCTGGTTAAGTCCCTCCCTACCTATGTTAAAGACACCTCACACACTCTTCGTCTACTCCATGACTTCCGTTTTCTAGGCCCCCACTCCCTCATCTTCACCATGGACGTCCAGTTACTCTACACCTCCATCCCCCACCAGGAGGGTCTTATAGCCCTCCGTTTCTTCCTCGACCGCAGGACCAACCAATTTCCGTCTACTGATACTCTCCTCCGCCTAGCGGAGCTGGTCCTTACCCTTAACAACTTTTCGTTTGACTCCTCCCATTTCCTCCAAATCCAAGGCGTAGCTATGGGCATGTGCATCGACCCTAGCTATGCCTGCCTCTTTGTAGGTTACGTCGAACAATCCTTGTTCGAGGCGTACCATGGCCCTATCCCCAAACTCTACCTCCACTATATTGACGACTGCATTGGTGCTACCTCCTGCACACACTGACTTCATCCATTTCACCACTAACTTCCATCCGGCACTCAAATACACCTGGACCATTTCCGACATCTCCCTACCGTTTCTAGACCTCACTATCTCCATCGCAGGTGATAGAATACTGACCGACATCTATTATAAACCCACTGACTCCCATGGTTATCTGGACTACACTTCTTCTCACCCTGCTTCCTGTAAGGACTCCATTCCCTACTCCCAATTCCTCCGGCTACGCCGCATCTGCACCCAGGATGAGGTGTTCCTAACCAGGGTATCGGAGATGTCTTCATTCTTTAGGGAACGGGGGTTCCCCTCTTCTTCTATAGATGAGGCTCTCGCCAGGATCTCTTCTATACCCCGTAACACTGCTCTCTCTCCCCATCCCCCCCATTCATAACAAGGGCAGAGTCCCCCTAGTCCTCACCTTCCACCCTACTGGCTCTCATATGCAACAAATAATCCTCCGACATTTTCGTCACCTCCAACTGGATCCCACCACTGGCCACATCTTCCCATCTCCTCCCCTTTCGGCTTTCCACAGAGACCGCTCCCTCCGTAACTCCCTGGTCAATTCATCCCTTCCCACCCATACCACCCCCACTCCTGGCACTTTCCCTTGCAACCGCAGGAAATGCAACGCTTGTCACTTTACCTTCCCCCTTGACTCCATCCAAGGACCCAAGCAGTCTTTCCAGGTGCGACAGAGGTTCACCTGCACCTCCTCCAACCTCATCTATTGCATCCGCTGCTCTAGGTGTCAGCTGCTCTACATCGGTGAGACCAAGCGTAGGCTTGGCGATCGCTTCGCCCAACACCTCCGCTCGGTTCGCCTTAACCAACCTGATCTCCCGGTGGCTCAGCACTTCAACTCCCCCTCCCATTCCAAATCTGACCTTTCTGTCTTGGGCCTCCTCCATGGCCAGAGTGACGCCCACTGTAAATTGGATGAGCAGCACCTCATATTTCTCTTTGGTAGTTTACACCCCAGCGGTATGAACATTGACTTCTCCAATTTTAGCTAGTCCTTGCTTTCTCCCTCTTTCCCCTCCCCTTCCCAGCTCTCCCTCAGCCCACTGTCTCCGCCTCTTCCTTTCTTCTTCCCGCCCCCACATCAGTCTGAAGAAATGTCTCAAACTTTGCCTATTTCCTTCGCTCCATAGATGCTGCCTCACCTGCTGAGTTTCTCCAGCATTTTTGTACAACTTCGATTTTCCAGCATCTGCAGTTCCTTCTTAAACAATGGTCAGCATGCATTCAGTGGGATGGGTTTTCCATGCTGTATCTTGTCATTTCATTTGATTCTCTGTTGTTAGGAAATTTTGAATTTATTAGGATTAGTGGAAGTTCGTGCGAGACACAAATAGCAATTCTGTACCTCAAGAGAGGGCTTGTTTCTACACTGTATCTCTAAATGAAACAATTGTAGCGGCTCCTGCTGGCGCACACAGGTATCGAACCCGGCGTTCGGATACCACGGTCACGTGACTCGGGTGGGGCTGCTGTTTTCGCACAGTTTCGCTTTCGCGCGGCAGTTGTGTGCTGACCACCGTTGTGGCCAGACGTGTATGTAAGAACCTGCGAACTAAGAAGTTATTTTTGAAATAAATAAGTTGATAAAACTTAGTTGTCGTTCTTGCGACCGCCAAACAATGTTCATTGTCCTACCACTGCCACTCAATCACCTTGCTGTTTACTGCAGCTAATTAGCCAACCCACTGAAAATTAAACCGATGTCTGCCCTTTTATGCTGGCATTTATTTTGGCACTATGAAGGTCAACAACTAAGAGGAGCAAGAGGCAACTACTTGCAATGGGAAAGATGCTGTTTTTTGTCATTGACAACATGTCAGTATCATTGACAGAACCATTATTTCCTGACTATCCCCAATTGCCCTCAAGACCATATAAGAGTGACAGATCAGGACAAGAGCATGCCATTTTATTGTACCACTAGTCTTTACTCCTGCAGCATTGTTGGGAACGGATTTCCAGGAATTAGACCCCAATATGTTGAAAGCGGCCTGCAATCCCCACCAGTGGTCACCCACACATCTACTGACCTCATCAGGACGTGAGAGCTTTCTGTACTGGCCCAAAGGATCAATAGCACGGGCTGAGCTGCAGCAGGATCTTTAATCCAACACGGGCCAAGTCCTCACCCCAAACATCTCCCAGCAACATTGACAGATGCCAAAGCCAAACCACCTTTTGGATGTAAAAGGTACAAGTGTTTTAGATGATTCCAAGGGTCCCTGGTATTCAGGAGTCCCTGAATTCAGCAGTGTCTCTGGTGCTCAGGAGTCCCTGGTGCAGTTTCACCAGGACTGCCAACCAGATGAGCAGAAGTTCTGGACTTTCACCTTCCCTTCAGAGTTCCTAACTTCTCTGTGGCTAAACAGTACAACCTGCACTCCTGCAGCTGATCTGCTGGCTTTTAAGTGGAAGAACATGTCAGTATCATTGACAGAACCATTATTTCCTGACTATCCCTTTTCAAAGGGATAAAAAACTTTTTTCACACAGAGAGTGGTGAATCTCTGGAACTTTCTGCCACATAGGGTAGTTGAGGCCAGTTCATTGGCTATATTTAAGAGGGAGTTAGATGTGGCCCTTGTGGCTAAGGGGATCAGAGGGTATGGAGAGAAGGCAGGTACGGGATACTGAGTTGGATGATCAGCCATGATCATATTGAATGGCGGTGCAGGCTCGAAGGGCCAAATGGCCTACTCCTGCACCTAATTTCTATGTTTTGGCTGAAGAACTGATCTTCAATATGGAAACCATAACATCAGATCTAATTTGTTCTTCCACTTAAGAGCCAGCAGATCAGCTGCAGGAGTGCAGGTTGTACTGTTTAACCACAGAGAGGTTAGGAACTCTGAAGGGAAAGTGGAACTCCGTAATCTGCCAATTCAGCATATGTTTGACCGGCAATAGCAACATATATGCTAATATCTCTGCCAATGCAATTTATGCAATTAAAAAAAAAAATCTGAATATTTTAATACTCATGACACCCATTGAATTGTAGGGGCTGGTGCCAAGTCATTGTTTGAACATTTATCTTTAAAAAGCTCCTGGAATTACTCACTGAAACTAGTTTGCAAGAGTGATGAGTGGTTGGAATTGGATGATTGGGGTCATGTTGTATACATTTTTTTTTAAATCAAGAATTGAAGCTGTCCTTATTTTAATAATCAAGTTGTACTGTAAAATGTTATGTAAAATGTTATAAAGGATCATGCAAACACTGCAAATAAAATACTTTAAGTTTTTGCTGTAAATAAAACCTTTTTTTAGAAAATGTTTTGTGTGTTGATTTGATTGCCTATTACTGTTCGACTGTGTTAGTGTGTGCACGTTAACAATATGATGCAAAATGAAAGTCACAAACTATGGAATTCATATTTTTCAGTATTGTTATCAAGGAAAAGAAAGCAGTTCCAATTGTTTGATATTATTCATATGGAGGAGAAAATATAATTGCTCTAAAACTTACCTTAATTTTGCAATCTCACTAAAGATAATCCCCCTTTCCCTCTCCCCCTCCTCCTTCCCCCTCCTCTGCCTCCACCTCTCTCTCCCTCCCCATCTCTCTCTCCCACTCCCCCCTTCCCCTCTCACTCCCCCTCCCCCTCTCTCACTCCCTCCCCTCCCTCTCTCTCCCCCTTCTGTTTCAACCGCCCCTTTCCCCCTCTCACATCCCTCCCTCTCTCTCCCTCCCATGCAGCGAGGCTCCGACTCCGCAACACAGACACCGCAGCCCCCGCCCGGAGAAACGGGCACTCCCGCAACGCAATATTCCACTACTTACCTGGAGCAGACATGAGGCATCGAGGTGATTATGTGGAGTGCAAATGGAGATCTGAACCTGCAGGGGCCCACTGCGCACGCGCGGAGAGACAGCGTCATTTTGCGTCGCTACTGCGTCACCGGCTTCCCCCAACTGCGCAGGCGCGGATGGTCGCAATTTTTTCCCCCAAAACTTCCAGCAAGCCGGAACCAGAATTTCGGGTAATTTCTGCCAATGTGGAAACGCTGATAGCGCTCAAAAAAAATTTTCTCGGGATTTTTTTTATTCTGTGAAAAAAACACCTTGTCCGGAGGCCCCCTAGATTTTGAGGCCCTAGGCATCAACCTATGAGGCCTGTAGGTAAATCGGCCCTGCCGAGAAGTGCCCGGCTTGGCCCTCACTCCAGCACCACCCTACCCGCCGGGCGTTGGGCGCCAGCAGCCGCCACCACGCGAGTGCTGGAGCGCTCCTCACTCCCAGAGTGTCCTGTCCTGCCTTGCGAGTGCATTGTGACTCGTTTTTTTTTTTTAACTTTACACAATTAAAAATTTGGGAAATTTAGGTGGGAATGCGACGAGGAGATGTTTATCGCCTCGACGGGAAAAATGTGAGTAGAATGTGTGAAAATGGGAAGGCTGTGGCCTAGCGTTTGGAAGAAGATAGGAATTAACCAGTTATTGACACACACACACACACAGCCACAAACAAGATGGAGAGTTTTAGTATTATAGAGATATGCAAATGCTCACTGCCTGCTGATATACCTCAATCCTTGCATTCTACACGTACTCTCCTAATGTACTCTCCAGATGAATAGAATATTAAGATTTTAATATATGGTCAGTAACTCATGCATGTTTAGTAAAAGTCTAAACAGTCATGAAGTTCTGAAAATAGCATCCGAGCTACAAGGAAGCACCAAATGGAATTTGGATCTGGGAATAACGTGGACACAAACAAGAAGATGATGAATAATCTGTGAAAGATAATGAAAATATTCTGGTTTTGGACACTCTTGATGGAAAGGATCTTACAGCCATAGAAACCATGCAGTGTAGTTCCACCAAAATTATACAAAAGATGAAAAGAGACATAAATTAATTAAAACAGAAAGGTTTTACAATACAATACCTTTTATTTGTCATTTGAACCTCACATGAGGTTCAAACGAAATTTGGTTTCTGCAGCCATACAAAAAAAGAACCAAGACACACACCAACACAATTCAATTCATATAAACATCCATCACAGCGAGTCCTCCTCACTGTGATGGAAGGCAAAACTTAAACATATCTCTCCCCTGCACTCCCCTCTCCCCCCCATGTCAGAGTCAAAGACAGAGTCAAAGCCCCCGGCGGGCGATGTTAAATGTCCCGCAGCCATTAAAGCCACGCCGGGTGATGCAAGGCCACGCACCGGGTCTTGGTGTTGGAGCCCCGGCGGGCTCTTGGTGTTGGAGCCCCGGCGGGCGCTCACAAAGTTCCGCGGCCATTCCAAGCCGCGCGGGGCGGTGATGTAGGCCCCGCTCCAGGTAATCTTCAACCCCGCAACTCGGGCGGGTGAAGTCGCCGCTGCGGAAGCCCCGAAAAGCGGTCTCCCACCAGGGACCCGCGGGCTCCCGGTATTACTGTCCACAGACCTGCAGTAGGAGCTTCCGAATCTCCGGGTGTCGGGTCACAGTAGCGCTCCACCACAGCTACACCCGCTCCGGACTCGGCCAGCTCCGTGATGGTGAGTAAATCCGCAGCTCCGCGACTGGAGCCCCAGGTCATTCCTGTTGGAGGCCGCTCCACGTTGCAGCCCCAACGACAACGGAGACCCGACAGTTGCAGGGGAAAGACCTTAAAGTTCCCCCACCCCACCCCACCCCCACACACATACCCCGACAAAAAAAACAATAAAAACTACATAGAACAAGACAGAAAACAATAAAAAGACAGACGGACTGCAGAGGCCGCTGCTGACAAGAGTCGCGCCGCCCCCTGTAATCTATGGAATTACAGGAATCTATGCAGACGTTCAAAGTAAAAAACTTGTTCAACTGGTTGATAAATTAGTAAATTACAGATTTCAAGATTAATATTTAAGAAACCAACAACAAGGAAACATTAAAGGAATATTTTTCATACAAGTTGTTACTTCACAGGATTCATTATCACAAGTAATTATTTAGGCCGAGTTACCTCCATAAACACATGAGAGAATTATTTAAAATGGACAGACAGATAAAAGTGAGATGAATACAATTAACAGGCATGTGACAGGCATGGGATGAAATATTCACCTAGCTATGATCTCAGATTGCTGAAATACATCTGTCACAAACATCATCACAAAAAAATAGTTTTTAGTACTTGAAAATGTGAAAACTGTATTGAAACGTGTTTGAAGCAAAAAACTGCAAATGTTGGAAATCAAAACAAAAAATGCCTGAAATACTCAGTGGGTCAGACGGATTTTGTGGGGAGAGAAACAGAGTCAACATTTCAAGTCTATGATCCTTATCCAGAAGTTCTAGAGGGGAGAGGAGTACAGAGAACACAGGGAATATCGGTGAATGAGTGATCACCAAAGTTGTCCAAGTAACTATTCTTTTCAGTGCTGACAGTTAATGAGAGAAAAGAAGCAAAAGGACATTGGAACTGTCAGATACAAAACAGAACTGATGATAAAATTTAAAACAAAATACACATCTGGAATTGCCCAGTAGATTACTCAGCATCTGAAGAGAGAAGACGACCAAGTTCATGTTACAGGTGAACTTGACTCCGTGACAATGAATTTTGCCAATGAATTTATGGTGACAATGAATTTTATTGCACAGAACATTACAGAACATGCATAGGCCACGTTGACGGAACAATAATTAACAGTATTTAACAGTTACTGTTTACAAACAGTTCCAATGCAAACAGGTAAGGCTGGTGACTTGAAATTCAAAATTGAGCCCCGAGAGCCACAATATTCTCAGGCACAATATTCTCAGGCACTATTCTTCGAGTTAATGTTGGGCAACTGGACGCTCAGTGACTCTTTTGCAGACTGACCAGTGTTCTGCAAGTGGCCACATTATATGTTTCTCTTAGTTGTTGCCATGTAGAGAAGACCATATAGTGAGCAATGAATGCATTGCACTAAATGAGCACAACTGCAAGCTTCACCTGAAAGGACCGTTTGTGTCCATGGATGGTGGAAAGGAAAGGGATTGGATAGTAGCTTGGGATGATGGCATTGGAAGGGGAGAAGTTGATGGGAATGGAAGAGTGAAGCAGGGAGCAGTGGAAACAGCCCCACTGTCATGCTGAACAGGAAGGGGAGGGGAAGTTGTTTCTGATGGGTGTGTCAGTTGTCTCTCACTTTCATTTCCCATCTTACTTTCACTCTGACCCCAGGGTCTTTGGCCTCATACACTGATCCATTGACGCCTATGGTAGTTTTGAGCAACATTAGCCGCCTGAGTATGTTGCAGCCTTTAGACTCAATGTTAAATTAAGTAATTTCCGGTTCTCAGTCTTTTCCTGTTTGTGTTCGAGATGGCCTTCCTCTGCTTTATGGCCATCCCATTGTAACATTAACATTTGTTTCTCCCTCCAGATACTCCCTGATCTGCTGGACATTTCCAGTATTCCATTTTGTTTGATGTTACCAGCAATTTTTTTGCTTTGTATCTGATCATTGCAACTTTTGTTTGTTTCTTTTCTCTCGTTAAAGCAATGTAACCTGGACAAACCTGGTCTCCAACCCAGGACAGACATTCCCTCAGTCTATGTCTTCAGTCTATCTCCTCTCTGCTGCTTAATATTCAGCCCCTCCCCGGGTGATGACAGGATTTTGCGCCTGAGAAATGTCACAACCCGGAAATGCTGCCGCTCACAATATATTTAAATACAAGCATGGGCCAACCTAGGGATGTGTAGTTAAACCAAGGTCTTTAACTCAACCATTCAGATATTGCCATGAACCAAGTTCCCACAGGGCTGAAGATTCCTACATCCCACAGCAACCAGCAAATCCATCTCGTTGGTCTCTCAAGTGCTCATTTGTATGTACATGCAGTATGTACGTCGGGAAATCATAACCTGGGGACCTGTACACTTGTATTCTCAGTTTTTCAGAGATGATCACTCACATGAAATGGTGACCTTGTTTTATTCTCCACAGATGCTGTCTGCTCTGTGCATTTCAGTTATTTTCTCTATTTGTTTCACCATGCCAATTTTGTTTCTTATTTGTTCAGCAGTACAATTCCATTACATCCCGAATTAAAGAATCTTTACAACACTGGAGGGCACTCAGCACATTGACTAATAATATATTTTTTAAAGAACAATCTAGTCTGTCCTATGGCTCTTAAACATGTTGCAGAATGATGCACAGAAACAAAATACTTCTTTGTTAGAATGAGTTGAATACTGTGGCTGTTGTCTTATCGATGTTCTAAAGAAAATCTATTTAGTATAAAATGTAATATTAAAAAGCAACAACTACATATATTAAGCATCATTAAACTAATTGAACAAAACACAAAGTGTTGGATCAACTCAGCATCTATGGAGGGAATGGATAGGTGACATGTTGGGCAACGTTAAATTAAGTGATCAGCTACATAACTATTGAGGATAAAAGATTACGTCAGAGGCCAGATATTTAATTTAATGCTGAGCTAGTCTGGCCTGATCTCCCAAAGTCTTTCTACCATCTGCAAGGAACATGAGGAGATGTTGAGAGATCCTGAGAGAAGACACCTTTGACAAAATACAAGTTAAACTTTGTCCAGAACAAAGCAGTGCCAATTATCACAAAGAACATTAATTCCCTCTATTACCAGTGTACCCTGGATGTATTACGACTATAAATGCACTATGCCAACTTCCCGACACTTGTTGAAAAGAATCTCCCAAACCCTCTATGCCCACCAGCTGGAAAATAATAGGTGCATTAAGACACCACAACCCACAATTATCCCCATGGGTCAGATATCTCAGCTTTCCTTCCCTGGACTAAACCAAACTCCTGGAACACCCTACATAACTGTAACATACACTATGGGAAATCAAAGATCAAGATGGCAGCTCATCACCTGCTATTTATAAGCAATTAAGAATGCTGACCTTGAAAGGATGCCCATATCTCATCTAAAGGAATAAAACAGAGTTGTAATCCCCTAAGCTTATTTTACTTGTAGGCTGATACCTAATAATTGAAATAATTTGCTGAACAGACCTTCAAAAATGTTTTCTCATCATGCATTAATGATTAGAATGAAGGACTAGAAAGTTACCGTTCCAATTTACAGTATGTAGGGAGTCTGAGTAAATAGAAAATGGCAAATGAAATCAATATGAGAAGTGTAAGGTCATCTACTTTGGAACCATCTAATTTCTTAATGGCGAGCAAGATAATTAAAGGGAGTTCGGTGTCATTAATAGTTGGTACACAGATTAATAAAATATAATCAAACATAATCATTTAATGCCAAGGGAATTGAATAACAAAGGATGATTATTTTCATTTGCAAAGAACTGGTGAGGCTGCATCTTGAGTACAACACTGCTCGTCTTATTTAAGAAAGGGTATTAATGTGATAATGTGATTCAGAGAAGGTTTACTAGAATATTGCCGAGAATGATCCGATTGTAGAAAGATTCGACAGGCCAAGCTAAAGTTGACTGGAGTTTATTTGAGGGATAAGTGACTTGTTTGAAACACGCAAAATCCAAAGAGATCTGCACAATGATAATGAAAGAATGGACCTGAAACAAGTCATCAGTGTTTTAAAATAAAGATAGATACAAAATGCTGGAGGAACTCAGCGGGACAGGCAGCATCTCTGGAGAGAAGGAATGGGTCGAGATCCTTCTTCAGACTGGAGAAGGGTTTCGACCCGAAATGTCACCCATTCCTTCTGAGTTACTCCAGCTTTTTGTGTCTATCTTTGGTTTAAACCAGCATCTGCCGTTTATTCTTACACACTGTTTTAAAATAGGTGGTCACCCAACAAGAAGAGAGTTGAGGTGAAATTCTTACAAGGGATCATGGTCTTTGGAACTCTTCCTCAAAGGGATGTGGAGGGAGAGTCTTTGAATATTTTGAAGACAAAGCTAGATACTTGGGAAGCAAGAGGGTTAACAGTTACCAAATGGTTACAAGGAAAGGGAGTACACAGTTACCAAATGGTTACCAAGCAAGGGAGGACACAGTTACCAAAGAGAGACAGATGTGAAGTTGAACGTAATCAGATCAGCCTTTACCTGACTAAATAATGGACTAATCTTGAAAACATAATTGGCTTTGGCTTGCTCCTAATTTGAATGTTTATCTGTGGAATAATTAGAACTTAAAACCGAGGATGCGACATTTCAGTTAGATAAATTATATGAACAATATACAGAGTATAAGATTTACATGGTTTAGTTTAGCTTTAGGTTCAAAGCTGACAAAGGTTGCACCAATTAATTATTTTCTGTTTAACAAATTACTGGGTGATCTAATAAGCATTTCTAAAATGATGAAAGGGCTTGGTTAAATAAAATAGGGAATAAGGCCGAAAGGCCTGTTTCCATGCTGCAGACTATTTCAGTTTTGTGCAGAGACTAATACAATGAGCCCGATATTAAAACCAAAGAACGTCCACAGAGACACAAAAGATTGCAAATATCAAAAGCAAACTGCTGGAGGAACTTAGCAGGTCAGGCGGCATCTGTGAAGGGAAATGGACAGAAGGGATTTAAGGTTGGGACTATTTTTCAAAGTAAACTGGGAGTTATGTCAGAAAGCACATTTTCACAAAAGTTTTGGGCAGATTTTGATTCAGTTCAAAACAGTTCTTGAAATCGCAGTGTACTGAAAATTTCAAATTGGGAGTGATGCTTTTCTTAGATTAGTTACAGTAATGAACAAAGGAGAGTAAATGTTATCAACGCGCAGATCCGTGAGATCAGTCTGAATAGAGAAACAGTCGCTAAAGGAAAATGGCCTATTCCTGTTTCGATTAGGCAGGCTTAGCTTCAAAGATTATTTTCTGTGCAAAGTAACAGCAGCAGAATAACACAATATTTTACATTAGTTTAATCTTGAGCTAAATCACATAATGGAAAATCTCAATCCATCCACCTCTCTCTTACTCTCAGATTCTCAGGCAGTCCAACAATAAGACCCTGCTGTAAACATTCACACTGACATGAATTTAACCATAGAAAATCAAAAATAACTCATAATAATCCAATAATCAAATAATTCAATGTGATCTCTCCTGTTATCAGCCAAGCAGATAAAAATAAAGATCCATAAAGCATCCTGTACCAACATACTTCACTGTAATCTATTAATTCAAGGCTATTTTTCAATAGCCCAAAATCAGTTTCGAAAGACCATTTAATAGCAACAGTCACCATTAGATAATCTAAAATTAAGTTCAAGATTCCATTTGTTTTATACAGAACTGCAGAGTAATAGCAAAATCTGTAGAATGTACATCTTAAAGCATAACTGGTCTTTGAAATCTAAAACACATTTTTCAAAAAAAGTGTATTAAAAATAACCCAAGAATAACTGAAAAATTACTTTAATACCTCAATAAAAATAACACAGTTCAAAATGTTCTCAGGGAACGGGGTTCTTAGCTCTAGGCAATTGGATAATGACTAAAGAAAGTATATAGGTTGTCACTTCAGATTAGAGACCTGTGCCTCTGTGTTTCACTGAGTGAAAGGCATGTCTGCTAATGTAAGGTACAAATATGAAGTTAATAAAAAAATATAGAATAAGACATGTGCACATTACACATAATATATACTGTATATATTCTGAATAAAGCACAAAATAGTCAAATGGAACAGAATAATATGGCCCAGTTACTGCGTTGTCATTACTTATATTTTATATTTTTTAATCATATTCGTGAAGGACTTCTGTACAAAGCAAACCTCTAGGGTCTGCAATAATTCCAGTGCAGGAAGCCTGACCATTTGTGCTTTATTTTACATCGAGACAAATTAGCAGTAAAATAAAACTGACGCACAGAACTCATTTTCCTTTTTCAGTTTCCGATTCTTCATTAAACAAAATTGAAGGTTTTTGTATTCCTTCCTTGCTCTTAATGGCTTCAGTCTTAATGAGTCACCATTAAATTGACTAGTTCCACAATTTCATTGTGAATGGCTTCATAGATTGACAATACTCATTCAAATTGCTCAATAAAATAGTCCAGATCTCATTCTTCACATACCTTAGCTCCTTTTGGAGCCTTGGTAGCATCCATATCACCCCAGTAATGGATTTAAAAGCAATCATTTGAGCTCTATTCAACGTGTAAAATTACATAAAGTTCTTCTTAGTCAATTTGTTTTTCCCACCCTTCCAATATTTTGAATTTTTGCAGATGACATTATTTTTTCAATAAAAACAACTGATTTCAAATGCTGCACTGAACAAAACACCATAAACTGTTTATGACTAACTGTCATGTTCTTAATTAAAACAATAAATCCCGAACACAATATCTGTGCAGCCTCTCATTTGATCTTTGCCACTTGTTATCCTCTACTTAAGTTGCTACGTTACCACTAAAAACTATCAGGCATCAGCAAAAGTGCAGCTTCTGCTTCATTCCTGGGTTTTAAGGCATATGAGAAAGCACTTAAAACAAAATGACCAAAAATATGACGCCATCTTTGTTGGTCATGATCAATTCAGTTCAAGTGTTAAAATTTGTTATGAAACAATGTTTTCCTATTTTCTATGTTTCTATAGATAGAGCTCTAGGGGCTAGTGGAATCAAAGGATATGGGGAGAAGACAGGCATGGGTTATTGATTGGGGACGATCAGCCATGATCACAATGAATGGCAGTGCTGGCTCGAAGGGCCGAATGGCCTCCTCACACACCTATTTTTTAATGTTGATCTGAACAACTGCTTCAGTTATTTTTCAACAGAAGAATTTAGCACTGATTAATTTACCTCGGACAATAGAACATAATTGATAAAATGTCAACTAAAATAAGTTACGAACTAAAGGCACAGGATAATTATATGTGATATAAATGCAATCATCCAAAATGAATCCCATGGAGCTATTGTACAACATCCTAGCTGATAAACACAGCATCTTAAAGTATTTGGGGTTTTTTAACTATTAGGAGGAAAATAGACATAATTCCAGAACATCAATGGAAAATCAACTCAAGATAATCAAATGATTATAGACAACAGACAATAGGTGCAGGAGTAGGTCATTTGGCCCTTCAAGCCAGCACCGCCATTCAATGTGATCATCCCCAATCAGTACCCCGTTCCTGCCTTCTCCCCATATCCCCTGACTCCGCTATCTTTACGAGCCCTATCTAGCTCTCTCTTGAAAGTATCCAGAGAACCGGCCTCCACCGCCCTCTGAGGCAGAGAATTCCACAGACTCACAACTCTCTGTGAGAAAAAGCGTTTCCTCGTCTCCGTTCTAAATGGCTTACCCCTTATTCTTAAACTGTGGCCCCTGGTTCTGGACTCCCCCAAACATTGGGAACATGTTTCCTGCCTCTAGCGTGTCCAAGTTTTTAACAATCTTATATGTTTCAATAAGATCCCCTCTCCTCCTTCTAAACTCCAGAGTGTGCAAGCCCACAGCTCCATTCTCTCAGCATATGACAGTGTGGATTTCCTTCAGTTCCTCCGTCACCCCAGATCCGCTGGCCACTACTATATTGGGAAGATTGTTTGTGTCCCCCTTAGTGAAGACAGATCCAAAGTACCTGTTCAACTCATCTGCCATTTCCTTGTTCCCCATAATAAATTCACCTTTTTCGGTCTTCAAGGGTCCAACTTTGGTCTTAACTAATATTTTCCTCTTCACATACCGAAAGAAGCTTTTACTATCCTGTTTTATATTCTTGGCTAGCTTACCTTCGCACCTTATCTTTTCTCCCCGCATTGTTCTTTAAACATTACCCAATCCGCTTGCTTCCCGCTCATCTTTGCTACGTTGTACTTCTTCGCTTTAATTTTGATACTGTCCCTGACGTCCCTTGTCAGCCATGGTCGTCCCTTTCTTCCCTTGGAATCTTTCTTCCTCTGAGGAATGAACTGATCCTGCACCTTCTGTATTATTCCAAGAAACACCTGCCATTTTTGTTCCACTGTCATCCCTGCTAGTGTATCTTTCTAGTCAACTTTGGCCAGCTCCTCCCTCATGGCCCCATAGTCCCCTTTATTCAACTGCAACACTGACACCTCCGATCTACTCTTCTCCCTCTCCAATTGTAGATTAAACTGACCATGTTATGGTCACTACCTCCTAATGGCTCATTAACCTTGAGGTCCTTTATCAAATCCGGTTCATTACATGACACTAAATCCAGAATTGCCTTCTCCCTGGTAGGCTCCAATACAAGCTGTTCAAAGAATCCATCACGAAGGCACTCTACAAAGTCCCTTTCTAGGGGTCCAGTACCAACCTGATTTACCCAGTCTACCTGCATGTTGAAATCTCCCATAATAACTACAGCATTACTTTTACTACATGCCAATTTTAACTCCTGATTCAACTTGTGCCCTATGTCCAGGCTACTGTTTGGGGGCCTGTAGATTAATCCCATTATGGTCTTTTTACCCTTATAATTCCTTAGTTCTATCCATACTGATTCCACATCTCCTGTTTCAATGTCACCCCTTGCAAGGGACTGAATTTCATTCCTCACCAACAGGGCAACCCCACCCCCTCTGCCCACCTATCTGTCTTTTAGATAGGAGATATACCCTTGAATATTCAGTTCCCAGCCCTGGCCCTCTTGCAGCCATGTCTCAGTAATTCCCACAACATCATAGTTGCCAGTCTCTAACTGAGCTTCAAGCTCGTCCACTTTATTCCTTATACCTCGCGCATTCATATACAGCACTTTGACCTCCGTATTCACTTCCCCCCTCGCACCGCTCGCAATTGGCCCTGACCTTACTCTGTTGTCCATTCTCAAGCTTTCCTTCCCATTAATTCGAGAATCCTTTGTCATTTTTCCTGTAGCCACTTCCCCTTCAACTCCATCTTTATACTCCCAATTTGTCAATCCCTCCCCCCCACTATTTAGTTTAAACCCACACATGTAGCCCTAGCAATCCTGCCTGCCAGAATGTCGGTCCCCCTCCAATTAAGGTGAAACCCGTCCCTTTTGTACAGGTCACCCGTACCCCAGAAGGGATCTCAGTGGTCTATAAATCTAAATCCTTGCTCCCTGCACCAGCCCCTCAGCCACACATTCAGACCCCCTATCTCCCTGTTCCTGTCCTCACTAGCATGAGGTATTGAAGCAATCCAGAGATAACCACCCTGGAAGTCCTGCTTTTCATGACTTTGGATGAATATTTCCATTTATAACTTGCCATATTTAATGTTTCTGTATTAAGCTTCATTGGCTAGTTATATGTAACATGGAAAAAGTTTTCCCATAAATGCAACTGGACATAGCAGCTAGTTTAACATTAGACAATTGAAAATTATTGAAAATTACACCGTGGCTTCCCCCCCTCCCCAAACTCCCAACTCTCTCTCCAGAGTGAAATGCATTAACAACTATGGCTGCTTCATATCGCTCAAAATATTTCACTGGGCTCTGCCTCCTATAAGTTATCAATGTGCCCATATCATGTTCTCTGCATTAAATGCATTTATCACATTAAGCATTAAATGTTAAATGATGACATTTCACACACAATGTCCTAGTATAACCCAATAAGATGCAATGCTGGGCTAGTGCAGCCTTTCAACCTTGCCTAAACGTTAGCCCCCAATCTGCGCTGCACCAACCACAGTACAAACACACACACCAAAGCTAATTACTGCCACCCATGAACCCGAGTCTACAACACTGTCATGCCAGACAGCATATGTTCAGTTCCCAGAACACCTCTCGCCCAGTCCACGGTCTGAGATCTAGCACACACATGGAATTTTCAGCTAAATGTCAAATGAAATTGTCGGAGCATCACACGGCACATAAAGAGATCCTTGAACCCACGGTGTGCATGACAGTCATCATGTACACATTTATACTAGTCCTATTCTATAACACTTCCTCTGAAACCTTGGAAACCTTGGGGAATCAAGTACTCATCTCATAGCTCGGAAATGTAGAGAGCGTGCCTGCCTGCACTGTCCCCTCAGGCAGTACATCCCAGATTCCAACCATCCTCTGGGTGAAAAGAATCCTTCAACACTTCTGCTATAAAACACATGCCCATTACCTTAAACCTATGCCCTCTGGTCATAGAAACCTCAGTTAAAAGGAAAATATTTCTTGGTATTGGTATATTATTGTCACGTGTACTGATATACCATGAAAAAATGTTTCCTTTCTATGCCATTCATAAAATTGTACACTTATATCAGAATCGCCCCTCAGCCACTTTCACACCAAGGGTTAGTTTATTTGGCTGATTAAGATAATCATGTGAAGTCTTTTAAGTTATTTGAAGACAATAAAAAGTCTCTCACATATAAGTAAGCATTTGACAGCATAATGTACAAGATGAAAATCAACAGATATTAAGGGTGGAGAGACAATTACATGATGCATAATCTACGATAAGATACGGCATGATACGATATAACTTTATTTACCCCAGGAGGGTAAATTCCATGTGGCAAATTCCACTAGTTCTAAGATTTCAACTTCAATAAATGGGAAATGTCAATTATAAGCAAATATGCATCCTGCCATCTTTATAAGTCTATTGATTGTACTTGAAAATTCTTTACTTCGTGCCATCTGACATCGATATAATTATAGCTTCAAAGATGAACACATTTGCCATCTGTTACATGAAGAGCAGAAACTGGACAGTAAATGGTTGACACCAATAGCATGATCCAAGTACTTACCACTGATATTAAGTTCTGAATTTGAACATTTTCGTCAGCTATTAAATAATTTCAGTATAGAAAATGAAAAGAAGAAATGTAGGAGGGGGTAATTTGGCAAAGTAGCAGCCAGGTGTAAAGATTTACGTAACTTTATATTTTCTTTTCATCATGCTCCATGAATTGGAGATGAGCTCTATCTTGTAAAATAAGTTATATTAAACCTAATGGTACTTTTTATGCTTGGTAATGCTTGGATCATAAAATAATACACTTAAGTTACAATGTATTTCAATAAATATTATAACTATGCATTTTGCCAGTTCAGATTTACCGTAACTGATGAACAAACACTGAGCAACTTAACTTTTCCCCCTTCGATTTGAAAAGCTACTGCTCTGTAAAGCGATCCATGGCCCTGCATTTATTCTTTGCAAGTATTTAGCTGACTAACTTTCATTAAAGTTAAAGTGCGATAAACACTTGCAAGGAAGAAATATGCCCTTTCAATGCTTTTAGAAACATAGAAACATAGAAAATAGGTGCAGGAGTAGGCCATTTGGCCCATCGAGCCTGCACCGCCATTCAATATGATCATGGCTGATCATCCAACTCAGTATCCCGTACCTGCCTTCTCTCCATACCCTCTGATCCCCTTAGCCACAAGGGCCACATCTAACTCCCTCTTAAATATAGCCAATGAACTGGCCTCGACTACCCTCGGTGGCAGAGAGTTCCAGAGTTTCACCACTCTCTGTGTGAAAAAAGTTCTTCTCATCTCGGTTTTAAAGGATTTCCCCCTTATCCTTAAGCTGTGACCCCTTGTCCTGGACTTCCCCAACATCGGGAGCAATCTTCCTGCATCTAGCCTGTCCAACCCCTTAAGAATTTAATAAGTTTCTATAAGATCCCCTCTCAATCTCCTAAATTTTAGAGAGTATAAACCAAGTCTATCCAGTCTTTCTTCATAAGACAATCCTGACATCCCAGGAATCAGTCTGGTGAACCTTCTCTGCACTCCCTCTATGGCAATAATGTCCTTCCTCAGATTTGGAGATCAAAACTGTACGCAATACTCCAGGTGTGGTCTCACCAAGACCCTGTACAACTGCAGTAGAACCTCCCTGCTCCTATACTCAAATCCTTTTGCTATGAATGCTAACATACCATTCGCTTTCTTCACTGCCTGCTGCACCTGTTCTTTTGTCTTGCTAAAAGGAGGCTTTATATTCAATATTTTGAAAAGGACTGAAGAGGGGTCTCAACCCAAAACACCACCTATTCCTTTTCTCCAGAAATGCTGCCTGGCCCGCTGAGTTACTCCAGCTTTTTGTGTTGATCTTTGGTTTAACCAGCATCTGCAGTTTCTCCTTACTCAGTTAAAGTATTAGTTGACCTTACGATGAAATAGCTAATGTATGCTTTATTCATCTACAGGCAACCGATACCTATGTAGCTTACTGTAACATCAATGAAGTTGATCTCATCCCTTAAACTGCAAATCATCTCGATCCACACTCAGAATGTTCCACAGCTTGACTGCACAATGTCACTTCCATTTGATACTCCTCATCCTCTGAAGCAGACCATGCCTGAATGCAGCAAAACTTAGACAACATGCAGGTATTGATTAATAAGTGACATAACAATTGGATGATGACCTTCCAAATGGAAATAAGATGATTCCAAACAAGCACAGACTGTTTTCCCTGTGGAAGCCACTCACACACTCCCATCTGCTGGCCTGCACCACCCTCATCAATTGTCCTATGCTGCTGCATTAACCAATCATCTAAACTCCATATTCAATTCAACATCATTTACTTTTCCTACAGGAGCTACCAGAGTGAGCAAAGAAAATTGCATTCAGACTTCCTCAAAGCCAGTTAGAGACTGTACTCATGTTCTTACAAAGATCTAGCTGACTACCACCCACCACAAATCCCAGGCTATAACTCTAAAAGATGTCCAGCCCCTGCTTTTTTCAGGGATTGATTTTCACCAGCCCATCCAGGTCCCTCTGACTCCTTCTCATTATCATTCATAAGCAATACTACCCTGTGTAATGAGTTGAGTCGTTCACATGTCAAGATACAACACATCGTGTGATGTCGCAATGCCCAATGCTCGCAGGTGTCCAATCGGAATGGATCCATTTACATGGACGGCTGCCGGCCGCCTTTCTTCCTTTGATTCATTGCTACTCCGAAACCAGACGAAGAATCGCCGAGATCTTTTCCATTTCGGTAGAGATTTCACTTTTCTTTCAATGTATCCGCTCCTCATTACATTTCGTCGTGTTTAAGTACACATTTTTAATCAAATCCTTCTCTCCCCCCCCCCCCACCCCCCCCCCAATATTTCAAAAATAAACTGGCTTCTCACCCATAGAAGCAGCCCCAGCCCCAGCCCCTGGTGAACGTTCCATGGTGTGATGTCACAATGCCCAATGCTCACATATGTCCAATCAGAATGGATCCATTTACATATGCCTTTGCAGGAGCACCAGCCCCTGGTGAACGTTCCATCGTGTGATGTCACAATGCCCAATGCTCAAAGACATTCTTGCCATAGAGGGAGTACAGAGAAGGTTCACCAGACTGATTCCTGGGATGTCAGTACTTTCATATGAATAAAGACTGGATAGAATGATTACATTTCGTCGTGTTTATGTACACATTTTAATCAAATCCTTCTCTCCCCCCCCCCCCCCCCCCCCCCCCCCCCCCCAATATTTCAAAAAAAACTGGCATCTCACCCATAGAAGCAGCCCCAGCTCACAACACAAAGTCATTCCACTATTTTAAAGACACCAGTCAGGATCATGATGGAATACTCTCCACTTATTTGAATGAGTTCAGTTCCAATAACTCTCACAATGAGTGACAAACACATATTGACACCCCATCAGCCACCACAATTGTGCATTGCCTCCACCATCTACACAGCTGTTGCAGTAGATACATGAATAGGACAGGTTTGGAGGGATATGGACCAAGTACATGCAAGTGAGACTACTGTCAAATATACACACATATGGAATTGTGATTCTATGGCAATTTATTGGTTCTGATATTGTATGTTGAATCAGCACCAAGCATATTACTTTGAAACATTAAATAAATTAACAACATGCATGTATTGTCCAAGTTTGACATCCCAATATTCCAGAATTATTTACAAAAAATATGTTCCATGGAATTGTTAAAAAATAAAATCAATGGGTATTTTAAACCTGTTTCGATATTCCTCTTTGGTCACTACATTTCCCGAATTCCATATCTTCATAGACAAGTTAACCATGGAAAACTTTCTTCATAGTTCATGTCATTGGAGCAGAATTAGGTAATTTGGCTCATCAAGTCTTCTCCACTATTCAATCAGTGTTGATCTATCATTCCCTCTCAACCCCATTCTCCTGCCTTCTCCCGTAAACTTTGACGTCCTTACTAATCAAGAACCTGTCAATCTCCGCTTTAAAAATACCCCATGACTTGACCTCCATAGCTGTTTGTGGCAATGAATTCCACAATTCCGTCCTGGAAAACAATCACTCACATTATTCCCTGCAGTCTGTCCTTTGGCTAATGTTATATCCATGCTGCAACTGTGCTTTCAATCCCATGATCGTCATTTTAGCTAAGAGCTCTATTATGTGTCATGCACGTTTAAAAAAATCTCTGCACACAATGTCAGCCATATAATTTCCATTAGCATTCTCCACAATTTCACCAGAGATTTCAATTATTAGTCTAACACAATTTGGCTTTCAATAAATCCATAATGACTTTCATTGATGAGCCTATATTTTGCCCAATGTCAAATAATATTTTCCTATTTTATTGTCCGTTAATAAGTAAAAGGTTGTCACTGATTGATGCACAGTTCATTTACCATTAAGTCCACTTGCCTGAGTTAACTTCCAGCTTCATGATGTATTATAGGGTATATTTTCTGCAAACTACACTATCATCTTCATGTGAGGCAGGTTTTACCTGACATCTTGTGCCTTCCATTTTGGAGCCATTAGCCATCTGCAATGATGAAGTTTACATTGGCCTCGTCCTTTCATATCCATTTCTGTTCAGTTTAGTTTATTCTCACGTGTACATGCCAACCGGTCAGCAGAACGACAATACATGATTACAATCAATCCATTTACAGTGTGTACAAAATTCTTAAACTTACAAAATTCTTAAGGGGTTGGACAGGCTAGATGCAGGAAGATTGTTCCCGATGTTGGGGAAGTCCTGAACACGGGCTCACAGCTTAAGGATAAGGGGGAAGTCTTTTAGGACCGAGATGAGAAAAACATTTTTCACACAGAGAGTGGTGAATCTGTGGAATTCTCTGCCACAGAAGGTAGTTGCGGACAGTTCATTGGCTATATTTAAGAGGGAGTTAGATGTGGGCCTTGTGGCTAAAGAAATCAGGAGGTATGGAGAGAAGGCAGGTACAGGTTACTGAGTTGGATGATCAGCCATGAGCATATTGAATGGCGGTGCAGGCTCAAAGGGCCGAATGGCCTACTCCTGCACCTATTTTCTATGTTTCTATGTTTCTATGTTTAGATTACATTTAGTGCAAGGTAAAGCCAGCAAAGGCCAGTCAAGGATAGTCCGAGGGACATCAGAGGTAGATAGCAGTTCAGCACTGCTCTCTGGTTGTGGTAGAGCTAGTCCCGGGACCGGTGCTGTGACTGATTGTAAAAGTGTTGAACCAACACCACATGGTGCTGCTTCCCCATGAGCAGGATGTCCTGGTGCCAAACAAGCAAATCATCTCATTCACAAGCTCACCACTTTTCTCACCACCAAATGAACTTTGGTGCCAAGATGTTTTATCCTTTGGTCATTGGTTCTATCTCCAGCTGTCATATATATGTGTTGTGGCTTGTTTTATTGAGTATATTTTAGTCCTAATAATTTACGACTGTAACTATTCAAGCAGGGTTGCATAATGACTAAATTCCCATACCAACATCCAGACACCTAAACCATTATCCAGCCAAACAGGTAATGAGGAATTTAAATTAAAGTAATTAAGTAAATTTCAAAAGTATTAGTTACTGGATCATAATCAACAATGATGATCATAAAACTCTAAGACTATTGGTTCACTAATGTCCTTCAAGAAAGAAAAGCTGCTAATGCATGAATGAATGAATCTTTAAAAGCCATTAATGTTCTTATTTTGCATAATCCCCGTTTCCAACTGTATCAGACATGAATAGATATGCGTGATTAACTTCACTGCCAAATTATTACTGGACATAATACTCTTAGTTCCAAATAAATACCCAAATAAGAAAACAAACTTTCTTATAATTAATTGGAGATTCATTCCTAACTACCACATTATTAAATAAGCCACAATCTGACTGAATTTTATTGAGAAACGTACATTGTTTACCATGGTCACTTAAACTATGACTCTTTACAGATCCTTCATGAACTTCATGCCTTCTCAGGTGAACGAGGTACATAAAAGGTTCACAAGGGGTTAGGTTAGGTAAAGGGGAGGTGCAGCGAGACCTGGGTGTCCTTGTACACCAGTCACTGAAACTTGGCATGCAGGTACAGCAGGCAGTGAAGAAAGCTAATGGAATGTTGGCCTTCATAACAAGATTTGATTTTTTTGATTTAATTTAATTTATTGTCATTGTCTTCAATGAAGAGACAACTATTTTTTTTCCCTTACAGTCATACAAAAAGGAGGATTTCAGTATAAGTGTAAAGAGGTTCTTCAGCAGTTGTATAGGGCTCTGGTAAGACCACATCTGGAGTATTGTGTACTGTTTTGGGCTCCTAATTTGAGGAAGGACACCCTTGTGATTGAGGCAGTGCAGCGTATGGCGGGACTGTCATATGAGGAAAGATTGAAAAGACTAGGCTTGTATTCACTGGAGTTTAGAAGGATGAGGGGAAGATCTTATAGAAACACATAATATTATAAAAGGACTGGACAAGCTAGATGCAGGAAAAATGTTCCCAATGTTGGGCGAGTCCAGAACCAGGGGCCACAGTCTTAGAATAAAGTGGAGGCCGTTTAAGACTGAGGTGAGAAAAAACGTTTTCACCCGGAGAGTTGTGACTTTGTGGAATTCCCTGCCACAGAGGGCAGTGGAGGCCAAGTCATTGGATGGATTTAAGAGAGAGTTAGATAGAGATTTAGGGGCTAATGGAATCAAGGGATATGGGGAGAAGGCAGGCACGGGTTATTGATTGGGGACGATCAACCATGATCACAATGAATGGCGGTGCTGGCTCGAAGGGCCGAATGGCCTCCTCCTGCATCTATTTTCTTTGGTTCTATGTTTCTATGTTTCCCAGGACAGGAGAGGTTGTATTATAGGAAGAGATTGGATGGGTTGGGACTGTCTCCACTGGAGCTAAAGCAGCTGAAGGGTGACCTTCTAGACTTCAATAACATTATGAGGGGCTTAGAGAGGGTAGATAATCACAGTATTTATCCCAGGATAGCGGAGCTTAAAATATCAGGACAAGCTCATGAACATGTAAATCCCTTTTGAAATCCCTGTCAAAGGAAGATCCTTGTGAGAAAAGTGCGAATCTCTGGCTCGAGAGTCTTTGGCGAGGAGGCTGAGGGAGGAGACTACGCCAAACGTTGAAGATACCCGAGGAGAGAAGGTGGGTGACGATGGGGAAGGGAAGGAAGCTTGGAGTACAGGAGACCCCGGGGATGTACCTCTTGAAAACAGGTTTACCCTCTTGGAAGCTGTCAGGACAGAAGACACTGCCATTCTGAGCGGGGACAGGTCTGCGAGTAAAAAGGTGGCGCTGAAGCAAAACCGAAGAGACAGACGTCAGGCAGAGCCGTGGTAATAGGGGACTCCGTCATGAGCGGTACAGGCAGGGGTTTCTGCAGCAACGGGCGGGTCAAGGATGGTGTGTTGCCTCCCTGGTGCCAGGATCCAGAACGTCACGGACCGATTGCAGAGCATCCTGAAGGGTGAAGGTGAGCAGTTGGAAGTGGTAGTGCATGTCGGCATAAATGACGTTGGGAAGAAGAGGAAAGACATTCTGCAGCGTGACTTCAGAGAAGTCGGAAAAAGGCTGAAAAGCAGGACCTCCAGGGTGGTTATCTCCGGTTTGCTTCCAGTTCCTCGTGCTGGTGAGGGCAAGAACAGGGAGATAGGGGATCTGAATGTGTGGCTGAGGAGCTGGTGCGGGAAGCAGGATTAAGATTCTTGGACCACTGGGATCTGTTTTGGGGTAAGGGTGAATTCTACAAAAGGGACGGGTTGCACCTTAACAGGCAGGGGACCAGCATTCTGGCAGGCAGGTTTTCTACTGCTACACGGGTGGGTTTAAACTAAATAGTGGGGAGGGGTGGAGACAAACTGGAGATATAAGGATGGAGTTAAAGGGAAAGAGAGAATAAGAAAAGTTAAGAAAGACACCAGAATTAACAGGGCAGAAAACTCAGGGAGAGAATGGCCAAGTGAAATAGGAATCGATGTGAAAGGTGAGGGGAGTAATGGATTAAAAGTATTATATATGAATTCACGAAGTATAAGAAATAAAGTGGATGAGCTTGAGGCTCAGTTAGAAACTGGCAAGTATGATGTTGTGGGAATTACAGAGACATGGCTGCAAGAGGACCAGGGCTGGGAATTGAATATTCAAGGGTGTATGTCCTACCGAAAAGACAGACCGGTGTAGCTCTGTTGGTGAGGAATGAAATTCAATTCTTGCGAGGGGTGAGATAGACTCAGGAGATGTAGAGTCAGTATGAATAGAACTGAGAAATTGTAAGAATAAATAGTGTCTAATTGGAGTCATCTACAGGCTCCCAAACAGTAGCCTGGATATAGGGTGCAAGTTCAATCAAGAGTTAAAATTGGCATGTCGCAAAGGTAATGCTACGGTTGTTATGGGAGATTTCAACATGCAGGTAGACTGAGAAAATCAGGTTGGTACTGGACCCCAAGAAAGGGAGTTTCTAGATCCTCTGAGATAGATTCTTAGAGCAGCTTGTACTGGAGCCTACCAGGGAGAAGGCAATTCTGGATTTAGTGTTATGTAATGAACTGGATTTGATAAGGGAACTCAAGGTAACGGAACCATTAGGAGGTAGTGACCATAACATGATAAGTTTTAATCTACAATTTGAGTGGGTAAAGGGAAAATCGGAAGTGTCAGTATTACAATTGAACAGAGGGGACTTTGGAGCCATGAGGGAGGAGCTGGCCAGAGTATGATAACAGTGGGAAGTTGGTGCACTGGAGGCCTCTACCTTTCAACCTCTGATAAATGTTCCCAGCACACCGTACATGGCACAATTTACCATCACAATCCCCCAACTACACAGTGTGCAAAATGAACAAAATTGGAATATGGTCAGAAAGAGGAAAAGAGGAGAATGCTGAGCAGGTGATGTGGAGGGGGGGCGGGGGGGGGGGGGGGGCAGGTTGGTCAGCCAGATACTTGCAGGTGAAGTGAATCTTCAAAGTCTTTGGAAAGCAGCCATAAACAGCCCTTTCAAAATCTCCACAATCCACAAATGGTAGCAGAGAATGATGGGGCTGTTTTAATACTGCCTGGATTACCAGGACCCCAGAAAATTCCAAGAGGCACCGTTTAACCTTTGCTTCTTTTAACTGTTGAATTAACTACGCCCAGGGAAAACCCTGTTTTGGAAATGCAATGCAAATCTCTGTGAATCAAAATCAACCCATTACAATGTTCAAATGAAGTGATTACACATTGGAATCGCAATGGAATGTATGGTAAATTAGCCCAGGCCTAGATTCAGTAATTTTTTTTCATTTCATTCAGATGTTTGGCTAGGAGCAAGATGTATAAAATTTCAGGTCAATAATCTAAAAGTACTTTCATTTTTTAATCGGTAGCATTAAATTTTAGGTGTTTAAATACTTGTGAAAGTTAGAAACATTCGTGAACATTCAACCTTTTACAGATTTGACAGCCGGCATAGCCTGGAAGCATGATTAGTTGGCGATGAAAGTCTTTTACTATTTCTATGAACATGGTTTGTTTGGATTTCACCACTTGACACCATTTATGACTAAAAAGCCCTCAGCAGGTGTTACCAAGCTCCAGCTGGTCTATGAAGTAAACTGTTCCGTGAAGATCTGTTGATGAAAAGCTTAAAATCTACAGACATAGGCATGGTGGCTGCTTTAGTTTAGTTTAGAGATACAGCGTGGAAACCGGCTCTTCAACACACAGAGTCCATGCCAACAAGCGAACACCCGTACGCTACTTCCATCCTACACACAAGGACAGCTTTACAGAACACATTAACCTACAAATACGCACGTCTTTTGGGTGTAGAAGGAAACTGTATAAGGCGACTTTTGACACACGTCGTAAATCTCTATTGGAATATGTAAAAATGTCACCGTTAGCGCGTTGTGTTTTCGAGGAGATGTACATTAAGCACAATACCAGATCACAAGACCACCATGGGCGCCGGGGAGATGGCAGCCCTGCCGGCAGTCTGTTCGTTTTTTCATCTCTGAAAATCGCACAATACACACCAAGTTTTATAAGTATAAAGATGCTGAAGGAGTTAATAGCATTTTACCATAATTAACATTTTTGCTACATACTGTATTATTGGAAATTTCATTCACAACGTCAAACATTGAAGCTTCAAGTATTTGAGCCAGAAAATTTTATTTTACTGTTGAATTGCAATATCAGAATCAGAATCAGGTTTTATTCGCCAAGTATGTTTTGCAACATATGACGAATTTCACTGGCCAGGACAGTCATACAATTAAAGCAATAGACTCAAAAACACATTTAACATGAACATCCAGCACAGTGACTCCTACACATTCCTCACTGGAAGGCAAAATAAAGTGCAAGTCCTTCCTTTTGTTCTTCCTCGGTCGGGGGCCTCAAGTCCCCGTTGACGGGATGATCTAGACTCCTGGAGCCGGCGGCGTTCGGGATTCTGCGTTGAGGCGTTCAGCTCCTGCATCAGGGGTTTGTCAGCTCCCCCGCGCCGGCGATCGAACCTCGCGTCGGGGCTGGTCGAATCTTCTGTGGCGTTGGAGCTCCCGACCAGCCTCTCCCGAGACAGCGAATTCTTGATAGTAAGCCCGCAGTGGGAGCGATCCGGGGCAAGGGATCAGCTCCGATGTTAAGTCCGCGCCCAGCGGTGGGGCTCACGACAGTCCGAGGAGGCCTCCAGCTCCAGCGATGGTAGGCCGCAGAGCTCGGAGAATGTGATCCAAAAATTGATCACATCTCCGGGAAGGTAAGAACCTGAAAAAAAGTTTCCCCCGATCCCCTCCCCCCTCCCCCCACATAAAACAAACCGAAGAACATTAAAACAAACTTTTAACAAACGCTAAAAATAACAAAAAGATGAAAAAACGAACAGACTGCCGGCAGGGCTGCCATCTCCCCGGCGCCCATGGTGGTCTTGTGATTAATGTACCCAACGCAGGCTGGCATTTGCACTCTGCAGAACAACTCACATACATTTAATCAGACTAATTAAGTAGAGGTAATACTGGGATTTCTCAATCCAGCATTTGTGTGTAATTTTCTCAAACTAAAACTCTAGAAAAAAACACTGCCAATGTAACAATAGGCTGACATTGGGATTTTGCTGTATCCAGTCCCAAAGGAAGCAGTATTTTTGTCGTTGTAGAGTCCTGCTCTATGTTTCAGAATTAGTGGCAACCCTCTCTATCATTCCAGCAGCTGCACACCCTAGCACCTAAACTATAAATAACAACTTCTCACAGAAGTTTATTACCATCAAGAAAATGTGATGTTATATCAAAACAACCTATATCATTTAAATTACTTATGGTAATTCAATACTTATCAAGTGGGTATTGTTGTAAAAAAATGTATAATTAATTGATGCTAAATATAATTGTTGTCTTACATGCTTGAATAATAAATAAAAAGAATTGTGAAACAGCAATGGGACCTTAATGTTATGGTGATATTAAAGTTACCAGCCTGTTTCTGGTACAGGTGATAATTTAATAAGAATTCTCTTCCTGCTTCTCTTCTCACAACCTGAGGAAGGGTCTTGACCCGAAATGTCACCTATCCATATTCTTCAGAGAAGTTTTCTGACCTGCTGAATTACTCCAGCACTTTGTGCCCTTATGTGTATTAACCAGCATCTGCAGTTCTTTATTTTTACTCCCTCTTTATATGCCTGACTGTTACCCATCAAAATATGATCCTATGGAAAATTAAAAACTTTGATGATGCTGACTACAACATGTAAATCTGCAAAATGTTAAAGGATTTTTATCAATGCATTTATTTTGCCAGCAGATGGAGACTGTGTACCAAATTGTCCACCAACAGGATGAGATTTTGCTGTGTTCAGACAGAGTCTGGCACCCGCAGCACCACACTATTACTTGCAGTGTCAGGTATTTTACAATCAGTACGCATTCTAGTGAGCGATATTTCAGGGAGTTTGCTCAGGCCGATGGAAGGCAAGGAGCGGGGGAACAACCAGACTAACTCAATTAGGATGCAAAAGTGGGATAACATAGAACTAGTGTGTGGGTGATCGATGGTTGGTGTGGACTCATTGTTTCCACGCTGTACCTTTAAAACTAAAAAAACTAACCAGCATATTTGATTAACCAGCACAGATTGAATGGCAGACCAGGTTACCAGCTGGCTACCTTCTTTTAAACTCAAAACAAACAAATCCCTGGTGAAAGGGGTATGTAGCTTTATAAAATATGAGAAATCAAATTAAAATTCATATAACTTACTACAACATTAAAGTTTGATTTATGATATCATGTTGAACATCTGCGCAGTACAGTATATATGTGTAGGAAAGAACAGATGCTGGTTTAAATCGAAGGTAGACACAAAATGCTGGAGTAACTCAGCGGGACAGACAGCATATATGGGGAGAAGAAATGGGTAACGTTTCAGGTCGAGACCCTTCTTCTTGACTCGAAACGTCACCCATTAATACAGTATATAGTTGTTTAAAGTGTAGAATGGTATTTTTGTCACAACTAACCCCACCAAATTATTGCACTTAGTCCTTTGAGAGTTTAGTTCATATACTTCCTCGGTATTGCAGAAAACAGAGTCCACTTTTGGGAAATGTGATTAAATCATAGCGAGCAGTCAGATTTCTAAAAGATCATACCTGAACCACATCACGCAGACTTACTCAGAAACAAGATGAAACTGTTTAAATTGTGGATAGGATTCTGGTTTTAGATGTTTAATCAAGACATCACATTGTGGTAAGTCGATAGATTTAAATGCTGAGAGTCAGGTGGTCTGAGAATATAATTGGCAACAAGTTCCATAACAGCTGCTTCACTCCCTTCTTCAATTACATTCCAGTTTATCGACTGTCTTGTTTCAATTGGTCAGAGCAAGCCCAGGTCTTTTTTTAGTTTGCTTCTATTCGACCTTTGAAAGTTTGTTTGTAACAACCAAAATTATGAGAAATTATTACTTTTGGGTTACTTTGTTTTGGAGTTCTTTCAAGATCTCCCCAGTTGAGCCGCTCTCAGCTTCCGGTAGGCGGCGCGGCTCTCGCCAGCAGCGGCCTCTGCAGTCCGTCTGCGTTTTTATTATTTTATGTCTATGTTTTAATGTAGTTTTTGTTATTTTTGTTGGGGTATGTGTGTGGGGGGGTGGGGGTGGTGTGGGGGGGAGGGGGAAACTTTTAAATCTCTCCCTGCACGGGAGACCCGACCTTTTCTTTGTCGGGTCTCCGTTGTCGTTGGGGCTGCAACGAGGAGCGGCCTCCAACATGAAGACCGGGCGCTCCAGTGCCGACTACTCACCTCACCGTCGCGGGGCTGGCCGGGTCCAGAGCGGGTGGAGCTGTGGTGGACGCTGCTGCGACCCGACCCCCGGAGATTCGGTGGCTGCAACTGCGGGTTTGGCGGACGGCGGCACCGGGAGCCCGCGGGTCCCTGGAGGGAGACCGCTTTTCGGGGCTTCCGCAACGGCGACTTCTCCCGCCCGAGTTGCGGGGTTGAAGAGCTCCTGGAGCGGGGCCTTACAGCACCGCCCCGCGCGGCTTGGAATGGCTGCGGACTGCGGGCGCGCGCCAGGGGCTCTAACACCAAGACCCGGTGCGCGAACTTGCATTACCCGGCGTGGGTTTAATGGCCACGGGACAATTCGCCATCGCCCGCCGGGGGCTTTGACTTTGACTCTGACATGGGGGGGGAGAGTGCAGTGGAGAGAGAAGTTTTTTTGGCCTTCCATCACAGCAATGTGATGGATGTTTATGTAAAATATGTTGTGTCTTGGGTCTATTTGTTGTAATGTATGGCTGCAGAAACGGCATTTCGTTTGGACCTCACGGGGTCCAAATGACAATAAATTGAATTGTATTGTATTGTGTATTGTATTAAATGTTGTTCATAGAACAATTGTTCTACCCGGGGAATTTAATGTCCATAGTTCCTATGGCTTCTTCCTGTGATATGAGCCTGGGCTTTCAGCAGCTGTATGATAACTAGAACCAGGATGTTCAGGCGCTAAAAATCTCTGAAATAGGCAGGCAAAAAGGCATAATAAACTTACAAAAAAGGCACGAAAAAGGCATTTATTGACAAAAAAGGTATAAAAAGGCATTTATTTCCACCACCAAAATATGGTTAAAAATGATAATTATAAAGGTATACTACATTAAATGACCAAAGTTTCCTGGTTTCACCTAATTACTAGCATTTTTTTCAAATTATCTGGTGTTAAACTATGCCGTCTGTCAGAAAGAATATGCTTCAGATGTGAAAAACTTCTACATGCAGCTTTTTTCATGTATGGAGCTGCATCAGTCACAAACAGAAGTACATTCTCGTGTTTTATACCTTCTGGCCAAAGTACAGCATGTGAAGATGTAAACAACTGAGCAATAGTTGAGCTGTTTGACTTCTCCAATACTTCCGACGTCAACAAATACTCCTTTGATGGTTGACCTGCTTCCAGTGGATCGATGACCACATTGGCAACATATCTCCCCACAGCATCGGTTGTCTCATCTATTGAGATCCATATTTTGTTGCGTGCAACTTCATCTCCAATTTTCTGCACAACAATGTTAAAGTTGCTGTCAACATAATTTTTCCGTAATGATGACTCGCTCGGTATATGTTCTTCTGTGTGTTTCTCTAAAAAACCTCTGAGAGATTTGTTTTCCAATTTCCGCAGTGGAATTCCAGCATCAATGAACGCTTTGCACATATCACTCGAAAACTCAGATTTGCGACTGGAGCCAGCAGTAAATGATGTGAGGAGACAAGCTTGTGTATTTTCTCCCTTCAGTTCCTCTGACGCCGACTTGTGTTTAGCTGTCTGTACATGCTGGGAGACTAAATATTTCTTCTCATGATTCTCTGCTTTCTCATATGCTTTGCAAAACAGCACACAGTTGTCTGTAGAGAATGTATCACTCCCATACACTCTCACCAAATCGTTCTGTTTTTTACAAGGCGTTGACTTGACTTTAGGCATTTTGAAGTTTGCAGGGGTAGATCCTACAGGAGCGGGGATGCAGACCTCTACAGGCAGGCCAAGTACAAGCTGAGAAGGGGAATCAGAGCTGCCAAGGAAAGGTACTCTGAGAAGTTGAGGAGCAAGTTCTCAGCAAATTACTCTTCTTCAGTGTGGAAGGGCTTGCAAGTAATCACAACCTACTAGAGGAAAACCCCCCGCTGCTTGGATAATCGTCAGCTGACCAATGACCTGAACAAGTTCTACTGCAGTTTCGATAAACAGAAACTTAACCCTGGTACCCTCACACCCCCTCCCCAACCAACACTTCACACCTACTCATAGCTTGACTCCAGTTTGAAAAGACTAGATCCTTCCCCACCTACACCTCCCCAATCACCACTTCACACCTACTTAAAGCATGACTCCAGTCTGCAAAGACTGGACCCTTTCCCACGCACCCCTTACAGCTGGGTTTCGCCCCGGTAGTGTAAATTTTCTTGGAAGTTAAGTTAAAATGGCAAAAAAAGGCTGATTTAGGCACTCAATCGTGAAAAAGGCACTATCTTCCTGAAATCAAAAAAGGCATGAAAAGGCACTTATGGCATTTATGGCAAAATCCTGGCTCTAATGATAACCATAGTCGTTTATCATTTGCTTTGGGCCAAAGGGTAGAAACATTGTGTACTAGTTGAGCTGTCTTCTCGCATTTCCAGTAACTCAGGCTCAATCCTGACCTCTAGTGTTATCTGTGTGGAATTTACACATCCTTCCTGTGGCCACATGGGTTTCCTCTGGATGTTCCAGTTTCCTCCCACGTTTTAAAAAGGAGCAGATTTGTAAGATAATTAGCCACTGTAAATTGCTTCTAGTGTTTACATGAGTAATAGAATTGGGAGAGTTAATGGAAATGGAGGGCAGGATTAGTGTAAAAATGCCTGCTTCTGCAACTCTCCTCGTCTCCATGATCTATTGTTACCTTCTTAGTCTCAACAACAGTCAATACTTTCAGATAATGATTGTACAATTTCCTTTATCATCTCCTTTAGATAAATCTTTTGTTGCTTACCTCATTATCATCCACTTTTTCCTTGCATGTTCTTTGTTCTATCATTTAATCCTTCCTAAATGCTACCCTATCGTGTTTAAGCATGGTTCTTGCCTCACCTCTCCACTTAAACTTGTTTGTTTCTAACGTTTTCCTATCCTAATGGTAGATAATTGTCCTGAATCACTTACTTTATTCAATTCACCCTCCCTCACCCCATGCTAATGCTACTGTAATGGTCAAATATTCTGGAATTTTCTGTATTTTTTTCCGACTTTCAAAGTCCATATTACTCTTTGTCGTGATAATGTAAATCTGGATGTTTGTTGGGGAGTGTGTGCTGTGTGGGCAGAAGGACCTGCCACTACTGTAATATATGATCTACGTGCAGTGCTGTGATGCATGATTTACATATGATACATGTGCTGTTACGAACACATAGGACGACCTTCCCGCTCACAGCGCCAGCCTAAACTGCTAGAGACGGTGAGATCAAGAAATGGTAGGGGGATGTCGGAGATGGTCCAAGTGAATTTAAGTGCAGGATGGAAATTAGTAATGACGTTAATGAAGTCTATGAGTTCTGCCAGGGTGGTCCATTGTGGAACGGCACGGTAGATGGCGCAGCGATAGAGTTGCTGTCACACAGCGACAGAGACCCGGGTTCGATCCCGACTAGTACGGGTGCTGTCTGTACAGAGTTTGCACGTTCTCCCCGTGACCGTGTGGGTTTTCTCTGGGTGTTCCGGTTTCCTCCCACACTGCAAAGACATACAGGTTTGTAGGTTAATTGGCTTTGGTGTAAATGTAAATAGTCCCCAGTGTGTGTAGGATAGTGTTAGTGTGCGGGGATCGCTGGTCGGTGTGGACTCGGTGGGCCGAAGAGCCTGTTTCCGCGCTGTATCACTAAACTAGACCCGAAATGTCCCCATTCCTTCCCTCCTTCCTTCCTTCCCTCCACATAGAGATGCTGCATGTCCACATGACAAGTTGTGTCTAGTCCGGGCCTCGGGCCCAGGCCACGCGTTGCCGTGACAACCCACCCCGTGACGTGTCCCCGCACCGCGCTCTCGCGAGATGTCAGTGTGGCACATGCGCGGTGAAGCCGGGCCGGGGAGCGCCGAGGCGAGGGCGGCAGGTAACGGGGGAGACGAGGCCGTGGCGCCGGCGGGGGAAGGGGGGTAGGCCTGGGCTCAGGCTGCGGGACAGGGGAGAGCGGGGGCTCAGGGGCAGCAGGACGGCCAGGCTGCCGGGAGGCGAGGGGCGGCGGGGCCCGGGGCAGGGGGCTTTGGCGCGGTGGGCCTGTACTGTACCATATACACCTGCCGGTCTGACGGGAGATCCCTCGCCCAGCTGGGGGCCGCGGCCTGGGCTGGGGGCAGTGGACAGCGCCCGCCCCGCACATGCCCCCACATTACCCGCACCCGTGCATGGCCGCACATGTACTGCCCGTCCCGCACACTATGGTAATATGTAGGAAGGTGCGTGGCCAAACGGTACAGTACTTACTAGGTACACATAGCATCTATGGAGCGAACGAAATAGGCAACGAGATGCTGCTGCATCCGCTGAGTTTCTCCAGCTTTTTTTGTGTACCTTCGATTTTCCTGCATCTGCAGTTCCTTCTTGAACACAGTACATACTAGGGTTTACTTTTAATCGGAAGTTGCTTGCCGCAAGTTTGAAGAGAGTACATTTCGGCGTGCTGGCAGCCTGTACATCAATTTCATAGTTCTTGGTCCTCCAAAATATTCCAAATGGAATTTAAACTGGAGGTGGTGGAGGGAAGACTTAAGCCAGAAAGTCTCAAGTCTTAGGTACACAAAAATGCTGGAGAAACTCAGCGGGTGCAGCAGCATCTATGGAGCGAAGGAAATAGGCGACGTTTCGGGCCGAAACCCTTCTTCAGACTTTGTAAAGTAAGAAACGTGGGCATCTGCCAATGTTTGGATGCAAACCCGCGGCGTTTACCTTTGAAAATAAACTAAATCCATGGGTGAACTTATTGAAAACAAAGGTAGACAAAAATGCTGGAGGAACCCAGCAGGTGAGGCAGCATCTGTGGAGAGAAGGAATAGGCGACGTTTCGGGTCGAGACCCTTCTTCAAAAAAACGAGTTTAGGGGTCGGTTATCTTGGACTCAGTGATGGTAGTCTTAACTCTCCAATCTGAGCAGTTTCAGTTCAGACTTCAATGCAACGCTGTAGAGTTGTGGGCGTCAACATTTAAATTTAACTGTATCCTAAGGCACACCTGCTTTTGTAAAAGGATCAAGGATAACACCATTATTCCAAAAGCAGCAATACATGCCTGTTATCTTGGGGGGGGGGGGAAGTTAGCGTTTGGAAAATGGTGGGAATCAATATTAAAGCTGTGGTAGGAACCACAACAGTCACTGTCACAGATATGTAGGAAGGAACTGCAGATGCTGGTTTACACCAAAGATGGCAACAGAATGCTGGAGTAATTCAGCGGGACAGGCAGCATCTCTGGGGAGAAGGAATGGGTGACGTTTCGGGTTGAGACCCTTCTCCAGTCTGAATAAGGATCTCGACCTGAAACGTCACCCATTCCTTCTCTCCAGAGATGCTGCCTGTCCCGCCGAGCTACTCCAGCATTTTGTGTCTACCACTGTCACAGATGTCAGATTTGCTTGCCTGAGAACAAATCTATGGAAAGCAAGGATATCTACTTCAGACTCCTACTTATTGGCTACAGCACCATTTTCGGCACCAAATTCCCAACCAAACTGTCTCCAGCCAAACCAGCCAGGAGCCAACACCCCTCTGCAACTGGATCCTCTACTCCCTAGCCCATTGACTGCAATCAGTGAGGATTGGAGCCAAAACATCCCCTATGATAATTCTCAATTCTGGCGGCCACAGAGATATGTTATCAGCCCCTTACTGTATTCTCTAAACTCACGGACATGCGGACAAATTATGCACTACGTTTGCAGATGACACCTGTAGTGGGCCAGATATTAAAGTACGAAGTCGAGACAGGGTACAGGAAGGAGTTGGAGAACTTAGTAACATGGTGTCAAGATAACTTCTCTATCAATGTCAGCAAGACGAAGGAGCTACTTATTGACCAGACGGTGGTGTACACACCCCAGTCCGTGGTGCCAAGGAGAAGATCAACCACATTTATGCTATGGCCAAGAAAGCACACCAACACCTCTACTTCCTCAGAAGACTAAGGAAGTTCAGCATGTCTCCAGCAATTCTTACCACTTTCTGCAGATGCAGCATAGACAGCAGGATGCATCACAACTTGGTTTGGCAACAGCTCTACCCATGAGTGCAAGAACCACAGCGAGTTGTAGCCCAGTCCATCATTCAGACCAGCCTCTTCCGCCCGTCAACTCCACCTACACTTCACGCTGCATCAGGAAAACGACCAACATAATTACCATAGAACATAGAAAAGCACAGCAACGGAACGGGCCCTTGGGCCCACCATGTCTGCAGAAGATGATGCCAAGATAACCACCAATTATTCAATTTCTCCACACTCTCGAGCAGAAGTTATGAAAGCTAAAACCTTGCCACTAGATTCAGGAACAGCTTATAAAGCCATGCCACTAGATTCAGGAACAGCTCCACTGTTCCTGAACAATACAGATCTTCCAACCTACCTTATTGCGGGCATTGCTCTTTTTATCTGTAACTAACCTGATAATGCTGTAAACCCTATGTTCTCCATTCTGGTATTTTACTCTTTGTACTACATGTTGTCCTTGTGCATTGCTTGATTGTACATAGTATGATTTGACTGGATAGCACACAAACAAAGCTTTTTACTGTATCTTGGTATACGTGACAATAAACCACTATCAAAACTAAATTATGTTTGACATAAGAAATAGTAGCTAGAGGAGCCTGCTCTGATATTCACAAGGTCATGGCTGATTATACATTTTCCCTGCTCTCTCGGCATATTCCTTGATTCCTTTACTATCCAGAAATCTATCACTGTTATTAATACAGAACTGGGCTAGGCTTGTAGTTCACCACTTGAGCAAATGCATTTATTCTCATTTTCTACCTTAAATGGCCAATCCTTATTTTGAGTCTGTGACTCGCTAGAACATTCCTAATGCCAAGCTTTGGAAGCCAGCCAACACTTAGTGCTGGTTTGTCACTGTATAATATTGGAGTATAGTATTAATGGACACGTCATGTCATACAGTGCTGGTGGGTACAGATCTGACACTGTATAGGAACACTCGTGGTGTGGTGAATTAGCAAGGAGCAGTAACATAACAAGGTGGCAGCTAAGCTGCACGTCATGAGTGACCCTCGGAAGTGATTTAGATTGTTAATCCGGTCTACTCTACAGTATTGTTTTATGCTGCTGAGATGAAAGGACAAGTTTGCCAATGATTCTGTTATCTGGAACAGGGAACAGGTGGAAGATACCAAAGGCCTGTAAAGAGATGTTAATAGGTTAAGTGAGTAGGTACAAAGTGGCAGCTGGGGTACAACGTGAGAAACCTGTAGTTACTTATTTTGAAAAGTGGAATTGAAACCAATTTTGAAATGGTGAGAAAATGTTGTACAGTGAAATTAATGTCACCTTTCATTATTCTTGAAAAGGGGGGACATTCCAGATGACATGAAGTGGAAAGTTTCATCTTGAGTGCGCAAGCGGTGGAGATAGAAACTGAGACAAGGAGTGGCATCCATACAAGAGATGGTGGGGAGAGATGTAGTCTAGGTAGCTGTGGGAGCCAGTGGGTTTCCATGGCTTCATGGTTTGTGACTACAACTAGAGGAAAGTACCTTGGATTCTACCTTGGTAGTCTACAAACCAATGGCATGAACATTAAATTCTTCAATTTCAGGCAACCTGCACCCCTCTGTTCCTTTCTCCTAATCCAGGTCCTCTTTCCATCCTTCTTTCCATCTGCCCTTTCTGCATCTGCATTCTGTTGTGTCTCTATTAATAAAGAGGAAGTTCTTACCACAAAGATTACTAGATCTTTGCTTTATATCCTTGAGGTCAGCAGCAAACATCCACATTGACCACAAAAGCAGTAGTACTATTTCTGTCTTCTGGTCATATTTGGAATCACTCAGGAATGGACAAGATCCATTATGTCTGCAGCTCCCTGCACATATCCTGCTTCAGGGTTTGCTAATCCCATGTCATTTTGTCCTATACTGTCTGAACTTTAAACATTTATCAACCTCTTTAAATCTCTTGAGAGTATCACCCCTACTAATTTCTAAAATATGCTACACTGTGACGACCCAAATCTTTATCTCTCCTGTATGTCTGCTCCTCTGAGTCCTTCACTTTGCACATTCTGCAGTCCTTCACCCAACATGTACGCTTCAATCATCACTGAGGGCCCTCATTCTATCAACCCACCCTTTAATTATTTTTGAAACTTTCTCTTTTAAGGCTGATGTGTAACTTTTAAAATGTTGGGGTGTTTTTCTCTATCAAACATGTTTATGTATTGACTTGAATGTGTAACAATGACATTTGACAATTCAAATTAAAGCTCTATATCTATTTCAAAGATGAGATTCCCATAATTTGTTCTTTGTGATCCCATGAGAGAGAGAATGGATCCAGTGACATGTTAACACTTGCCAGCTTTTTAAAAACTTGAGTTAATCAGAAAATATGTTATGAAGAAGTGGTGATTTTCATATGAACTTATAAAAGTAGTTGTTTTTCTGTGTTTGTAGGTGTGAAGATATCTAACAGTGTCACACTGGATGATTTCAGGCGTCATGATGGAGACTGAAAGCCGTGGCTGTACAACAAAACATCAGTGTGATGGACATCTCTTGAAGCAGATCGCAGCTCATTCATTTGTGGATACTAACATGTCAAAAATGGAAAAACCAGGGTCATTAATTCAAGTTATAGAAAAATTGAGCAAGATAGTGGAGAATGGAAGATCAAAGCAATGTTCTCTAGCTGGTCAAAAGAGGCCTTATTTTAGTGCCTCTGATACAAAAAGTGCAATCATTGAGCAAACAGACAGCTGTGAAAGCACAGCCAAAAAACTTATGAATTCAAACCAGGAAATAAAGGAAAACTTGTCAGTTAGACCGACTTGTAAAACAGAAGATCTGCCACAGAGTTGTAACGAACTAGATCTACAGACTCTTGATCCTGCAGATAATTCTAAACCTTCAAAGAGCTTCCATTGTACCCTCTGTAACTTCGTAACTGTAGTGCCATCTGTCTATTACACACACATACGTAACCATAACGACATTAGCAGCTACACGTGTGATCAGTGCAACTTTGCAACTACAGTTTCTGAAGATTTTGTGACGCACAAGTGTTCGCACAGGAAGCTCACTCGATACCAGTGCAATTTATGCAAATTCAGTTCATTGACTTTTTCACAGTTAAAGGAGCACTTTGAACTGCATGGAAAGTCAGGCGAGGTGCTATTAATGTGCTCTGAGTGTTGCTTTGTTTCCAAAAAGCAGGAGGAACTTGAAACTCATATGTGGATGCACCTTGAGGATACCCAGATACAGAGGAAACAGTCGTTGCCACAACAATTAAGGCCAAATGTTGTGGATAATGTGGACAGTAAAAATGCTAAATCAAGAAGTATTGGTTTTGATGCTGAGCCAGGCCCGAGAAAGTGGTACACCTATGATCAGTATGGCATGTACAGGTGTTTGATTTGCAGTTATGCCTGTGATCGTCAGCGGATGTTAAAAACCCATGCATGGAAACATGCTGGTGAAGTTGATTGTTCTTATCCAATTTTTGAGGAATGTGAGCCAGCTACCTCAGCGATTCCTTCCACATGTCTCACAGCTCATGAGGATGAACCAATAATTGTTTTCACACCAGCTGACAAATCAGAAAGTGTGCACTGTGATAGTTCAAATCCATTGCCGTTTTGCGATGCAGCTCCAACTACTGTAACAGACTCGTTGAGCTGCAAGCCCTCGTTGCCTGACACTGCTGTTGAAAGTACTGATCTCACCGAATCAAAAACAACCCCGTGCACTGTAGTGGAAATCGTTCAAGATACACCCCTGATGCATGATTGTGAAAATGCAAGTACAATTTCAGATAGCCTTCTTTCCTCTGCACAGAAGATTATTCATTGCAGTTCTAACAAGGCAGGGCATGTCAATGTTATAGTAGAACGTGTCCCAGGAGCTGAGGAGAGTGTTCCAGAAAAGCCCTTTCTGATGTCACCAGATATTGAAGTTGAAAAGAGACTTATCTCTGAAAAGTCTCATATGATCTATTGTGAGGATTCTTCAGACATGTATCAACAAGCCACAAGACCAACTGAACTGGGAACGGCCGTCTTAAGGTGGAATCCCGAAGAAAGTAATGATGCTTTAAAGTCTACGGAACCTGCAGCAGTTGATGAAAATGTTCCCCCAGCACGGAGAAGAACTCATTCAGAATCTTTGAGGCTTCATTCATTGGCGGCTGAAGCACTTGTTGCGATGCCAATGAGAGCACCGGAATTTACCAGAACAAATGTCAAAAATCCTGAGGCTGATGCCACACAGAGAAATCTGGACGTCAACCCGTCCAGTGTTCCTCCACTTCACAATTATTCTGACGATTCTCCAAGCAATGACTTGCAACTTGAAACTAAGTCAGGCTTCTCCGACGTGCCAATCAGAATGGGCATCAGCATGTCACTACTGACGGTGATCGAAAAATTGAGAGAAAGAACTGACCAAAATGCTTCTGACGAAGATATCCTGAAAGAATTGCAGGATAATGCACAATGCCAACCTTCAAGCGATCTGAGTTCACCTGGCAACCTAGTGGAATACATACCAAACACAGAACGGCCTTACCGTTGCCGCTTGTGCCATTACAGCAGTGGCAACAAGGGATACATCAAGCAGCATTTAAGAGTTCATCGACAACGGCAGCCTTACCAGTGTCCAATCTGTGACCACATAGCAGCTGATAGCAATGATCTGGAGAGTCATATGATAAACCATTGCAAAACTAGGATGTATCATTGCAAAAGATGCAATGCAGCATTTTATTATAAGGTAAACCTTTCTAATACAATGTGATTAGGAAAGAACTGCAGATGCTGGTTTAAATCGAAGATAGACACAAGATGCTGGAGTAACTCAGCGGGACAGACAGCAACTCTGGAGAGAAGGAATGGGTGACGATTTGGGTCGCGACCCTTCTGCAGACAGATCAGTCTGAAGAAGGGTCTCGATCCGAATCGTCACCCATTCCTTCTCTCCAGAGTTGCTGCCTGTCCCGCTGAGGTATTCCAGCATTTTGTGTCTATCCTTTCTAATACAATACTATTGTATTAAAATACAATATATTTTTGAGTAGAAACTAGAATGAAACCACAATCATTTGTTAAAATGGCTTGGCAAATTATTCTGAATGGTATAGTATAGCACTTGCAAAAATGTGCAGTTTGTGTTATAATCATTTATAAATTTAAAGACCACTGTTCCTTTAAGTTTAAAGAAAGACTATAATAAACAGAATTTTGTATGCTTTTGATTTAAATGCTTTGATTTGATTTTTGATTTAATCAGAATTTCTGTAAACTTTGTAACGATTGTCTCAAAGATTGAATTTAATTAACATTGTACAGTAACCATAAGGCTTTGAATGTAACATTTAAAGGCTTGCTGAGTTAAAATGTATATTTGCATTGCTTGCATTTTGCTTGCATTATGCGTGCTTTATGGCCAGATGCATGCTTTTCAAGGCATTGTCATCTGATTATAATTCATTGTAATTTCTTCACAGTTGCTGCAATGCCAGTGATGGATTACCACTTTAAATGTGGTTGCCTTGTAAGTAGGTGGTGGATATTGTTTAATGTTCATTGTGTTTACCATTCTGATCAACTTTCTGACAGAGCCAACTGCGGAACCATGAACGTGAACAACATAGTCTTTCTGACATTTCCTCAAGTGTGGAATCAAATGATGAGAATACGGAATATAGTGGTGAACGGAAAACGGGAACCATGCAAGAAGGTAATGTCAATAGTTTCTTGCATTTGCTAACATACCACTGACTTACGGTTAAAGTTATTTTAAATAAGGCCCCCTACCATTTGGATTAAGCAGTTTACATAGAATGAATATCATAGCAGCACATCATGAAGACTTCAGAGTGTTCAATTTTACAAAGGTTCCCGCTGGCTCAGAAATGGAGTTCCACTTGAACAGACCTTATTCCAGAATTCAGATCATGTCATTTCTCAAATATATCTAAATTCTCTGATTTAGTTTCAAACAGCAACAGACTTTCACACTGTATATCAATTACAGTTCTTTCCCTTTAGACATTGTACATGGCTAAACCTCATCTCAAGGTGTTGCCGAGACATCTGTCCACCAAAATAAAGGGGGGAACTCGGACATTGGTTCGAGGAGTGATGTTGAGCAGCGCTTCCTGACAACCATGTAACTGGCACTGTGTACACCTCCCTGCACTGAGCTGACCAGGGCCATTGGATCAGTGTCAGGCTCTGCATCAGTGGCACACTTGTCACCTCCCACTCACCCCAGAAGGCCCTGATTTATGATCCATAACCTCCAATCATTCCTGCTGGAACTTCACATTGTGACAGGTCGTATTTTGTGGCATCAAAAACTGTTGCTGTAGGTATTTCTGTATTCTGCAATGATCATGGTCCTGTGTAATTTGTTGCTAGGTAATATTAAGTACTCTTTTCATTTCATGTATGATGTCCATTTAAAAATGATGCATCCTTTGTTGACTGCCTAGGTAGCCAGTATTGAACTCAACCTTTCGAAAACAGAAGAATTTTCTAAACTTAACATCTTTGAGGGAACAAAATGCCTTCCTTGGAAATGAAGAAATTGTTTAAATGTAAATACCCTTTGAAAAGGCTTCTCGGATGAAGGACAGTTATAGAGGCAATAAACACTAGCTTGGCCAGCCATATCCAGGATATGAAAGATTCATAGATAAGAAATAAGCAATGATGAACAAATCACAATTAATGTTTCTTGTGGTGGTAATGGGTCATGGCACATAACCGTGTTTCTGGCGGGTAAGCTTCTTCTATGTCGTATTCCACGACTGGATTAGGTGTTCCTGGTCTGCTCTGTTTGATTATTCCCTGATAACGACAGAGATCTGGTCTGGAGCTGTGAGCATGGTGTCCAGTCGCAATAGGTGTAGTGACTGGACCCTCTGTGCAGCTACAAGTGCCATCAACATGAATGTTTTGAGCATAGATGGTTTCAGGTTGAGGGATCTGGCTGGTGGGCATCCCCTGAGGTATGTCAGGACCACACTGACATCCCATATATGGGTGTACCTTGGTCTAGGGGTTAGAGTTGTAAATACCCTTCATTAGTTTGACCACCAGCTGGTGGGACCCCATGGCCTGTTGTCCTGGAGCTGGTTTTAAATAGACAGACAGGGCAATTCTAGCTGTGTTGATGGTTCTGTAGCTGAAGTCCTTCATCGTAGTGAAGGTTCGCCAGGAATTCCAGTACGTTGGTAACTGTAGCGGTTGAGTAGGTGGTCCCTGTATCCAAGCAGTACTTCTCCCATTTTTTGATGCTGGACAAATGCTGTTTTTTAGTGGATGTTCGGAGGGATGCTGACATGGTGTCGACGGTTTGTTATGATAATCCCAGTCCCAGAAGTGGTTTGTGCAGCATCTGCAACCCAGGAGTTTGATTTTTTCATGGCACGGGTGGCTTGTACCCAACACTGGGTGTTAATAACTCTGGGTCACTGGGGAATACCATCGGAGTTCCAACAACCATGTCATGGAGTATTGGGAACCATGGCTGTGTAGGCCAGTCGGGTACTATCAAAATACCTGAAGCAGAGTCCATTTGTACTGTGCGTAGCCCCCGACTGATGAGGCAGAAGGGAGGAAATGAATAGAAGAAAAATTTCCCCAATCCAGCTTGAACGCATCTATCGCTGCTGCCTCAGGGTCTGGTTCCCAAACGACATACATAGGTACCTGGTGATTTAGCCTAGATGCAAATAAATCGATATCTGGCGTGCCATATTGTTTGATAACTTTTGTGAAAAATATATATTTTGGGGATTTTAACATCCATTCGATGTTGTCATTAAATTTACGTGATCTGGTGTCTGCCACTGTATTTAGCTTACCTGGCAGGTAAGTTACTGATAGCCAAATATGTCTTTGGACACACCATTGCCAAATTGTATTGACCAACTTGTCGCATGATACCGATTTTATGCCGCCCATATGGTTAATGTAGGCCACCACCGTAGTATTATCTATTTATAACCGTACATGCAAGTGATGCATATTTATGCATATGCTTTTAAACCATAAAAAGTCACCCAAACATCTCTAGATAATTAATGCCCAGTGTAAGTGGTAACGATGATTCTGGGTTAGTCCATCTACTACTTGTGCTGGATATAGAGTTAGTTGCTCCCCAGTCTTGAGCACTGGCATCTGTTTGGATAACTGACGTAGGGTTAGTGATGATAATAGGCTGAAACTATGTCAAACGTTTTTTGCCCACCACTGTAGTTCTGATATTACTTCAGTGGGTAACTTCATGAAACGATCATAATGACCTGTATGTCGTTTTTGGTACAAAGGTCCGAATTATGTAGCTGGAAATGCTGCTACCATTTTCCCAATTACTCTGTTACTTGTCGAGTAGTTGGTAGTTTGTTGACCATTAAATTGTTGTACGATTGTGCCAATTCAACTATGTTGTCTCTTGGCAATGTTACAGTCACGTAGACTGAATTAATTGTGAGGCCCAAGTAGTCCATGATAGAGGATGGCTTCAACTTAGATTTATCTGGATGTAAGACAACCCCAGGGTTTCGAATAACTGTTTGGTAGATGAACAGCTAACATAGTCAAATTCATGGTCTTGCCTACCATTTAGGATGTCATCAAGACATGCCATGACAATATGTTTTTGTCTTCTGAATATTGCCAGAGCTGGTTTTAGTGTCTGGTGACACTCTTGGGCTGATGTGAACCCATTGGGTAACACTTTAAACTGCTATAGCTGCCCCATCCAGGTAAATTTCAGGTATCTGCGATGGTCCTTGTGAATGGTACTAAATGGTAAACATCTTTAAGATGAATGCTTGCCATGAAGTATCCATTGGAATTTAGTTGTTTGGCAGTAACAACCGGTTCCATTTTGAAATGTATATACTTAACAAACATATTTAGTGAAGTTAAGTCAATGATGATGGGACATCCACCATCTTTTTTGGGTTTAGTGAATATATTTGATACGAATTGCAAGGGTTCAGGTTTCCCCATGACACCCTTTGTAATTATTCTCACCAGTTCAGCTTGTCCCTCTTGTTTCTTTAACGGAGAGAGGAAAAATACCCTCTGGGGTGAATGTTGACCTGGTGGCAATTTTTCTAGTATGAATTGTATTCACTAATGCCATTGAGTATATACTGATCACTCGTGATAGACTCCCATGTGTTAGTATGCTCTATATACTGGTAGGAACCAGACCCACCTACCTCCATGGTTATGGGTATTCTTCTGTTTCCTGCCGGTCCAACGAGTGTTGCACATCGTCTGACGTGGCGGTGGCGTTGGGGGGTGGCACATTTTCCATGGGGTCCGCTCTGGGCCCTGGTCTAAATAAGACTTTCGGTGATAGATGCGGACCCCGAGCTTTCATCAGTCCGATATGGTAGACGTTGACTGATGGATGCGATGGGGTGCTGCTGCGTAGGAATTACTGTTTTTGGTTACTCGTCCCGGCCCTGCCCTCATGAGCCGAAAGTTTTGTAAAACCTCTTGCATGTCCTTCATATGCTTTGTGAGGTTTTTGCCACAGAGCAGTGGGTCTGGCTCAGTGGCTGGGGTCTTATGACTTGTTTACGAAGGTTGTGATCATCTCCGTATTGGTCCATGGAACGAGGAAAAAACTATGTGATGGCTGTCGTCAGGCTTTTAACGGCCTCCTGCACGTGGGGTTTCCACGTAGCTGTCCACCACACCTAGCAGCTCTTCCTGTTCCTGCAACCCTTGCATACTCCCGAGATCTTCAGCCATTGCCCCTGTTCTTGACCAGCCCAGTCCTGGTCACCAAAGCTATCCTCTGGAAAGGAGGAAGCAATGGACAGTGCACAAGCCACTGTGGAGGGAGTGCCTGACCCCATCTGCGAGAGCGCCCCTCCTGGGGTGCACCACGCTGAAGCTCCTGCTCCAAGAGCCGCTCCATGCGGCTCAGGCGGCTGTCTCTCCCCCGCCTGGGTGGAGAGACGTCCCCGTCCGATAAGTCGGAGCCACCGGCCGGAACGCCTCTTCCTTGGCTTTTACATCCAGCCCGCTGCTCAGGCGCTAGCGGGGCTGGGCTCGGTCGCTGTGTCGGGGTAGCGGACCGCCCGGTAAGCGGTCCTACCGCCTTGTTGCTGCCCCCGCGAGATGAAACGCTCCTCCGTGGAGTCGAGCGGGGGGACAGGTCTGTGCAGGCGGCTGTCTTTCCTCCCGTGCAGGTGGAAAGACGTCCCGTCCGATAAGTCGGAGCCACCGGCCGGACGCCTCCGTGGCGTTACTTCCAGCCCGCTGCTGAGGCGCTAGCGGGGCTGGGCTCGGCGCGGTGTCGGGATAGCGGAGCGCCGGGTAAGCGGTCCTACCGCCTTGTTGCTGCCCCCGCGATGGAAACGCTCCTCCGTGGAGTCGAGCGGGGACAGGTCTGTTCCGTTGCTGCCCCCCCTGAAGGAAGGCTCCTCCGTGGAGTCGAACGGGGGACAGGTCTGTTCCGTTGCTGCCCCCCCCCCCCCCCCAGATGGAAGGCTCCTCCGTGGAGTCTAGCGGGGGACAGGTTTTTTGCAGAGCCTTTCTTCTCTGCCGGACAGCAGAAGGCTCCCTGTGAAGGAAACCGACGTCAGCTTACCTGACGGTCCGTTCTTTCACCTCCATAGCGGGAGAGCCCGCTGTGCCGCTGTTGCTCTGCTGGACGTAATGCCGCGCATGCGTGCTGAACGGGTTCTTCATGGAATCACTCACGTGACTCCGAAGTAAAATTAGTGTCGATGGTGAGAGAGGGGGGTGGCGAGAGGCTTGTGCTTGTGGTGAACTGGCTGTATCAACAGCTCTACCACCTCTTGAGGTGTTGGGCAGAGCAGACTGAGCTGTGATTTACCCCCAATAGGCTGCCTCCTATGATGCATCTGTAAACATTGGTGAGAGTTATTTGCGACGTGTGAAATTCCCTTGCATTATGATGCTCCTTGACATGCTTACATCAGAGTGCTGTGGCAATACTGTTGCAGAAAAATCAGCACTAGTGAACTACAGTCACGTCAATATTCTGGCAACCTGGTGATGAGTCTATCTCTATTTGCTGAAAGCACAATTATAGCCCTTTTCACTTAATTTGAAAGAGTATTGGTTTCTTGGGCTCCTCCAGGAGACATGGTAGATTGGTGTGTTTATTGATCCCACTGAGATTGTTCAACTAGAGCCATTTAAGCTTTATATTTTATTGACCATTCACTATACTTTCTCCATATTTATAGTTTGTCATAATGTTGGAACGGACATCAGATGTTTGCTTTAATGCAGAAGAGTGAAGCATCTAAACCAACAATTAAAGTTCACAAAATCAACAAACTACTAAATTGTCATTTATCTTTTTGTTTTATGCTGCTTGCAATTAGTCTGAACTAACCATTGAAGAATTACGTGAAGATAGATATTTTAAACATTACCCTTGTTGCCACAAATCTATGAGCATTTTAGCACAATATGTACAGTGCACTTGGAAGATTTATGGTCCCCGTGTTATTAAGCGAGATAGATTGATAACCCAACATAGTTCTAAGAGGCAGTCGTATGAGCACAGGTCTCAAACTTCCTGAAAGGATATCACTGTCATTCTGAAGGTAATCCTACATTGGATTCTTCATGGAATTCAGAGCTGGTACTCTGGATTTCCCAGAGTTTCATAGCAGTTAAACGAAGAAATCACCCACTCATCCTCCACCAAGGGGACTTGCTGTAGGTTCAGACTTCTGTCTGTTCACAGGAGTCTAACAGCTCCTAGAGTAATGGTATAAGTGAATTTACATTCTTCAATCGATTGAGTCAGTGTAAATGTATTTAATTGTTTTTAAGTATTGTAGCATTTTAGTGTTTTGGTAGTAAGAACATTTAATGGGCTTTGATTGTGTGTGAGTGACATGCACAGGCTGCTGTGTGACAGCCTGTAAGCTATGGGGAAGCACTTTAATTGACTGGCTAAAGCATTTCAGGGGTAGTGGCAGGCTCTTCAGTGGAATAAATATAGTAATCAGGAGCGGATTATTTGCGTGTTAGCCAGAGAAGCAGATCTACATATTATAAATGCTCCACACTCTTAAATCTCTACTCCTACAGCAACATTTCTTACTTTAACTATGATATTCCCATATCATGTATCCATACGCTGTAAATGGCCCGATTGTAATCATATTTAGTCTTTCCGCTGACAGGATAGCACGCTGTAATGTTGCTCTTTGCTGTACCTCGGTACACGTGATAATAAACTAAACAGAACTGAACTGATGCAGATAGGCAGCTGACTGAGACAGATCAGGCAGAACTGTAGATACGGATGAACTCTTTTCTTTCCGCTTACACTTTCTATGAGCATCTCCCCTCCATAAAATGGTGTAATGGTAATACACATTGACAATATATCCTATGCCATTTTTATTGTATTTGCATTAGATAATTAAAATACTTACATAAATTTGTTGCGAATCTGAGCTAATACCCTAAACAATACTAATATTCTCTAACTCCTTATCTAGATATGCTTTCACCTCAAAAACTGTACAAGTGCGATGTGTGTGACTACACAAGTTCGACCTATGTTGGTGTACGGAACCACAGAAGAATCCACAATACTGATAAGCCCTACAGGTGTGTGTACTTCATAAATCTAGCTCGATCTTCATAGACTGTTGCAGCATGTAATGGAAGCCATTGTTCATTGTCCGCTTAATCTCTCCTTTCATAGCAACATTTGCTTGCCTTCAAGTATTTATCTAATTTTTAGAAGTTAACCATTGTACCTTCATTCACTGTTTCACCATTCTTTTGGTAATGCATTTCGGGTCGGCCTGCTGTGTAAAAATAAGGTTTGTCATGTTATGTGTAGGAAGGAACTGCAGATAATGGTTTAAACTGAAGATAGACACAAAAAGCTGGTGTAGCATAGTGGGTCGGACAACGTCTCTGGAGAAAAGGAATAGGTGATGTTTCCCCGTTCTATCCTGGGCCTCCTCCATTGTCAGAGTGAGACTGATCGCAAATTGGAGGAACAGCATCTCATATTTCACTTGGGCAGCTTACAACCCAGTGGTATGTATACTGATTTCTCTAACTTCAAAGTAACCCCTGCATTCCCCCTCTTTCCATCCCTCCCCCACTCAAGTCGCACCAGCTTCTTGTTCTCACCTAACAATCAGCAAACGGCCTGTTTCCTTTATCACCGTTACTTTTTTCCACATCTTTCATTCATTTGTTCTATATCTCTCTACATCAAGTTCAAGTGAGTTTATTGTCATGTGTCCCTGTATAGGATGATGAAATTCTTGCTTTGCTTCAGAACACAGAACATCACCGTCTATATCTCTCGTTTCCCTTTCCCCTGACTAGTCTGAAGAAGGGTCACGACCCGAAACGTCACCCATTCCTTCTCTCCAGAGATGCTGCCTGACCCACTGAGTTACTCCAGCATTTTGTGTCTGTCAGGAATTCATTGCCTGAAGCAGAATCCTTCATGCATGTATAATTCTCTGGCTGGGCACTTCAAGTTCAATAACCTTGCCTGGTTAACCCACTACTATTGTCATTACATTGTAGTAATGTTAATTGCCTATTAAGTTCTCCACCAAATGTTGTTGGGCAATAACATAATTAGTGCCCAATTAAGAATTTTATTCAATGTAATTTCCTCTCTTACACAGGAAGTGAACAGTGTGAAATCACCTCCCTTGAGGTCATGAATTGATTTACACAATTAAAACAATCTCAAACTAACGCAGTCTCCACAAAACTGAGAGGCTCTAACATGGGCAACACCTTGGTGAATTCCTCTGCACTATTCTGGTGCAATCATATCCTCCTGTAAAGTGGCAACCCAGAGCTGCACACAGTTCAGGTGTCAGAGGTTGTGGGGAGAAGCAAGGAGAATGGGGTTAGGAGGGAGAGATAGATCAGTCATGATTAAATGGCGGAGTAGACTTGATAGGCCAAATGGCCTAATTCTACTCCTATCACTTATGACCTTACTGCAGCGTTGCCAAACCAGCGGTGACCATCCTCCCCATTGTTATATATTGGGGATGTAAACCCTTAAATTAATCAATGCAATTATCCAATGCGTCTTCAGTACCTATCTACCCACATTGCCACCTTCTGAGATCTTTGGGCTTGTATTCTAATGACCCTCTCTTCGTTGATACTGACTGGAACTTTACTATTCATTTTGTCTATCCTAGCCTTACTATTCCTTCCAAACGCTTCATCTCAGCGTATCAGGATTGTTACATATGCTATTGCTCTGCCCATCTTACCAATACATCAATATTGTCCTTAGGCTAAGACCACCCTCCTCATTCTCAATGCTGCCACTGCATCTGCAAACTTCCGAATCACATCTCCAACATTTACATAGTCAGAGTTCCAGTATAGTTGCTGCAATATTGCTGTCTGTGTCCTATTGCCAAACCAATTTTGGTGCCAATTTACACAACATGGAAATAGGCCACTCATCCTACCACGGCCTTGCCCACCAGTAGGCACATGTCTTTACTGATCCCATCTTTCATCAATTGGCATGTAGTCTTCAACGCCCACGCAATTCAAGTGCAAACTAAACACTTGTTAATTACTGTTAGCGACTCTGCTTCCACCGATGTCTCCAGTAGTGTCTTCCAGGTACTCTCCTCTCTCTGGGTGAGGAAGATACTCCTCTAAATCTATGTTGGTTAGTTTTAATTGGAGTATTCACTGACTCCTCTTCCTTGATCATTGGGTATTCATTCCATATGGGTCCAGGCACAGGCCACCAATTTGGTCCCTTCTGGGGAGTTTAATTGGGATTGCTCTAGCACATAGGGTATGGATGGGATGTGTGTTCCGGAAAGGTTTCTCAATCAATATGTAGCTGGCCCTATTAGAGAAGGGGCAAAACTCAGTCTCTCGGGAGGGAAGAAAGGACAGGTGACTGGAGAGTCAGTGGGGGAGACAATAATTCCTGCAGTTTTAAAACTGTTATGGTGAAGGAGAGGACTGGTCCAAAGGTTGAAGTCCTAAATTAGGGAAAGGCCAATTTTCATAGTGATAGACAGTAACTAGAGGGCAACACAGTGGCGCAGCGCTAGAGTGGGTTTTCTCCGGGTGCTACGGGTTCATCCCACATTCCAAAGGCGTGCAATGTTTAGATTAATTGGCTTCTGTAAATTGTCCCTGGTGTTTAGCATAGAACCAGTGTACGGGTGATCACCCGTCAGAACAGACACGATGGGCCGAAAGGCCTGTTTCCATTCGATTGTAAACTTTCAGAAGTTGATTTGGGGAGGCTGTTTGCATTTGAAGGAAGGTCTGGTAGGTTGGAGGCTTTTAAACGTGAGACAGTGGGAGTTCAAGGCCATGTTTCTGATCGAGTAAAGGGCAAGGCTGGTAGGAGTAGAGGACCTTGAATGACAAGAGATATTGGGGCTCTGGGCAAGGAAAAGGACGAAGCATGTGTCGGGTATTGGCAGCTATGACCAAGTGGATTCCTTGGGGGAGGAAAGAGGGTGTAGGAAGGAAACCATGAAGACAAAAATCAACATGACATAGCTTTTCCAGACAAGGTAAACCGGAATCCTAAGACATTCTACAAGTATATTAAGGGCAAAGGGGTAATTAGGGAGAACATTTGAGGAGGCTGAATTGATCTTAAACCTTAGAAAGACACAGAAAGCTGGAGTAACTCAGCGGGACAGGCATCATCTCTGGAGAGAAGGAGAGGGTGACATTTCGGGTCGAGACCCTTCTTCATACCTTAATTAATCAAGACCCTTCCTAAACCTTTATTTGTGATGCAGGCACTTTGAAACACAGTTTAGCAGAATGTTTATAAATATGATGTTTTCCTCTGGATACATTTTCACATAAATTAATTTCACATCAATAAATAATTATTTTCAAGTAATTATTTTTGAAAGCCTTGTTTGTATTATTCATGAGAACTTGCAGGTAACAGTAATTCCAATTATTTTGTTCATTCTGATTATATTCTCTGCAAAAACTGAAAGTATTTTTCTCTTAACTCTGGCATCCTCATCTTGATAATTACAAATAATACAGTGCCTTCCATTGTGTTTGGGACAACGACCCATCAATTATTTATTTGCCTCTGTACTGCACTATTTGAGATTAGTAATAGAAAAAAATCACATGTGGTTAAAGTGCACATTGTCAGATTTTAATAAAGGCCATTTTTATACATTTTGGCTTCACCATGTAGAAATTACAGCTGTGTTTATACATAGTCCCCCCATTTCAGGGCACCATAATGTTTGGGACACAGCAATGTCATGTAAATGAAAGTAGTCTTGTTTAGTTTTTTGTTGCATATCTTTTGCATGCAATGACTGCTTGAAGTCTGCGATTCATGGACATCACCAGTTGCTGGGTGTCTTCTCTGGTGATGCTCTGCCAGGCCATCTTTAGCTTATGCTTGCTTTGGTTTTCTCTTCAGCATATAAAAGGCATGCTCAATCCCTTTGCACTTAAGAATTGACCATTGTTTAGCTTTGAAAAACTCCTTTGTTGCTTTAGCAGTATGTTTGGGATCATTGTCTTGCTGTAGAATGAACCGCCGGCCAATGGGATTTGAGGCATTTGTTTGAACTTGAGCAAATAGGATGTGTCTATACACTTCAGAATTCATTATGCTACTACCTTCAGCAGTCGTATCATCAATGAAGATAAGTGAGCCAGTACCTTCAGCAGCTATTCATGCCCAGGCCATAACACCCCCACCACCGTGTTTCACAGATGAGGTGGTATGCTTTGGATCTTGGGCAGTTGCCATCACTCTGATATGTGAATCTTCGTCTCATCTGTCCACAAGACCTTTTTTCCAGAACTGTGGTTGCTCTTTTAAGTACTCTTTTAAGTACTTCTTGGCAAACTGTAACCTGGCCATCCTATTGTTGCGGCTAACCAGTGGTTTGCATCTTGCAGTGTAGCCTCTGTATTTCTGTTCATGACGTCTTCTGTGGACAGTGGTCATTGACAAATCCACACCTGACTCCTGAAGAGTGTTTCTGCTCTGTCGGACAGGTGTTCGGGGATTTTTCTTCATTATAGAGAGAATTCTTCTGTCATCAGCAGTGGAGGTCTTCCTTGGCCTGCAGTCCCTTTGCGATTAGTAAGGTCACCAGTGCTCTCTTTCTTCTTAATGATGTTCCAAACAGTTGATTTAGGTAAGCCTAAGATTTGGCTGATGTCTCTGACAGTTTTATTCTTGTTTCTCAGTCTCGTAATGACTCCTTTGACTTTCATTGCCACAACTTTGGTCCTCATGTTGATAAACAGCAATAAAATTTCCAAAGGTGATGGAAAGACTGGAGGAAAGACTAGGTGCTGAGAGCTCTCTTATACCTGCATTAAGGAGGCAATTAAACACACCTGAGCAATTACAAACACCCATGAAGCCATGTGTCCCAAACATTATGGTGCCCTGAAATGGGGGGACTATGTATAAACACAGCTGTAATTTCTACATGGTGAAACCAAAATGTATAAAAATGGCCTTTAATAAAATCTGACAATGTGCACTTTAACCACATGTAATTTATTTATATTACAAATCTCAAATTGTGGAGTACTGAGGCAAATAAATAAATGGGTCTTTGTCACAAACATTATGGAGGCCATTATATGTGTTCCCAATACATTATACAGACAAATTACACTTCTGAGAAAGATGTTGTGGAGTTTTGCTAAATCTCACTTGTGTGCTTTGTAAAATATTACAGTGGAGATCAGTACAGTGTAATTAGATTAACCATTTAAAAGTGCCTGGTTCAGTCCAGTTTCTCGTTGCTTTATAGGTGCAGTAGTTGTGAGTTTGCAACAACAAATATCAACAGTTTAAAGTGTCACATGAAACGCCATCCACAGGAACAGCAGACTGTTCAGTTGCTGGAGCAGTACAAGTAAGTAAATCGCAAACCACCTGTTTAAAGGTTGCTGGTGAATTTATTTTTTTTCCCTGATGGAAAACTATGTTTAAAAGAGAAATTTGTTAAATCTGCAATTAAATTGAATATAACTTAAAATGTATTCATTCACGGGTGGCACGGTGGCACAGTGGTAGAGTTGCTGCTGCACAGTGCCGGAGACCTAGGTTCGATCCCGACTAGTGCTGCCTGTAAGGAGTTTGTAAGTTCTCCCCGTGAACTGCGTGGGTTTTCTCTGAAATCTTTGGTTTCCTCCCACACTCCAAAGACGTACAGGTTTGTAGGTTGATTGGTTTGGTATAAATCTAAGTTGTCCCTAGTGTGTGTAGGATAGTGTTAGTGTTCGGGGATCACTGGTCGGTACAGTCTCAATAGGCCGAAGAGACTGTTTCCGCGCTGCATCTCTAAACTAAACTAGTTGGATACTGAGTTTTTAAGAAGGAACTGCAGATGCTGGAGAATCGAAGGTACACAAAAATGCTGGAGAAACTCAGCGGGTGCAGCAGCATCTATGGAGCGAAGGAAATAGGCAACGTTTCGGGCCAAAACCCTTCTTCAGACTGATAGGGGGTGGCGGGGAGAAGGAAGGAAAAAGGAGGAGGAGGAGCCCGAGGGCTGAGGGATGGGAGGAGACAGCCAGAGGGCCGAGGAAGGGGAGGAGACAGCAAGGGCTAACAAAATTGGGAGAATTCAATGTTCATGCCTGCAGGATGCAGACTCCCCAAGCGGAATATGAGGTGCTGTTCCTCTAATTTCCGGTGTTGCTCACTCTGGCCATGGAGGAGACCCAGGACAGAGAGGTCGGACGGGGAATGGGAAGGGGAGTTGAAGTGCTGAGCCACCGGGAGGTCAGGTAGGTTCTTGCGGATCGAGCGGAGGTGTTCGGCGAAACGATCGCCCAACCTCCGCTTAGTCTCACCGATGTAGATCAGCTGACATCTAGAGCAGCGGATGCAATAGATGAGGTTGGAGGAGATACAGGTGAACCTCTGTCGCACCTGGAACGACTGCTTGGGTCCTTGAATGGAGTCGAGGGGGGAGGTAAAGGGACAGATGTTGCATACAGTTGGATACTGAGTTGGATGATCAGCCATGATCATATTTAATGGCGGTGCAGGTTCGAAGGGCCGAATGGCCTACTCCTGCACCTATTTTCTATGTTTCTATAAAAACTATACTAAATTGGCAGCATGAGATTTTATTTGAATGCGGTTCCTAATGGAACAGACCAAGTCTACAAACTGAGAGCGGGGAAATTACCAGTCCTGACATTTTTACTAGCTTGTAAATCAGTCTTTGTGATCTGACTTGAAATCTCAGCTCGACTTTCTGTTTGCAGATTTAAAGGTGACATGCATTCTTGATACTAATCTGTTGATGCTCAACCAGCAAAGCAACCAGTGCTGCTGTTTACATGGAGATATCACAATGTTGTGAGATCTCTTTCTGTCTTCACTTTATATAGTTCACATTTTATCTAAGCTAACACCTGATTCTGTGGTTATTTAAATATGCATCTAAAAAATACTTTAGTGAGGTTACTGAAACATAGAAACTAGGTGCAGGAGGAGGCCATTCGGCCCTTCAAGCCAGCACTGCCATTCATTGTGATCATGGCTGATCGTCCCCTATCAATAATCCATGCCTGCCTTCTCCCCATATCCCTTGACTCCACTAGCCCCTAGAGCTCTATCTAACTCTCTCTTAAATCCATCCAGTGCTTGGCCTCCACTGCCCTCTGTGGCAGGGAATTCCATAAATTCACAACTCTCTGGGTGAAAAGTTTTTTCTCACCTCAGTCTTAAATGGCCTCCCCTTTATTCTAAGACTGTGGCCCTCATGTACTGTGGAACTCATGTAATTTATTTTAAATTTGTGGTTTATGTTTTTCTGTGTAGATACAATATTGTATAAAGATTCTGCAGATGATTAACTGTTAAGTTAATTATTGGGATGGATCTTATTCAAATATTGGCGTGGAAAGCTACTTAAAATGCTTTCTTACTCATTTTTTAAAGAAATCTCTGTCTGATACTTCAGCACTCAAATAGTGTTGACATAGTTGCTTATTTGCCAGCTTTTCAATTCTAATAAATTCATTTAGGATTTGTCTACAAATTGTCTGCATTAATAGTACTTTAAACTTCATAACACCTAAATATGGTAACTAGGGAACATAAGAAATGCTGCATTATTTTGAGCATCAGGGCTACTGTTGAAGAAGAGTCTCGACCCGAATGTCGCCCATTCCTTCTCTCCATAGATGCTGCTTCACCCGCTGAGTTACTCCAGCATTTTGTGTCTACCTACTGTTGAAGACATTCTTTGCACACAAGTCATCGTCATGCATGCTGCATTTTAACCATCTGAGTTATATAATTTCTATAAAATCTAAATTTGCTTTCATATGTTTTGCAAGATGTTTGATTACACGAGGGAACAGTTATGGAATGGAATGCCTTTTATTGTAATTCAAACAACTAGGTTTGAACGAAATTTCATTTTCTACAGTTTTTTACATTACAAAAATAACCCAAGACCCACACTTAACACAGTTTACATAAGCATCCATCACAGTGAATCTCCATCACCTCCTCACTGTGATGGAAGGCAAAGTCATATCTCTTCCCTTTGTTCTTCTCTCGCGGTCCAGCAGTCCAACTGCAGCGTTAAGGCTCCGATGTTAAGCCCCCGGTGGGCGATGGTAAGTCCTGTGGCCGTTTAAGCCGCGCCGGGCGATGTTAGGCCCCGGCTCCGTGTCCTTTGAACCCCGCGATTGCAGCGGGAGAAGTGGCCGTTGCGGAGCTCAGAAAAGCGGTCTCCCACCCGGGACCTTGTATTACTTACATTTGGTTCCCACCTTTATCCACAGCCGGGACAGCAAGTTGGTCTGGTCACCAACTTTGCTTCATTCTTGTTTTTGTGTCTCGTGACTACCAGGGAATCATGTCCCAACATATGAAATGTAGGTAGATACTAAAGATCTGCTTGAGTTTTTCAAAAAAGATTGTAATTTAGTGTTTTACTTCATAATTAAAGTGCAATGTTGTTGTTTTGAGTATTTTTAAGAAATTTTACCCAGATAAAAACAAAAACAAAATGTGAATTGGTGTGTCTGATTTTGTTTCTTGATAGGTGTTCTTTATGTGGTTATGAGTGTAGCCATCCACCCTCGTTGAAGTCACATATGTGGAAACATGCAAGTGACCAGAATTATAACTATGAGCAGGTGAATAAGGCCATTAATGAAGCTATTTCACAAAGCAGCAGGTGAGACTCAATGCTTTTGAATCTTCCATTTCTAATGGACTTTTTGTGGTGTGAATTTTTTTTATTCACTCAAAGGATGTGGGCTTAGCAGGCTGAGCCGGCATTTAATTGTCCATCCCAAATTACCCTTGAGAAGGTCGTGGTGAACTGCCGTCTTGAACTGCTGGAGTCCTTGAGCAGTGGATGCATTCACAAAGCTGATAGGGATGGAGTTCCAGGATTTTGACCCAGCGACAGTGAAGGAACAACATATTTCCATGTTGGGAGAGAGATGTTGCTTGGAAGCCACTTCCAGTGGTGGTGTTCCCATTGCTTCTAAAGCCTTGATCCTTCTAGCTGGTAGAAATGGTGGGATTGCAATGAGTCTTGGTGAGTTGCTGCAACGCATCCTGTAGATGGTACGAACTGCTGCTAAGGTGTATTAGTGGTGGAGTGAGTGAATGTTTGTGGATGGGATGCTTATCAAGTGAGTTGCTAGGTCCTGCACGGTGCCAAGCTTCTTGAGTGTTTAAGCCGCACTCATCCAGGCACCACACTCCTGATTTGAGCCTTTGAGACAGCTTTTGGGGAGTTAGGAGGCAAGTGACAAAGTTATTAGTCACTGTTTAAGAAAGAACTACAGATGCTTGAAAAATCGAAGGTAGACAAAAATGCTGGAGAAACTCAGCGGGTGAGGCAGCATCTATGGAGCGAAGGAATAGGCGACGTTTAGGGTCAAGACCCTTCTTCAGACCCTTCTCTGAAGAAGGGTCTCGACCCGAAACGTTGCCTATTCCTTCCCTTCATAGATGCTGCCTCACCCGCTGAGTTTCTCCAGCATTTCTGTCTACCTCCAAATTACTAGCCACTCGTCAGCCCAGCCCTGCATTGTCCAGGTCTTGCTGCTTTTGGATGTGTAACGTTCAGAGGTCCAAGAAGTCTGGCCGCATGGCTCTGGCCAGTCCCCAGGATGCCAGTTCACTGGGGTTTTACCGTGATTGAGAAGGCACACTTGCATCTCCGTCTACATTTGCCACACGTGGTGCCAGCCACCGCAGTGTCAGAAGGGAATCTCACTCAGAAACGGGCAGGTCACACACTTTCTGTTGTAAACAGACCACTGAACATCGTTAGGGGTGAAATTATGTTGGGCGGTACTTTTTAGCACTTTTGTTAATAAATATTTGTTCTGTTTATATATTTTGTAACAAAATCCTTAAATTGTTTTAGGTCTCAGGAGCCCCAAAGAAAACTTTCAGTTGAGGAAGTTGAGGAAATATCCTCGCCAACAGATCATCTCCCTCTTGTACATTCTGATAAACCTTTGGCAACTCCAGAAACAATAAGCCACGTTACTGGTGAAACCGGAAGTCCTGAGAAACATCAGAGGCTGAATTCAGGTGTAAATGTGAACAATTCACCTGGAAAAAGTGAATGTCCGTCTCGTTCTGGCACGGAGTACTGTGTCTTACTGTTCTGCTGCTGTATCTGTGGATTTGAGTCCACCAGCAAAGAGCTGTTGATGGATCATATGAAGGAGCACGAGGGCGAGATCATCAACATCATCCTTAACAAGGACCACTGTTCCCAAACGCAGTAGCGCAGATCAAACTGAAAAAGCCTGGAAAATCTATATTTTATTCTCTGTGGATGAAGGCATGAAATAAGCTTGTTTTAGTGTGAACAGAAAATGAATGTTAATATTTCAAAAATGGATTTGTCTTTTAAAAGTTGCCTGCATTGCAGTTTTCACACACAATAATTAGTACTAGTAATAACAGCAATGTAAATAACCTGGAAGCAAGCAAGATGCTGAAGGATTATTTTAATGTTTCTGTTTCTCTACACTTGCCCACCTCGTGTTCATAATACTGACATTTTTGATACAGATTGTATTTCTGTATTTATTTAACTTTTTTATATTTATGCATGTAGTGTTCAGCTGTTACAAAGAGTGAGCTGTTATGAGGCAGTCCAGTTGTATTCACAATGCACTTTGGTCACGGTGCTATTTTATATTTGTATCACTGAATAAATCTATTGAGGACAATAGTAGGGGTTGGAGAGGTTGATAAAAACGTTGTCCTTGATGGCAGCAATATAAATATAGATGGAATAAACGTTTTATTTAAAGTTTTCCTTATTCACGTCTATCCAGGGAACCAATCTTATCTAAGTCTGTACAGGTTTTACTCTGAATCACAGCAGACCCACTTCAAGTTCACATTGACTTTACAGTTCCACTGTGGATGGGAAGTTGAGAATGGAGGGATTAAAATCTTATCTGGGTAATTTGTCTCTTCATAGCATAGGTTTTGTACATCTTTAAAAAGGCTGTCATACTTTTATCTGCTGATTATCTTTTTATTGGTCATGCATATAATGTTTAACTACAAATTATTTTTGTAATTCCACACTGCTGCGGATTTATTTCAGAGGGGTTGGAAGATCTCCTTTGTTTCAGCCATAACGTACACTTGACATTGTAAGACTGCCTTGTTACGAATGCGTAATTGCTAACTTCTTGCATTGTTTAGTTCAGATCAATATTTAAGGTTTAGGAACATTCATGAGGCTTATGCTTCAGACTAAAAATATTGAAATCTATATTTATGTTCAAGGTATACGGTTTGCTATGTTTTCATCATGAATGAAATTTATTCAAAAGCATCTTTAAAGGATTAATATTTATAAAACCGCTAATTCCTCAGTCGTTTATCCAGGGCATTATTGTCGGAACATAACCTCCAACAATAAAATTGTGGTTAATATTTGTTCTGAGACATTAAAAAGTTGTAAGATTTGATTTTGCTGTTTAAAGTCGTGATATCCCGCATTTGGTAGGCTGAGCAAGCACATTATGATGCCCTGCTAAGATTCAACTTGGAACTAATGAAAACGCCCATGCAAGCAGGAATCCATCCATCATTCTGATTACACGTCTAATTTGTGCTGGACATATTTAACCGGTAAAGGAGAAATTCTATATTAATTTATCAATAATTTTACATTGCATGATAAGTAAAACATTGTGAGTAAATGATGGTTAAGCAATTTTCTTTTTCTTTTGAATTGTTCAATTTTGAAATATGTTCAATTTTGTAAAAACTAAAATTTTAACAATTTAGTTGAACAAGTGAAGTGTCCTTTATAAACAGATATTAAAAGTCTCAAATCTATGTAAATGTCAAATATTTATGAGGAATAGCCCCAATGACGTCTAAAGTACAGACAGGTTGACAAATATAAAGGCAGCTCTGCTTCCATCAAGTATGTGGCAAAATTGGTATTAGTAATTTTATTTTAAAGCCCTAACAGGGAATGAATGATTTCAATTCAAGCTCTCATCAGGCTGCTTGTTTTTCAACAGATGAGTGAAGTTTGCCGAACACTTACTCTTGAATCTGGTGTCTCTTTACAATGTGGAGATTAAGTTTCAGCAAGAACTTCCTTGCCCATCGCGAGGTAAACTTGTACAGTATAGTTAGTGTCGTTTGCACGCTCCAATTACTGGACGTGGTGCCTTTTGTTTTTTAAAGGATATGTAAAGGTAGTGGTTTTGGACTTTACCATCTTTTCAAAGCATTGATCCCTGGTCTTCATGTTGTGGAAGTATGAGTCATTTGGTAAATATCAATGTGTGCCAATCCCTTTTGCCTAAAATGGGTAAAAGCAAGGCTTGGATTAGAGTGGCCACATAAGTCAACATCTTATTAGGAAGTATCATTGAAACCTGTTTAGGCTGGTTTGAATGTTGACTTGAAAACCCAGCTGTTCAGTCCAAGCTTTTACATGTTTGATATAATTGACAGTCCAGCAGTGAGTTTAAAGGCGCAGGAGTTGAGCACGATTCTCCTTCATTAGACTCTTGCAACTAACTTCCACTGTGGTAACATACTGCCTTTAAATTTACTGTAGCATTCTGCAGCATTTACTCGAGTAAGCTGCTCACTGCTGTAAGTTGCCAATTTGTAATGGCCTGTTTCAGCTGTCTAAGGGACAAATAGATCTGAGACATCCCATGTGGAAACAGGCCCTGCAGTCCATCGCTCCTATACTGATCATCGTACTCGTCTATACCACTTACCAGCACTTTGTCCGTAGACCATGCTTTTGTGATCAAGGGTTTGTTGAGATGCTTTTAGATATTTTGAGAGGACACGTCTACAGGCTGTGTTTCCCACAACCCAACCATTTTTTGGATGAGAAAACTCTTCTGTACAACACTAATCTCATGTACCTCATCCTAAACCAATGCCCTTCAACTCTGGTGACGCTGCTATCTGGAAAACATTCTTACTGACCACTCTATCTACCTCTATCACGTCCTCCCTCAGCCAACTCTGATTTTTACCTAAATTTTGCCCGTTGTTAAAGTTGAGACCAAGAGTTAAATATCTGATTCACTCTGAGGATGAATGAAAGGTTATTTGCAATTCAGATCAAAATTGATTAGGTATTAAATTGAAATATAAATGGGACTATGTGTTTGAGAAACTGACTGGCTTTATAGCCCACTGACATGGAAGAAAATATCCTAGTTCCAAAATGATTGAATACATTGTAGATTGTAGTTTCTGACTGCAAGGCTTTTGGTTACATTGGTAGAATCTCAAACTTGTTAGGCTCCACCATTAACACAATACTCAAAGTTCATTGTGAGCCATTATTAACCTGCTTTACATTCAGTAATAAGTTGGTGTCTGACAGACATTTTTTTTTTAATGGTTAAAAGCTGATTATAGACCGATGTTTCCACGGACAGAAACAATAATAGTAAGGGTCTATTTCTAAATCATTGTCTAAAATATTTTTATTTTGCTTCACTTGGGCTGTTTTGTGTGATCTTGTATGTACGTGCGTACATTGAGTCATGAAGTAGATGGAATATGGTTAACTATGCAATGCTGTGCACCACTGCCAGAGAGAATCTCGGAACATACACAGGTGTCAAATGTATGACCATTCTGCACAGATATGACGTGCCTGGTGGCTTTCAGGAAATCATTAAAAGGCTTAACCTGAAGTCTTTTGATACCTACTTTATTTTCATTCCTGTTATTTTGTGATCAATTCACAACAGATGCCATGTTTCATATTCACATTGGTAAATGCTTACATTTACAATAACGGAAGTATTAACTAAACTAAATTCAAGAAAAATATTAAAACAAAACCATAGGATATTCCTTCAACATTTTTTGATATCTTGAAAGCACTTAGTTAAAATGTAATATAGTTGTTAAAGATGCATAACTGTACAGCAAGCAATATTTTTTACATTTGATATGAGATGATCATTACTTGTATAAGTAATGTAATGTCATTTATTATTGATGAATTATTTTGAATACATGTTTTTTTTTTCTTCTCACATATCACCAACTACACTCAAACATTTTTTCACCAAAGCATTGATTTAAAGAAACCTGTAAACTCGTGTGTGTGTGTGTGTGCATGCGTGCCTGGGTACGTGTCCAAGTACAGTTTGCATATCGAGCTCCATGCCTTACTGCCAAAATCTGTACAGATGATATACAATGGAACAGATCACGTTTTTTCTATGTTAATTAAACTAGACTTGTAGTACCTTTGTAATAATTTTGTCTCATGGAAATGTCCTGTAACAGCCTAATTTATTTTACTTGTAATATTTGTCATTGTTATATTTTATTTAGTATACCATTTGAAACTTGGTAATAAACCTTTGTCATAAAAGAGAAGCAAGATACATTTAATGCAATAGTTAAGCTATTTTTCCATAATTTAGGTTTTACTCAAATATTGTTTGTTTTCAGTCATTAACAGTTCTGTGTTCTGAACTCTTGCCCAAGCAATGTGTAACCACACAGAAACAGAGCACGTTGATGCTTATCCTGTGTGAATAATGTTTGCTATCTCATACCTCCACTATATTCCCATATTTCTTTATTCTCTCCTTTAATCACCAAGACAACCTATTTCTAAACGTTGACCTGTGAGGTGAATGTCAGATGTCATATTTTAATCTCTAATTTTGCTCAGCTATAAGTTCCCAGCTCTTAGTAAACCTGTTTTCAGCTAACAATGCATCCCAAGTTTGAACATTTCACTTGTGTCAACATCCACATACATTGAAGAGTAAACTATATAAGAATCTAAAAATGTAATTGGTAAAAATTGGTTAATATTTATTGCACTTTTTGAACAAGGATTGTCGATTTTTAATTCTCTTTACTCTGTCAATTGGAAATGTTCTACAATTAAATACTTTATTTTTACTTCTTGGTTTGGGATGCTTCCTGCACCGCCAAAACGTCAGCCATTCCTTCTCTCCAGAGATGCTGCCTGTCCCGCTGTTACTCCAGCACTTTGTGTCTATCACGGGATATATGAGCTTTGTAAGCTTTGCATTTGCAAATGCAAATCAGGGTAAAGGTCAATGACCCAAAGTCTTTGAGTTTGAGGCATGAAGCACAAAATATCAATAGTTACAACAATGCATCATTAGTATGCAGATGTTTACTTTCCACATGTGCACCAAAGCATACATTATAAAAATAATACCAAAGAACATTTTGAATAGCTTACAGATACTTTAAAGATTAAATTTATTATGTGCGATGTCTGAGCCTTCCAGGCATCTGCTGACACCTGAGGCCAGGGCAGGGATTGTGGTGCTGTTAAAATATCTGATATTATCAGCCAGTTTAGTTAAAAGCCTTCAAAGGACAGTCTTCAAATTGATTAAGAGACCACCCCCCAAATTCCCTCTCCTGCGACCAGTTTCAGCCAGGACTCGTACGTAACCCACCTGTACAGTACGCTGCGTGGGTTTTCTCCGGGTGCTCCAGTTTCCTCCCACACTCTAAAGACGTACAGGTTTGTAGGTAAATTAGCTTCAGTAAAATTATAAATTGTCCATAGTGTAGGATGAGTGATCAATGGTTGGAATGGACTCGGTGGGTCGAAGGGCCTGTTTACGCACTGTATTTCTGAAGACTAAAGTTTAAACTGAGGCAGCTGTTGCTGAGTGTGTGACAAACAGTGATAGGAAATCCATTGAGGGTGACAACTACCTAATGAAAAATCCTCCTCTGCATTTAGTTATCCCTCGCCTCTACTGATGGCCAAGTTGCAGTTGGTGCATTAGTGTATCTCTCACTGTGTCCCTTCTCTTTCTCAACACCCCAGAAGCTGCATGTTCTTCCTTTCACACATACAAGAACTGAGCAGGCACTGCTCAGGAAGATAGCATTTCTGATTCTACAGTCACCTCAAACCACCGTCCTATTGTGTGGTAGGAACTGATCCATTGGAACCAACATCCAAACAAGGAGAATGTGAAGCAGGCCTTTGTAGCCTTTATCAACTTGCTTATTACTTGATTGTAACAGAATTGTGGACAATCTTTTGTAAAATCTAGGTTCCTTTTCTAAAAATTCACAACATAAAGAATGCATCTAAATAGTATCAAGGACAAGAAATATTTTCTGGAAGAAAAATTGAATTTTCTATCTCAAATTACATCAGAAATAACATCTGAAGAAGGGTCTCGAGCCGAAACGTCGCCTATTTGATTCGCTCGATAGATGCTGCCTCACCCGCTGAGTTTCTCCAGCATTTTGTCTACCTCAGAAATAACATGGTTTTTCATTCTCATTTAAAAAGTCTGTTTGCCCCCCCCCCCCACCCCAAAACCAAACCGTTCATAAAATATAACTTACATTGGCCGGATGTGCACAGATGTCATTGTTTCTAAATTACTTAAACAAAAATTAAGTGTTTCCTGTGATGGAAAACCATTGTGTAAAAATCTGGGCTTGTCAGCAGAAAGTTCAAATGGCAAGAAACACATTGTCGGTGTGAGAAGCTTTAAGTCCTGGAGAGATGGCGCTTGAATGTTGGAATATGTTATTGATACTTTTAATACTGGGTTTTGTAAGGCATACAGCTATGCTTTCTTTGCGTCAACAGGCTGAGTTGTTAATGAAAAATACTTCACTGATTGATGGGTGAGTAAACAAGATTAGTTTTGTCAAAGGTACACAAAATTGCTGGGGAAACTCAGCGGGTGCAGCAGCATCTATGGAGCGAAGGAAATAGGCGACGTTTCGGGCCGAAACCCTTCTTGTTTGTCAAGCCTGAATCTCATACTTTTTGCTTCACTGTTTTATTCACTGCCTCAAAAAAACTATAGAATAACTTCAAACCTGTGCGTGTAAGGGTAGAAACTAGTCAATTGTAATAATATTTGAATGAATATACCATTACTTTTACCCCTTGTTTGGCTAGATTCCCCTTGAATGCATTTGTGTTGTTCTTAGACTACTCTTCGTGGTGAGAAGTTCTGCTTTCTAACCAATCAGAGTAAAAATATTCCATTGCATTTCCTACCTGATGTTTTAATGACAATACAGCTATTCCCCTGATTCCAACTTCACTCTGAATTCGAAACATCTTTCAACAATATCTTGTTTTCTTGTTTCTTTGCAGTTTTTTTTCTAATTACTGTTTTGCCTACTTTTAAGTGTTGATTTTGTGTCATTTATGTTTTTGTATCTGCCTGTGTTGCTGTTGCAAACAAGAATTTCTCCTGTACTTCACTGAACTTGTGCATGTGACAATAATCACAGCTTGGTGCCTTTCAATAAAGCCGATTACAGTAGCAACAGAGTTTTTCTCTTGTCTCATGTCATATAATTTACTTACCGGTATATATCAAGCAGATTTTCAAATGTAAACAAAGCACATCTTCATCTTTATCTCTATCTTTAAAACACAAATTCTGCTTGCAGGAATCATTGGTAATGTCAATTAAATCCAAAAATGTAATTTTGTAAACCAGGGATCCTCCAGCTGGAGTGTAACAGAGGGGGAAGTGTTCTGGTTCAGGGAGGGATAGACGGGATAAGGGAATATGTCAAGAGAGCAGGAGACCAGGGTTGGGGTGATTTTGATAAGCTGCTAATGAACGATCGGCTGAAGGCCGTTGGAGAGAAGGAAAACAAAGCAAATGTAAAAAGCCGTGAGGTGTAGGCCAGAGCTGTGGGAATGTTCAGACAGTGTCTGTGAAGAGGGAAACAGTTACCATTGCAGATGAAGACAAGTTATCTGAGATTGTTGAATTTGATATTGAGTGTGAAAGACCACAACATCCCAGATACAAGGTGTGGTTTAGTGCCTTAGACTACCTGGGCATCAGACAGGTAACTCGGTTCACATTAGGAGTGGGATGAAACCTCTGTCCCCGTCTCCCGACTAACATTGTCCAGCTCACATCTGCTTTAGACGACTTCTTAACGTCATTGTTTACTTTTGTGTGACATTGTCCTTATGAATGAATGATATCTTTATTTCGAACGATTAAAAAACGAAGAAAAGAAAAGATGAAAATGAATAAATAAAAGGAAAATTATATATATACATATATATAAATACATACACACATACATACATATACATGTACATATATACATACATATACATAACATATATGTACATACATAAATTAAAAAATCAAAAGCCAATTTCAACATAATACACATTAGACTCATTGGAAAAGGGATAGGAAGAAGCCTATGCTTGTCAAGTCCTACCCCCATTCTTCACCATTAACAAATGCAAAATTCAATAAAATAAACTAAACAGACAATTCAAATAAAACTACTCCAATCAAGCTATTAAGACAAAAAGAAGAACAAAAAGAACAATCACCATTAACATCTGTGAGATTTACATTCTCCTTCCTCATTACTGTACTTTTCAAAGATATATCTTTTGTACATTTTTTTAAATTGCATTATATTCATACTTTGTTTAATCGTTTCGTCAAGACCATTCCACAAAACCACCCCACAAATGGAAATACACATACTTTTTAAATTGGTCCGAGCATAATGCTGTTTCAAGTTTAGTTTCCCTCTAAAGTTATAACCCCCCTCTCTGTCTTTGAACAGTTTTTGTATGTTTACAGGTAGCAGTTTATTTTTTGCTTTATAAATTATTTGTGCAGTCTTAAATTCTACCAGATCCTTAATCTTTAAGGTGTGTAATTTTAAATACAGTATATTGGTGTGTTCATGATATCCTACATTGTTTACTATACGAATAGCTCTTTTTTGTAGTGTGCTTAGTGATTGTAAGGTGGTTTTGTAGGTGTTGCCCCATACTTCCACACAGTAATTTAAATACGGTAACACAAGTGAGCTGTACAGAATATACAGTGCTCTCTCATTCAAAACATGCCTTGCTTTCCCCATCACTCCAATACTCCGTGCTACTTTTGCTCTCACATGTTTTATATGGGGTTTCCAGCAGATTTTGTAATCAAGAATCACACCCAGAAATTTATTTTCATACACTCTTTCTATTTCAACATTATTTATCATTACTTTTACTTGTGTATTTATTTTGCGTTTTCCAAACAGCATAAGTTTGGTTTTGTTTAAATTTAATGATAATTTATTCAAATCAAACCATGTTTTTAGTTTACTCATTTCTGCTGTGACCACCTCCAAAAGCTGCTGCAAATTGTCCCCATCACAGAAAATATTAGTGTCATCTGCAAATAACACAAATTTCAAGAGATTTAACACCCTACATATATCATTAATATACAAAATAAATAATTTGGGGCCCAAAACCGACCCCTGTGGGACTCCACAAGTTATTTCTAAGCATGTTGATTTGCAGTCCCCTATTTGCACAAACTGATGTCTTTTACTTATGTAGCTTCTCATCCACTCTAGTACAACCCCTCTGATTCCATACTTTTCCAGTTTTTTGATTAGCAAATGATGATCAATTGTATCGAATGATTTTTCCAAATCTATAAATACACCCACTGCATATTTCTTGTTATCTATAGAACTGGTGATGTCTTCAATTAACTCCATTAATGCCATGGATGTCGATCTGTTTGACCTGAATCCATATTGACTATCAACTAGCAATTCGTGCTTCTCGATAAAGTTATCTAATCTACTTACATACAGTTTTTCTAATATTTTTGATAACTGAGAGAGTAACGACACCGGCCTGTAATTTGTAAATTGATTTCTGTCTCCAGCTATGTATAGTGGGATGACTGGCAGTTTTCATTTTACATGGAAATACACCAGTAACCCAGCCACCAGGTGGCTTCATCAATAACTTATCGCAGAGGCAACTGGGCTTGCCTGTAGATGGGTCCTGTCCAAATCTGTCTAGAATATGGCCTCTTCTATTCCGATGAAAGATCTTCAACCTGAAACATTGTCTCGTTTCACAACTGTGGTTTTACCTGACAAATTGTGCATATTTCAGCAGGTTTTCTCTAGTGCAGCTTTGGAAATGGATTTCTGCATCTGTCATATGGCAGATGAATCTGAAGAAGGGTCTCGACCCGAAAAATCACCCATTTCTTCTCTCCAGAGATGCTGCCCGTCCCGCTGAGTCAATGAGTCCCGATGAATCAATGCTTCTCTTCAATATTTCTACAGGCTACACTCGCTCATGGACTGGATGCTGTACCTGTTGCTCTTTTAATCCACAATTATTGAGCACAGTTATTAACCTGTTATTATGTAAGGATCCACTTTGTTTTCAATGTTAATTGTCCTTATTTCAGGCACAATGACCTTCCGTGGCAGCTGATGAAGAGGGTGAGTAACAATCTTTCTGCTGTGGACCTCAACACGTGGAATGTTACTCAGACCAACCTGCAGAAGCTCCGGGCCGGTTTGGTTGGCGCTCAGGTACAAGGGTTCTCATCCCAACTCTCACCTCTTCCTTCTCCCATCTGTCAATCTATGTTTATGCAGTAGGACCATTAGTTACAAAATAATCTGGGCCATTAACAAGTTTAGAACAGAGTTTTATACAAGATCAGGCGGGTGAGGCAGCATCTATGGAGAGAAGGAATTGGCGACGTTTCGGGTCAAGACCCTTCTTCAGACTGATGTCGGGAAAAGAAAGGAAATAGGCGGAGACAGTTGGACTTGTGGGAGAACTGGGGAGGGGAAGGAGGGCAAGGGTTATCTAAAATTAAAGAAGTCAATTTGCGCTGGGCCTCACTCTGACAATGGAGGAGGCCCAGGACAGAAAGGTCAGATTGGGAATGGGAGGGGTAGTTGAAGTGCTGAGCAACCGGGAGATAGGTAGGTTAAGACGGACTGAACGGAGGTGTTCAGCGAAGTGATCGCCGAGCCTGCGCTTGGTTTCATCAATGTAGAGAAGTTGACACCTGGAACAGCGGATGCAGTAGATAGCCCTTGCTTTCTCCCTCCTTCCCCTCCCCCTTCCCAGTTCTCCCACAAGTCCTACTGTCTCCACCTACTTCCTTTCTTCCCCCCCCCGACATCAGTCTGAAGCAGGGTTTCGACCCAAAACGTTGCCAATTTCTTCTCTCCATAGATGCTGCCTCACCCGCTGTTCCAGGTGTCAACTTCTCTACATCGGTTTGTTTTGTTTGAGCGCAGGCTCGGCGATCACTTCGCTGAACACCTCCGTTCAGTCCGTCTTAATCTCCAGGTTGCTCAGCATTTCAACTACCCCTCCCATTCCCAATCTGACCTTTCTGTCCTGAGCCTCCTCCCTTGGGTTTCGGCCCGAAACATTGCCTATTTCCTTCGCTCCATAGATGCTGCTGTGCCCGCTGAGTTTCTCCAGCACTTTTGTCTACCTTCGATTTTCCAGCATCAGCAGTTCCTTCTTAAACAACAGATTATTGCTTTGGTTTGGTGCCAGCTGTATTAATTATTGCTGCAGTTATTCATGTATTGACCATGTGGGAATCTGGGCTCGATGGTGGCCAATGTTTGGATGCAGCAAGTGCTGAAACAAAGAAGCAAAGTATCCAATGTGACTGATGGATATCAGCCGAGATTCCACGGAGTGAATCACATCTTATACATGTGTACGGTCATGAGGGGAGTGGATAGGGTGCATGCACAGTCATATATCCAGAGTAGGGGAATCAAGAACCAGAGGTCATGGGTTTAGGTGAGTGGGGAAAGATTTAATAGGAACCTGAGGGGCAACTTTTTCACAGATGGATGTTGGGTGTATAGAATGAGCTGCCAGAGTAGAGAGCTGAGGCTTTTGCCATAACATCTGTGGAATTCTCTGCCACAGAAGGTAGTTAATGCCAGTTCATTGGCTATATTTAAGAGGGAGTTAGATGTGGCCCTTGTGGCTAAAGGAATCAGGGGGTATGGAGAGAAGGCAGGTACAGGATACTGAGTTGGATGATCAGCCATGATCATATTGAATGGCGGTGCAGGCTTGAAGGGCCGAATGGCCTACTCCTGCATCTATTTTCTATGTAACAACATTTAAAAGACACTTAGACAGTGGGATTACTACTGTAGATGGGGCTTTTGGTCGGCATGGGCATGTTGGGCCGAAGGGCCGGTTTCCGTGCTGTATGACTGTGACTATAAATGTTATTCCTTTGTACTTCCATGTCCACCATCTGCTGCTACAGAGCTGGGGCTTAAGGGCTCAGTGTCATTTCTCTGCACTCCAGAGATTGTGTAAATCTGACACAACATTTAAACCATTCTCTACCCAGCTGAGTTTACATATGAGCTGCCCAGTAATCTCCACAGTTTGTGGATGCAAGATTCTTCCTCTCGTGAGAAGAAACTCTACTTGATGAATCATATTGAGCCAAATGCCACTTTATTACCTTTAACACAGCACCTCCTTCAGGTGGTCTTCGACATTGTCAGTTCCATCAATCTAACAAAAGTCAGTTGTACTATTAGTGGTTGATTTAAACATGTGTTTACACGTTGAAGTGTAGTTAGAAAGGGGTTTATTACTTCTTTAAGAAATAAGGGTTAGGGTGAGATGAGAATGAAGCCCCACCATGCTTGTGACGTATCTGTTGGTCCAGTTTAATGTGTCTCTGCTTTGTTACATTAGTTCTGGGTTGCCTTTGTGCCATGTGCTGCACAGAACAAAGATGCAGTCCGCCAAATCTTGGAACAAATAGACGTGATAAAGAGAATGATAGAGATGTTCCCGGACGATTTTCATCATGCAACAACAGCGGATGGTACGTAACGCAAAGATGCTTCATATTCACCCCATAACCAATGATGCGCCGTACGTACACGTGCTGTATGTAATCTGTGGAGCCGGCAGCTGATGGGGAAATGCTAGACTGGCCTATTGTTAGTAGAATCATCGAATGGTACAAAATGCAACAATATTGACCAATTATTTTAAAGGAATCGTACAAGTATTTCGTAGTGGTAAAATAGCCAGCCTTATCGGTGTGGAAGGTGGCCATGGAATCGACAGTAGTCTAGCAACTTTGAGAATGTTCTATGATCTTGGAGTCCGTTACCTGACATTAACGCATGCCTGCAACACACCATGGTAAGACATTCTTTAATCATGTCTAATATTCATAGCAATGTTTCCTGTGAGTTGGTAAACATGAGTTGTGCGGATTTTCCTTGTCCAGTTCCAGTCGGGTGGATGAGCGGGAGTTCACTCGCTGAGCAGAGGAGCTTGGTGTTGTGAATCCAGCAGCTGAAGATCAGTCGGACTGGTCCACAGAAGCACAATGATGCTTCATGCAGTAAGCATGCAGGTACAGCAGGCAGTGAAGAAAGCCAATGGCATGTTGGCCTTCATAACAACAGGTATTGAGTATAGGAGCAAAGTGGTCCTTCTGCAGTTGTACAGGGCCCTAGTGAGACCACACCTGTAGTATTGTGTGCAGTTTTGGTCTCAATTTTGACCATTTTTTCTATTGAGGGAGTGCAGCGTAGGTTCACAAAGTTAATTCCCGGGATGGCGGGACTGTCATATGCTGAGAGAATGGAGCAGCTGGGCTTGTACACTCTGGAGTTTAGAAGGATGAGAGGGTTCTTATTGAAACATATAAGATTATTAAGGGTTTGGACACAATAGAGACAGGAGACATGTTCCCGATGTTGGGGGAGTCCAGAACCAGGGGTCACAGTTTAAGAATAAGGGGTAAGCCATTTAGAACGGAGATGAGGAAGCACTTTTTCACACAGAGAGTTGTGAATCTGTGGAATTCTCTTCCTCAGAGGGCGGTGGAGGCCGGTTCTTTGGACACTTTTAAGAGGGAGTTAGATAAAGATAGTGGAGTCAGGAGATATGGGGAGAAGGCAGGAACGGGGTACTGATTGGGTATGATCAGCCATGATCACATTGAATGGCAGTGCTTGCTCGAGGGGCCGAATAGCCACTCCTGCACCTATTGTCTATTGTCATTGTTTCGTGTCACAACTCCATTCTCTACCACAAGTGTAGATTGCAGCTCATGGAGGTGTCCCACTCATTCTCACTTCTCTCGGTTTGCAGGGCAGATACCAGTAGAGTGGACAGTGGCCATGTGAAGTCTGGCGTCCAAGGATTGTCCCATTTTGGAAAAGTTAGTAAATTATACCCAAAGTTAATAAAAAGCTGCTTTTGTGTTTTGTAATGGAGCAACTCTGTGTTGTCTGTCCCTGTAGAGATGATGTTGCATGTTGTGAACATGTGTGCAGTGTGGGAGGGGGAAGAACACAGCTAACTACCCATGTAAAACACAATACAAAACCATGTAAACCTCCAGTTTAAATTCCATTTGGAATATTTTGGAGGACCAAGAAACCCAATTCAATTTATCCTTCACCTCTGAACCACCCTGTTCTTCAAATATAAAACACTGGACCTTGAGTACTAGTCATTTATAACTTTATTTTTGTAACCCCAATCCTACAAGCCAACCCACACAGAGTTTGTTCCTCCTCTCCCCTTGACATCATCATTGTTGGTTGTCTCTCCTGCACTCTGGTAATCCCATCCCCAAGTCTGATTTTACTCTCTCCCTTCTCCTTGCATCCCAAATCAGGGGCTTGGTTTCTCTTCCTGACACCCGCACATTATCGATGATGGTGGATCTATGTATTTTAACACCTCAAGATGCTTTTCCCCATTAAATGCGATGCATAAATACGAGTAGTTATTTTCCGTGAACAACCAGGTTCAGGAATAGCTACTTCCCCACAGCCATCAGGCTATTAAACCTGGCTCGGACAAAACTCTGATTATTAATAACCATTTTCTGTTATTTGCACTTTACCAGTTTATTTATTCGTGTGTGTATATATTTATATCATGGTATATGGACACATTTATCTGTTTTGTAGTAAATGCCTACTATTTTTCTGTGTGCTTAAGCAAAGCAAGAATTTCATTATCCTATACAGGGACACATGACAATAAACTCACTTGAACTTGAACTCTGTGCTGAAAGACAAGGACGTATGAAATGTTTGCAGTGTTTGTCTTTCAGGAAGTTGTGAAAGAAATGAATCGTCTGGGAATGTTAGTTGATCTGTCCCACGTCTCCAAGGATACGGCTCTGGCCGCACTGGAAGTATCAGCCGCTCCCGTCATTTTCAGCCATTCCTCCGCATTTACTCTGTGCAACCACACCAGGAATGTCCAGGATCATGTTCTACGTAAACTGGTATGAGATGGTGTCAATTATATTACCAACTAAAATAAATACATGATCTGGAAATACAATCATGACAAGTAAATGATACCAACCTTTATAAATCTACCAATGACAGCAAAGGAGCCATGTAGCCCAGTGTTGTTCTCCCATTCACTGACATCGTGGGTGGTCTGATCTTTGCTGCCCAATCCCCATTAACCCCTTGATTCCTTCTGTGGTTGAAAAATCCACCTATCCCTGCCTTGACTACACTTAATGACAGCTCTCTAGGTAGAGATGTCCACATGTTTACATGCTCTGAAAGGAGATATTTCTCCTTACTTTCGTTTTAAATGTCAAATCTTTGATTCCGAGTCTACGACTTCTAGATTTCACCTGTAGAAACATCTTTGCAGCATTTAATCTACAAATCCCCTCAAAATCTTTTTGATTCAGTGAAATATCTGCCACACTTCTGAACACCAGAGGGTATCAACTCTGTAATCAGTCTAACAAATTTGCATTGTACTCCATCTTTCTACTCAAGTTCAAGTTACATTTATTGTCACATGCACCAATTGCTACAGTGAGATTTGAGTTACCGTACAGCCATACGAATAAAAAGAACACAATACACAATAGAATTTAATATAAACATCCCCACACAGCGGAATCAACGTTTCCCGCTGTGAGGGGAGTCAATAAAGTTCAGTAATCTTCCTCATTGTTCACCCGTGGTCGGGGCCTTGAACCCTCCGCAGTCGCCGCTACGGCGGCCCGATGTTCAAGCCCTCTCGCTAGGATGATCGGAGCTCCGACGTTGGAACGGAAGAACACACTCAGCGGCTTGGAGTTTCCGAATCGGCCACTTCTTACTGGAGACCGCGGCTTCCAAGTCCACAGGCCGAGCTGGGTGGAGCTCCAACACTGACGATCCTCAGCGAAAGGTCCCAGGCCTCCGCGATGTTAAAGTCAGCGCCGCCCATGGCTGGAAGCTCCGCAAACCACAGCTTCACGGTGTTAATCAGCAGGCCCAACACTCCGGAGCTCCAACACGGCGATCCCCGGCAAGGCATCGTCCCGCTACGCGATGGAATTCAGTGCTGCACCGCTGTTGAAGCTGTGGCCGGTCTCCGGTAGGAAAGGCTGCACCAATCCAGTTGGTAGGCCGCGAGGGGGGGGGGGGGGGGGGGGGGGGGGTGAAGATGTGACTCGGAGAAAAGACGCATCTCCATCCAGGTAAGTGACTGGGAAACGGTTTCCCCCTATTCCCCCACTCCACCCCCACATAAAAAAGACGAAGAAAACTTTAAAAACATACTTATAGACACGCTAAAAATAACAAAAAGGCTGAAAGGACAGACAGCTGCTGGCGAGGCTGCCACACACGATGGCACCACCCGATTGTCACCAGGAAAAGCATCTTACAAGTAATACCTACCCCGTGGTTTACTCTTCAGTTTCATTGGGCCATCTGCTTTATTTTTCAGGCAAACAATTCAGGGATTGTGATGGTAAATTTTTACCCCAAGTTTATTTCTTGTGAAGAAATTGCTACCTTATCCCAAGTGGCAGGTTAGTATGACAAGCAGCTGTTTCATCAAAGGCCCGAGCACATTTTCTGCATTCTCTCAATGTTTTTGTTGTAATTTAGATCATCTTGATCACATTAGAAGTGTTGCTGGTGCAGATTGTGTGGGCATTGGCAGTGACTTTGACGGCTTTGAAAGGTACACAGTTACAGCCATTTCTGATTTCTCTCTTTAGAATTATTCATTTGTTGCATCTACAACAAAGTCTTTCTTTTTTGTTTTAAAAGGGGACCTGTTGGTCTGGAAGATGTTTCAAAATATCCCGATTTGATTGTCGAGCTTCTTTGGCGTAACTGGACAGAAAATGACATTAAAAAGCTGCTTGGTTTAAACATCTTACGAGTCTTTAAGAAAGCTGAAGAAGTGAGTAGTTTATTGTAAATGTTCACAACGACCAGCTTTATCATTACAAATGGCCTGTTTCCGTGCTGTAATTGTTATATAGTTATATGGGCAACTGCAGTACATTATGAATTTGATTGTTTAAGAAGGAACTGCAGAAGCTGGAAAATCGAAGGTAGATAAAAATGCTGGAGAAACTCAGCGGGTGCAGCAGCATCTATGGAGCGAAGGAAATAGGCAACGTTTCGGGCCGAATGTTTCAGTCTGAAGAAGGGTTTTGGCCCGAAACTTTGCTTATTTCCTTCTCTCCATAGATGGTGCTGCGTTTAATTTTAATTTAATTTAATTCTTTATTTCAAACAGAATAAAAGAGTTTCTCCAGCATTTTTGTCTACCCTATGAATTTGATTATATTAATCAGTGATGTATTGTTACATTTACATTCTATGGAAGTTATATCACAACCAAACCATCATCTATTAGTGGCTTTATAAATCAGGGTGTTTTCAGATGGTCATTTTTATGCCTTTGATGAATGAATGAGGTAATGAATGATACTTTGTCACATGTGACAAGTCAGAGATATTCTTTGTTTTGCCTACTCAAGGTACGCAAAGATTCGCCACATACAGGGCGCCGACTTTATGAAGAAGTTGAGGCCATATTTTTAAAAGGGTTATTGCATTGAGATTTTGACATGGGAATTGGAATGGAAGAATTAGTCAGTCACCAGGATGTTTGTTACAGGTACATTTGGTGCTTCCACGATCATTCACTCAGCAATGTTGGGACCTGGATGCAGACACAACGCACAGCTATTTATTTTATACAATAGTTCAATATTTTGTGTGTTGGAAATTTGAAGTGAGAACAGGAAATACTGACGTGCTGAGATGGTCTGGAAGCATCAGTCGGGAGACAGATTAGGTTAGCACCAAAGGTTGATGATTTTTTTCAAATTAGGAACAGGAAAGTAGAGTTGTACCAACGTTTATGCAAGTGCAGAGCAGAGCAATGTTGGAACAGATCTTTAATTTCACTTCTATAAGAAGGTGCCTTACAGAGATATGATCAGGGTCAGGAGGAGGTCCCATGACCCCTTAATGTCCCACTGATTTGACAAGATCATAGTTAGTATTATTGTAACCACAAATGCCGATTTCTGTCCACCATTGGTATCCTTTCCACTCCCTTGCTACTGACTGTCTGAGAACAATCTTTGTCTCCAAAGCTTTAATGGTGATATTGTCTCAGATCTAGATTTTCACTGTGGATCCTCATCACTTGGGTCTTCAAGTTGTGTCTCACTTTGCTAGAATCAGCTGCTACAAGCCTAGCTGTCCAGCCTCCCCCACCGGATATTTCCCATTGTATTAGTCCAGTAATGCCCCTGTCCCACTTAGGAAACCTGAACGGAAACCCCTGGAGACTTTGCGCCCCACCCAAGGTTTCCGTGCGGTTCCCGGAGGTTTTTGTCAGAGGTTGCAAGTAGTGGATCCTGCAACCTCCACCAACCACCTTCAACTAGCATTGCAAATGGCTTAGACTAAAAAATTACCGATTTTTAAAACGGCAACCTATTTTTAGTCGCGGCCGGTATTGAATTTTTTGAAATAATCGCCAGAACATAGAAGAAGCGGAAACCACTTTCGACTATTAGGGAGACTGACAAAAACCTCCGGGAACCGCACGGAAACCTTGGGTGGGGCGCAAAGTCTCCAGAGGTTTCTGTTCAGGTTTCTTAAGTGGGACAGGGGCATTAAAGCATCTGAACTGCTGTTAACGTGTAGGAAACTGTCTTTAAACAAGTTGACCGGGATTGCGCGGAGCCCTGTGAGAATGTTCGAAGGTAGACACAAATGCTGGAGTAACTCAACGGATCAGGCAGCATCGCTGGTGAGAAGGAATGGGTGACTTTTCGGGTCGAGACCCTTCTTCAGACTGAGAGAAACGAGAGATATAGACGGTGATGTAGAGATAGAGGGCAATGAATGAAAGATGCAAAAAGGTAACAATGATAAAGGAAACTGGCCACTGTCAGCTGTTCGTTAGGTGAAAACAAGACTTGGGTGGGGGAGGGATAGAGAGAGAGGGAATGCCGGGGCTACCTGAAGTGAGAGAAATCAATATTCATACCACTGGGCTGCAAACTGCCCAAGCAAAATATGAGATGCTGTTCCTCCAATTTGCGTTTAGCCTCACTCTGACAATGGAGGAGACTTAGGACAGAAAGGTCGGTGTGGAAATGGGAAGGAGAATTAAAATGTTTAGCGGGAGATCTGGTAGGTCCATGCAGACTGAGTGAAGGTGTTCAGTGAAACGATCACCCAGTCTACGTTTGGTCTCACTGATGTATAAGAGTCCACATCTTGAAGAATGGATACAGTAGATGAGGTTGGAGGAGGTGGTCTCCACACTGCCCTGTACAACCCAAGCAGAAACTTCCCATTTTTGCATTTAATTTGTCTGGCAATAAATAATAGCATTCAGTTAATTTTACTAATGATTTGTTGTATTGCATACACAAAGTATGTGAGCTGTTCTCTAATAATCCCTGATTTAGATCCTCCTAATCTCCCATTGTTTAGATAACGAGAAGGGTGGCAGGATGATGAGGTAGCAGAAATGCCTAACATGATCACTAACATGAACACTTCCCCTGATTTATATAACCATATAACAATTACAGCACGGGAACAGGCCATCTCGGCCCTTCAAGTCCGTGCTGAACACTTATTTTCCCCTAGTCCCATTTAGACTGAGGTTTCTCATCAAATAATTTCCTTCCACCATGTGTCTAAATAAATGCCTTGAGGGGCAATGGTAATGTAAGCCTAGTTAAACCCAAGCCATAACAGGATATTTGATTGCATTACACTTCACAGAAATATATTATATAGCATTGTTATTTGCACAATTAAAAGAAGTTTATTAAAATAATTACTCAATTAACAACAAAAGACAAAGTGTGACCACCACTGATTCTGACATCTTCAAGCAACCAGCCTCCCATGCTTTGACCAGAGGCTACTGCAATCGACATGCTGTTTCGTTACACGGGGACTTTTAGGGTGCTGCTTACAAGAGAAAATGCAATCCTCTATTTCCATTGGTATTACTTCAAGCAGTCTCCATGTTTATCTTGGGCTGGAAAATACCATAAAAATACATGGTACAGTAATATTAATGGTACATTTTTCAGATTCTAGTACTTTTAACATCAGTGCCCATAATGTTCTGCAATGGGGCATCTTATGTGTCCTGCAATGTGCCATGCTCTTCCATGAAGATATTTGTTCTTGTGAGTGTCGGGTTTGGGGTGATAATGGTGAAGTGCAGGCAGGTGGACAACAGGTGAGCTATGGGACCAAGGCCTGTTTGCCTAATGAGATAGAGCAAGCACCAACAAGGACGGATCCAGATATTTGGATGGGGGTCTGATGGCCATGGGCCAAAGGCAGACAAATGAGACTAGCCCAGGATGCCAATTTGGGTGGCATGGACAAGATGGCCCATGATGCCTATCTACGTGCAATTCAGCTCCATGACTTTAAGGAATGTGAATTAAAGTGGCCGAAATGGGAAACCTTTTCTTATCTCCGACATCCATATGTTTTAAAGCTTACTTTTTAAAGCAGTTATTATGGCTGGTTTCAAAACGCAATGTAACAACAATGAACTGCACATTATCCTTTTCACAAAATGAAAGTTGCAGATCAGACAGTAAGCTGTAGCAATTTGCCAGTGACAGCATATCTCCACTGGCCATAAGCTGCTGATTGATGTGTATGTTAATACTATTAGAAACATAGAAATAGGTGCAGGAGTAGGCCAGTCGGCCCTTCGAGCCTGCACCGCCATTCAATATGATCATGGCTGATCATCCAACTCAGTATCATGTACCTGCCTTCTCTCCATACCCCCTGATCCCTTTAGCCACAAGCGCCACATCTAACTCCCTCTTAAATATAGCCAATTAACTGGCCTCAACTACCTTATGTGGCAGAGAGTTCCAGAGATTCACACTCTCTATTCCCCATGTGTTTGTGGCTAATGGCTGAGACACACCTAGAATGGGGATATTATCATAGGAGGAATGATAATCATAGGTGAGGTTTATGATCGTGGAGTTCACAAGAGTATGAGATGTGATATCATTGAAACATGGACGCTCCAGATGACGAGAATCCAGAACCAGTTCTCTTTAAGGCACGGTGGATGTAAAGTATTTTCTCTCAGAAGGTCATGAGTTATTGGAACTCTACAAGCGTAGTTGAACATAGAACAGTACAGCACAGGAACAGGCCATTCGGCCCACAATGTCTATTCAGAATAGTTTGATATTTTTAAGGAAGTGTGATTTTTGATCAGCAAGGGAGATGGTTAACAGTTAGATGGGCATATAGGATTGAGGTTGCAATAAGAAGAGCCATGATCTTACTGAATGGTCAAGTTATTTGGTATTGCTCCTAATAATGCTTCCAGTTACCAATTAACATCTTTTAGCCAGAAAGTGAACAGTTATAAATGTAGTGCAGCATTATTTCTGCTTTGAATTATTATTGAAACAGTTTTTCTTTAATTGGCTGCTTTTTTTAAAACTCGATTTGATCTTTATTTCTTTAATTTGGTTGTACAATGAGAGGGTTCCATTATTGGACATGAGAAGGAAGAGAAGACTGAGGAGAATGTAAGATCTCAAGCAGGATCTTCTGGATGAGGTTTAGTCTTTGCAATTGTTAAAATATGAATTAAATGTATTATAGTGGGTGGTAACTTGACGTTGTAATGACACTAAGATGCTGTTTCTTCCCTATTGTGTTAATTGAATAATGCTATCTGTGAGGTTAACCGGATAATATTTTGTTTTGCAGGTAAGCATGCAGCTTCAGAAAACCACCCAGCCATCAAACGCCGTCATTTCTCAGGATAAGGTGCAGAGTACATGCAGAACAATTCTCGGGTCTCCTGCAGCCCCGCTCTGCACCAGTCACATTACCAACACAGTCATGCTCGTTGTTTCTTTACTAATCATAACACTGTACTAAATACAATATTATAAATGGATTAACATACAGAGGACTCGTATAATCACCAATAGAAGATTCTACTCTTAATCACATCTACTCTTAACATGTTCCTTGAATTACTGTATATATCTGCAAGCACAAACTTCCCAATCTACACTTAGATGAAAAATAGGTTTATTTTCATGGCCATTTAAGACTGCTATGTACCTCTTGATTGAGCTTTCATTTTATAATATGCTAGGGTCTTGTGGACAGTGATAGTCTTTATTCAGCCAGGAGAATTTCTGTACACACATTTTGCAATGTTCTGTGAAATGTTGACAACGGATGATGCAACATATTAATGTACAAATATATGTAATCATTCATTCAAATTTATATAAACTACCAAAGAAGACAAATGTTTCTCAGGATGAATGAGGCAGCACTTTAATGACAGTAGTAATCGGTCAGTTCTTTGATTGCTGCAAGAGAACCCTTTGACTGCCCCATATAATGGATCAGCACACTTTCCATTGCAGATTGGTGAAATGGGTTTTCATATTTTAGTAAATCCAGTCGCAGTTCGTAGAATGTGCTTCGGGTTGCTAAATAGTCAGTATTATTGTCTTCGTCAAAATTATGGTTTTTTTTCTTCAGTCTCACAAGCCTAAGTTGAAAGATTTAGAACTAGTTTTAAACCCTAATGGACTGTTCCACAGGAGTGTACCAACGCTCTCACTCACACTGGTAGACAAAAGTGCTGGAGAAACTCAGCGGGTGCAGCAGCATCTATGGAGCGAAGGAAATAGGCAAAGTTTCGGGCCGAAACCCGTAGGAAATAGGCAACGTTTCGTGCCGAAACCCAAATGGTTTCGGCCCGAAACGTTGCCTATTTCCTTCGCTCCAAAGATGCTGCTGCACCCGCTGAGTTTCTCCAGCACTTTTGTCTACCTTCGATTTTCCAGCATCTGCAGTTCCTTCTTAAACTCTCTCACTCACACAGACCGCTCACACTGACCACTCACACAGACCACTCACACAGATAATAATCTTCGAAAGTTGTACAAGATCTCAAAATAAGATGAAAAGAATTACAGAATCACAAAATGGTTATGGCTGAGGTGCAGGCCATTCGCCCATCGAGTCTATCCTGATCCAGTGGACAAGCCAACCCGCCAGTGCCATTTACATTTGGCCCATTACCTTCAGGTACCTATCCAGGCCCTTTCTGAAAGTTGTCATTGAGTCTTCCTCCACTGTCACCTGTGGCAGTGCTTTTCACATCCTAAACACCTCCAGTTGTAGTATTTGCTTGGGCTGCTTTTGTTTATTTTGCTAATTGTCTTCAGTCTCTGTCCCATCACTGATTCAGCTGCTGAGAGCTGGCAGGGATCTGATGGGTCAAATGGTCTTTATGTCATAATTGGTTAGTGAACAAGTGGGGAGGATAATTTTGGAGTGGGTGGTATGTTTCAGTGGTAGCTAAGATAGGACTAGGGGTGTTCTGGTGTAAATAGAGTGAATGAGAGGGCAGGAGTTCAGCTAGGGTTCAGGTGGTGTGCCTAGATTGTCTAAGATAACATCTAAAAAGAGAGATGAACTTGATAGTAAGCAGAAGAGGTTCGTCGTGAGTCTTCTGGAGTGGGTAAGGAGCATGTGCTCTGAAAACTCAGGCAACGGAAGGTATAGAGGCTGTGATGTATTTGTAATGTACTATCATTGAATGTATCAGAATGGAATTTGTGATGTATATGTAATGTAATATGTAATGTAAATGCCAGTGCCCATTGAGGCCAAAAGCAGAAGATGGCAAATGTACCTGTGCCTCGTGACTGAGGTCAAGTGACCTTCTGGAAGTTTCAGTCATTGCAGATTAAACTTTTCCTACATGATGTCGGACGTGTATTCATTGTGCTAGTGACAAACAACAAGGTCCTAAGGAAGACATTACATGGTGTCAGAGTAAAAAAAAAAAATATTGGGACTCAAGCCTCCGGGACCACTCCCCATGCAAAAAGAAAGGTCAGAATGGGAAGCAAGAGCGCAAGGAAAACAAGTGGGGCAATAAGTGTCACCGAAGAGCACAACTGGAAGCTAGAAGCCTAGATTATAGAGGCAACAGGCAACACTGCAGGTCATGTTGCTAGTGGGGAAGCTAACTCAATGGACAAGGCCAACGTTACCAAGATGTTCATAACAGAGAGGTGGAGGTGGAGGACAGATACTCAAGATACTGAGCGCAAAGATGAAAGGAAAATTCACTGCTGGAGACGCTCCAGATAATGAGGGGAGAGGGCAAAGCAAGTCTGGTGATGGAGCAGAGGGGCGAGAACAGACTGTTCATGGTCAAAAAATATTCATGAGCAAAAACATACACTTGTTCGAAATATGAAATACTGTAAATACAGAGAAGGCAGGTGGGCATTATTGAGAGGAATAGTGAAAACAGCTCAGGTCGACGATCTTTCAACTGAACTGAGAAAATCAAACATGTTTTAAATTTCAGGGAATAGAGAGGAGTGGGGAAAAGAAAGGGAACAGCAGTGAGAGGTTGAAAACCGAGATCAGACTGAGGCATGTGGTGCTGAGAGAGGGTGGGGTGATGCTTGCTAACCGCTGATTGTGCAGGAGATACAAACAGAAGATGAATAAAAACGGAAAATACAAATAATCTGAAACTAGATACATACTGAATATCGCGAAAATGGAAACAAAGAACCGCAGAAGCTGATTAATACATAAAAAGACACAAAGTGCTGGAGTAACTCAGGAGGTCAAGGCCAAGTCCCAACGCAGGCGACTATTTGCGTGCCAGCCACAGAAGCAGATGCACAATCACATATTACAATCGCTCTACAGTTTTACATTTCTATCTGTACAGTGTGAATGGCTTGATTGTAATCATGTATTGTCTTTCTGCTGACTGGTTAGCGCTCAACAAAAGCTTTTCACTGTACCTCAGTACACGTGTCAATAAGCCAAACAGAACTGGTAAACTGAATTCTGGAGAACATGATAGGTGACATTTTAGATCGAGACCCTTGTCCCCAAACATCACCTATTCATGCTCTCCGGAGATGCTGCCTGACCTGCTGACACACCAGCACATTGTGTCTTTTTGAACATTGCAAATATGCAGAAGATGGAAATCTGAATTAAACATAGAATACTAGAAACAGGATGTCAGAATGTGTGAGGATGTTACCACTATTAAGAGTTATCTTAAATGATGATAAAATGTGTGGTCGATGATCAAAAGTTCTTTGGAGGCATTCCATTGGTTCTCTGGATCGTACCCTGTTCTCTGGAACAGAATATATGGTTTAGTTTCAAGGTTTTCTCAGTTCAGTGAAGGGTCACCAACCTGAAATGTGAAGTGTGGAGAGGAAAAGAACGGATAGATTACAGAGACTTTGCAGATAGATTAGTGCAGGTTTTTCAAGTTAGCCTACGTTTAATAACTTTGAGATCGTACAATACAGAAAGGCTGAGTGGGTTTTGAGAAGAGGTTGATGCTGTCAAAATGGATTAAAAAAAGAGAAGAGTAACTGAAAAGATAAGAAATGGTTTAGAAAATGGGCGATGGATCTCGAATGCAAGGAGAGTGTGTTTCATGAGTGGGAACAATGGAAGCTGATGAGAGTTTGGAGCAGACAGATTTAGTCTGCAGAAGAGAGGCAAGCATCTGATTCTGAATTTTCTGGGGTAAATGTATAAACATCCCACATATTGTATGGCTGGCACTAGCCACTGGCATTGGCCACTCAAATCAGCTGCCCCGGACATTTTTATGATTGGCTTATTGTATTTTAACGTTTTTAACTATTTATACTGTTCCATCAGGGACTGGATTGTTTTTAGTGTTATTATGTGTGAAATGTTTTAAATTTCATGTGCGATGCTCCGCTATTCCCTGGGAAACGTCTTTTCATTTTGCACTGTACAACTGTTGCTTGCAAGATGACAATAAAGGTTGATTGATTGATTGATTGGATACTTGGATGCAGGGAATAGGAAAGAGGAAGGAGTCTAAAGACAGCGGACAACAAGTTAGTCACTGGATCCTGTCTTCCCATTCAGTACTATTAAGATTCATTACTATTTAATTATTTAATTTTCTTTGATCCATGTTTTCCTTGATAGTTTGTATACAAAATGCTATTGGTATCAGTTTTGAAATTTTAAGAAAGTGGGAGTTGACTTCATACACTAGGATATTTGGTTTGGAAGATAATACTGAAGCTGAGTAGCAAATGTTATGGCCCATTCTGATCAGATGATAGATGCCTAAACTCGTTGGCTATCAGATGGGAGCAAACCAGAGGCCATATTAATCATGACTAAAGAAGATAAGGGCATGAAAAGTGGAGATGGAGGAAAGGTTGAGTAAATAGGTGGGAGTCTGGAAACTGCAATGACATGTTTGCTTTCAAGAAACACATGAGCGAGAGAGTATTGGAAGGGAATCCAAGATAATGTTGGTGAGAGGTCAGATCAGTGGCTGTAGATGCATGGTCGAAACTATTATAGCCATGATTATGGATAGAAGTTTAGGAAGGAAAAGGATCTAATGAAGAGAGGTCAGAGAAGCTGCGAGGGAGATTGGAATCAGCAGCATATTTTGAACAAGATTGTGGGGTTTAATATGGTGAAATATGGCAGGACTTTCATATGAAGAAAGACTGGATAGACTCGGTTTGTACTCGCTAGAATTTAGAAGATTGAGGGGGGATCTTATGGAAACTTACAAAATTCTTAAGGGGTTGGACAGGCTAGATACAGGAAGATTGTTCCCGATGTTGGGGAAGTCCAGAACAAGGGGTCACAGTTTGAGGATAAGGGGGAAGTCTTTTCGGACTGAGATGAGAAAAAAAAATTTCACACAGAGAGTGGTGAATCTGTGGATTTCTCTGCCACAGAGGGTGGTTGAGACCAGTTCATTGGCTATATTTAAGAGGGAGTTAGATGTGGCCCTTGTGGCTAAAGGGATCAGGGGGTATGGAGAGAAGGCAGGTACAGGATACTGAGTTGGATGATCAGCCATGATCATATTGAATGGTGGTGCAGGCTCGAAGTGCCGAATGACCTATTCCTGCACCTATTTTCTATGTTTCTAAATCCTCCTCCTGAAATACTTAATAAAACCCTTTAACAGTTTTTAATACTTAGGTGAATATATAACAGAGAAATATTTTATAGCAAGATGCAGGATTGAACAATGTCCAAAGGAACTATCTAACAGCTTAAGAACAGAATATGTTACCTGGAATCATTTATTTTGCTTCTGGCTGAATGGCTGGCTCGCTTTTTAGTATGGGTTTTGTCTCTCTTGTTCCTGTAAAAAATCATTAAATATAGTTCACCAAATCAAATTGGTGATAGATTCATGATTAGTACGGGTGCCAGGGGTTATGGGGAGAAGGCAGGGGAATGGGGTTGAGAGGGGAAGATAGATCAGCCATAATTGAATGGCATAGACTTGATGGGCTGAATGTCCTTATACTGCACCTAGAACATGAACTTTATGGACAAATACTTTGTAAGTTTTAATAGTGTTTTACAATTGAAAGCAGCATTTAACAGCAAATAAATCTTAAGGTAAAGTGATGAGACTGAGCTTCAGGGTCTTGCAAGGTAATTGAAAAATATTCTATGGATGTAAAGATCATTGTTTGATACTTAGCAATGAAATACAACAATGAAAAGGAGTCTGCCCCTTTACGTATATGTAGTGCAAATGGTGCTTCCACATTATTAATGACAATGCCATGTGTTACAAATGGCAAACATTGAGAAGAGAACCAAAGAAATACTTAATTATATCATAGGTACACAAAAATGCTGGAGAAACTCAACGGGTGCAGCAGCATCTATGGAGCGACGGAAATAGGTGACGTTTCGGGCCGAAACCCTTCTTCAGACGGATAGGGGGTGGGGGGGGAGAAGGAATGAAAAAGGGGAGGAGGAGGAGCCCGAGGGCGGGGGGATGGGAGGAGACAGCTCGAGGGTTGAGGAAGGGGAGGAGACAGCAAGGGCTAGCAAAACTGGGAGAATTCAATGTTCATGCCCGCCAGCCGCAGTCTACCCAGGCGGAATATGAGGTGCTGTTCCTCCAATTTCCGGTGTTGCTCACTCTGGCAATGGAGGAGACCCAGGACAGAGAGGTCGGATTGGGAATGGGAGGGGGAGTTGAAGTGCTGAGCCACCAGGAGTTCAGGTAGGTTCTTGCGGACTGAGCGGAGGTGTTCGGCGAAACGATCGCCCAACCTCTGCTTAGTCTCACCGATGTAAATCAGCTGACATCTAGAGCAGCGGATGCAGTAGATGTGGTTGGAGGAGATACAGGTGAACCTTTGTATTATATCATGAATTATATCATGTTGGATACCTTAAATTATATTAGGTCATAGTTTTGGAAGGAACTACAGATGCTGGTTTAAACCGAGGATAGACACAAAAAGCTGGAGTAACAGCGGGACAGGCAGCATCTCTGGAGAGAAGAAATGGGTGACGTTTCGGGTCGAGAAGAAGGGTCTCGACCTGATACGTCACCCATTCCTTCTCCAGAGATGCTGCCTGTCCCGCTGAGTTTCTCCAGTCTATCTTATAGAAACATAGAAACATAGAAAATAGGTGCAGGAGTAGGCCATTCGGCCCTTCAAGCCTGCACCGCCATTCGATATGATCATGGCTGATCATCCAACTCAGTATCCCATCCCTGCCTTCTCTCCATACCCCCTAGGTCATAGTTTCACAGGTTAATTAAATTCTATGCAAAATATAAGATTAGAACTCAGTGGGTTGAACAGCATCTGTGGAAGCAGAGGGATGGTTGGTGTTTCGAGTCAACACCTTGAATTAAGCCTCAAATTCAATGAATGGATTTATAGTAAACATCTTTTTTATACAGATGTAACAACCTCTAAAAATAAAAATTACCAGGCCACGTTTCGAAAACGAAGGATTTCAAAATAACATTGATGTAATTTTCTTCTGTTTGCCCTCTTATTTATGCCTTTTTACAAAATAAATGGGAGGTAAACGACAAATATTATGTTGATAGTCACATCTTTTCTGGTGTTGCAAAAAAAATAATTGGCAGATCAATACAGCAGAACAGAGATCACAATTAATATTGACTCAGAGAGATATTATTGGTTTTTAAAAGATTTGCCATTCTCTCTGCTGCCCCTGCTGGTGGGAGGGGGAGGGACTATAAAACCTGGAAGTGGTGTGCCTCACTCACTCTTCAAGATGGAGGAAGCCAGAGGGTCACGTTTCACGGAGCTGTGAATAACACTGAACACATGTCTACTCAACTGTGAGTGCCCTTAATGTGGTTATAAAATGCATGCAAAAAGTGTCTATTGGTTCTAAAATGGTTGCAAAAAGTGTCTATTGGTGCTAAAATGCTTGCAAAAAGTGTCTATTGGTTCTACAATGCTTGCAGAAAGTGTCTTTTTTGGTTCTAAAATGCTTGCAAAAAATGTCTCTAATGGTTCTAAAATGCTTGCAGAAAGTGTCTCTTGGTTCTAAAATGCTTGCAAAGAGTGTCTCTGTTGGTTCTAAAATGCTTGCAAAGAGTGTCTCTATTGGTTCTAAAATGCTTGCAAAGAGTGTCTCTATTGGTTCTAAAATGCTTGCAAAGAGTGTCTATTGGTTCTAAAACGCTTGCAAAGAGTGTATTAGTTCTAAAATGCTTGCAAAGAGTGTCTATTGGTTCTAAAATGCTTGCAAAAGGTGTCTATTGGTTCTAAAATGGTTGCAAAAAGTGTCTATTGGTGCTAAAATGCTTGCAAAAAGTGTCTATTGGTTCTACAATGCTTGCAGAAAGTGTCTTTTTTGGTTCCAAAATGCTTGCAAAAAATGTCTCTAATGGTTCTAGAATGCTTGCAGAAAGTGTCTCTTGGTTCTAAAATGCTTGCAAAGAGTGTCTCTATTGGTTCTAAAATGTTTGCAAAGAGTGTCTCTATTGGTTCTAAAATGCTTGCAAAGAGTGTCTCTATTGGTTCTAAAACGCTTGCAAAGAGTGTATTAGTTCTAAAATGCTTGCAAAGAGTGTCTATTGGTTCTAAAATGCTTGCAAAAGGTGTCTTGGTTCTAAAATGCTTGCAAAAAGTGTCTATTGGTTCTACAATGCTTGCAAAAAGTGTCTATTGGTTCTACAATGCTTGCAAGAAGTGTCTATTGGTTTTTAAATGTTTGCAAAAGTGTCTATTGGTGCTAAAATCCTTGCAGAAAATGTCTATTGGTTCTAAAATGCTTGCAAAAAGTGTCTATTGGTTCTAAAATGTTTGCAAAAAGTGTCTCTATTGGTTCTAAAATGCTTGCAAATAGTGTCTATTGTTTCAAAGATGCTTGCAAAAAGTGTCTATTGGTTCTAAATGCTTACAAAACGTGTCTCTATTGGTTCTAAAATGCTTACAAAACGTGTCTCTATTGGTTCAACAATGAATGAATGAATACGTTTATTGTCATTGCACAATACTGTGCAACGAAATTCCATTACATCTCCTCCGGTTAAAAAAATACAAACACGACAACCATTAACACATATGTACACTTATTAGTAAAAAATAAATAGGTATTTTAAAAGAATTTAAAAGAATTTAAAAGAATTTAAAAGAATTTGGTGGCATTTCTTGGAATTACATTTTGCTTCCCCAGCATTCTCTGTTGGAATTTAGCTCTTTTATCGCACATGGGTAGAAACTATTTTTTAGTCTACCGGTGCGAGCCTTCAGAGTCCTGAATCGCCTCCCAGAGGGTAGCAGAGTAAAAAGGTGGTTGGCAGGGTGGGATGTGTCCTGCTTGATATTTGTGGCCCGGCGCAAGCATCGGGCCCTATATATGTCATCCAAGGAGGGCAGTTGGGCGTTTGTAATGTTCTGCGCAGTTTTTATAATTCCCTGCAACGCCCTCCTCTCAGCCACAGTACAGCTAGCAAACCACACCAGGATTCCATAGGAGAGGATACTCTCCACGGCGCATCGGTAGAAGGATAACAGCAGCGGCTGTGAGACATTTGCTCTCCGCAGAGACCTCAGGAAATACAGCCGCTGATGTGACTTCTTCACGAGATGCTTGCACAAAGTGCCTATTGGTTCTAAAATGCTTACAAAACGTGTCTCTATTGGTTCTAAAATGCTTACAAAACGTGTCTCTATTGGTTCAACAATGCTTGCACAAAGTGGCTATTGGTTCTAAAATGTTTGCAAAAAGTGTCTATTGGTGCTAAAATGCTTGCAAAAAATGTCTATTTGTTCTATAATGCTTGCAAAAAGTGTCTCTATTGGTTCTAAAATGCTTGCAAAAAGTGTCTAAATTGGTTCTAAAATGTTTGCAAAAAGTGTCTATTGGTTCTAAACTGCTTGCAAATAGTGTCTATTGTTTCAAAAATGCTTGCAAAAAGTGTCTTGGTTCTAAAATGCTTACAAAAAGTGTCTTTTTTGGTTCTACAATGCTTGCAAAGAGTGTCTATTGGATCTAACATGCTTGCAAAGGGTGTCTATTGGTTCTAAAATGCTTGCAAAAAGTGTCTCTATTGGCTCTAAATTGCTTGCAAAAAGTGTCTCTATTGGTTCTAACATGCTTGCAAAAAGTGCCTCTATTGGTTCTAACATGCTTGCAAAAATTGCCTCTATTGGTTCTAAAATGCTTGCTAAAAGTGTCTATTGGTTCTAAAATATTTGCAAAAAGTGTCTATTGGTTCTAAAATATTTGCAGAAAGTCTCTATTGGTTCTAAAATGCTTGCAGAAAGTGTCTCTATTGGTTCTAAAATGCTTGCAGAAAGTGTCTCTATTGGTTCTAAAATGCTTGCAGAAAGTGTCTATTGGTTCTAAAATGCTTGCAGAAAGTGTCTCTATTGGTTCTAAAATGCTTGCAAAAAGTGTCTAAATTGGTTCTAAAATGTTTGCAAAAAGTGTCTATTGGTTCTAAACTGCTTGCAAATAGTGTCTATTGTTTCAAAAATGCTTGCAAAAAGTGTCTTGGTTCTAAAATGCTTACAAAAAGTATTTTTTGGTTCTACAATGCTTGTAAAGAGTGTCTATTGGATCTAACATGCTTGCAAAGGGTGTCTATTGGTTCTAAAATGCTTGCAAAAAGTGTCTCTATTGGTTCTAAATTGCTTGCAAAAAGTGTCTCTATTGGTTCTAACATGCTTGCAAAAAGTGCCTCTATTGGTTCTAACATGCTTGCAAAAATTGCCTCTATTGGTTCTAAAATGCTTGCAAAAAGTGTCTATTGGTTCTAAAATGTTTGCAAAAAGTGTCTATTGGTTCTAAAATATTTGCAGAAAGTCTCTATTGGTTCTAAAATGCTTGCAGAAAGTGTCTATTGGTTCTAAAATGCTTGCAAAGGGTGTCTATTGGTTCTAAAATGCTTGCAAAAAGTGTCTCTATTGGTTCTAAAATGGTTCCAGAAAGTGTCTCCATTGGTTCTAAAATGGTTGCAGAAAGTGTCTCTATTGGTTCTAAAATGCTTGCAGAAAGTGTCTCTATTGGTTCTAAAATGCTTGCAAAGAGTGGCTCTATTGGTTCTAAAATGTTTGCAAAGAGTGGCTCTATTGGTTCTAAAATGCTTGCAAAAAGTGTATATTGGTTCTAAAATGCTTGCAAAAAGTGTATATTGGTTCTAAAATGCTTGCAAAAAGTGTCGATTGGTTCTAAAATGCTTGCAAATAGTGTTGATTAGTTCTAAAATTCTTGCAAATAGTGTTGATTGGTTCTAAAATGCTTGCCAAAAGCACCTCTATTGGTACTAAAATGCTTGCAAAAAGTGCCTCTATTGGTTCTAAAATGCTTGCAAAAAGTGCCTCTATTGGTTCTATAATGGTTGGAAAGAGTGTCTATTGGTTCTAAATGCTTGCAAAAAGTGGCCATTGGATCTAAAATGGTTGCAAAACGTGTCTCTATTGGTTCTAAAATGGTGCAAAAAGTGTCGCTATTGGTTCTAAAATGGTTGCAGAAAGTGTCTCTATTGGTTCTAAAATGGTTGCAGGGAGTGTCTATTGGTTCTAAAATGCTTGCAAAAAGGGTCTCTATTGCTTCTAAAATGTGTGTGTACGCGTCGTCTGTCTGTGCGTATGTGTGAGTGTCTGGATGAGTGTGTGAGTGTCTGTGTATGAGTGTGTGTGTATGTGTGAGTGTCTGTATATGAGTGTCTGTGTATGTGTGAGTGTCTGTATATGAGTGTCTGTGTGAGTGTCTGTGTATGCGTGTGAGTGTTTGAGTGTGTCTCTGTGTATGAGTGTCTGTGTGTGTGTGTGTGTGTTTGTGTTCGTGTTCTGCTTGAAATGCTGTGAAATTGGCTTGGTATGCTGTGAGGTTGGACTTGCTGCCTGCACACCGTGATGACTTTTGAGGTAAATTCTCAGATTTTCTTTGTTAAAATTTGACTGCTTAATCTCTCTATATTAAAATTGTATTTTTTTGATATCAAAAGCAAAGTGTTATCAAGAGGCAGTGAGCAGTAGAACACAGCAAGAGACACAACAAAAAATAACTTAATAAATCTCATCTTTAACATTTAAATTGTTGTTATATTATAAGTAATTCACATTTTAAACTTTAATAGATCCTTTTTCCACTTGCCATGCCTGTGTGCTCTTCATCACAATAGTAACCTAATAGGCAGGAAGGGTTGCGCTGTCGGAAAGAGCCACTAAGAGTGCATGGGGGGGAGATTGAGGGGAGATGGACTGAATGCGTGTGGGGGAGGGGAATGGCATGGAGCAGAGTGGGGGGTGAAGGGAGGACGGATGACTGAGTGAACTGCCACCACCAGCCATGAGAGTCTGGGCTGCCAGTCTACCAGCCATGAGTAAGTGAAATGCCAGCCCACCAGCTGTAAGTGACTGAAGTGCCAGCCCACCACCCATGACTTAGTGAACTGCCAGCCCACCTGCCATGACTCGCTGAACTGCAAGTCCAAAAATCCATTCAGTCCACACTAGCCCTCTGGAAACCAGTCCCTTCAGCGCACAACAGACTGAGTGACTGAGCTGCCCGGCCAGAGTGACTGAGCTGCCAGCCCAAGAATCCATTCAGCCCACAATGTCCATACTAGCCCTCTGGAAACCAGTCCCTTTGACCCACAACACACATACTAGCACTCCAGAAAGCCCCCCCCCCCCCCCCCCCCCCCCCACTGGCCAGCAATATTGGAATTGGTGCAGAGGTGGAATATTGCATTGGGGGACCAGCCCTCCCGTGTGAAGTTGGGACCCAATGGGTCCCACTTAGTCTAGTATATTAATATAGTCAGAGGCGAAAGGTGTTAAACAAGAACACAACACAACCGGTTGAAATCAGCCACTTTCATTAAAATTACTTAATGGTAACATGGAATTTAAACTTATTTGCGAGGTGGCTATGGAATTAAAAGAACCAGCCTCTCTGTACCATGGACTCCATCTTATCCAAGAACAGGCTACAGAAAAGCATGTCTTTTCCAAGAATATTCTCTTGCTTCCCCTGTGCTGGAGCTGCTGATGTTCAGGGATGTTTAGATAATGTGATGAAAGTTGGTTGCCAAGGTTTCGTAGGCAAATGATACAATTTGAAAAAGCCTTTTTTTTTTTTTTACATAAGGTTACGCTTTTCAGTCCCTCAAACTTATTCTGTTATAAAATGAGGGCAGCGTTGATTTGTGCCTCATCTGTGTTTACACACTCTGGTCCACAGCTTGTGAAACCAATGAAATGTGCTCACTCTACACAGCACCTGATGTGACAGCTCCCACTGCAATTCGGAGGCAAATTTTACCATCCACTGTGGATTCAATTGTCACCAGATTTTTGTTCTAAATCGCGTGCGTCCAATTTTACAGATGAAGTGAAAGTTTGGTGTGGGTTCGACTGACAATGTGATTATCCGCAGTTTTTAACTAAACGTACACTCAGATCACGTTGTCAAATCTAACAAGAGCATAACTAAATTAATTGTTAAATCATTTGTGGAATAAGTTGATAATTCTTCTGTTGAACTTTAGTATGATGAATCATTTTAAATTCAAACTTAATCTCTTTCTGACTGGAGTGGAGGTCATCTGATACAAATAATTAATTCAAGATGTTAATGAGAGGTAGGAAATATCATCTGGTATGGATTCATGAGCTAAAGTAATGAAGAAAAAACATCCAGATATTCTTTTCTTTCATGATCCTAAATTGAACAATTACATAATGCAACTAACAATTAGTAACATATAGAAAAATAGGTGCAGTAGGCCATTTGGCCCTTCGAGCCAGCACCACCATTCAATATGATCATGGCTGATCATCTAATATCAGTACCCTGTGTTCCTGCTTTTTCCCCATATCCCTTGATTTCGTTAGCCCAAAGAGCTAAATCTAACTCTCTCTTGAAAACATCCAGTGAATTGGCATCCACTGCCTTTTGTGGCAGAGAATTCCACAGATTCACAACTCTCTAGATGAAGAAGTTTTTCCTCATCTCAATCCTAAATGGCCTACCGCTTATTCTTAAACTTTGACCCCAGGTTCTGGACTCCCTCAACATCGGGAACAATTTTCCTGCATCTGGCCTGTCCAATTCTTTAAGAATTTATATGGTTCCATAAGAAACCCTCTCATCCTTCTAAATTCCAGTGAATACAAGCCCAGTCAACCCATTCTTTCATCATTCGTCAGTCCCGCCATCCCGAGAATTAACCTCGTGAACCTATGCTGCACTCCCTCAATAGCAAGAATGTCCTTCCTCAAATTAGGAGACCAAAATTGCACACAATACTCCAGCTGCAGTCTCACCAGGGTCCTGTACAACTGCAGCAGGACCTCCTTGCTCCTAAACTCAAATCATCTTGCAGTTAAGGCCAACATGCCATTAGCTTTCTTCACTGCCTGCTATGCCTGCATGCTTACTTTCAGTGATTGATATACAAGCACACCCAGGTCTCGTTGTACCTCCCCTTTTCCTAAACTGACACCATTCAGATAATAATCTGCCTTCCTGTTCTTGCTACCAAAGTGGATAACCTCACATTTATCCACATTATATTGCATCTGCCATGCATCTTCCCACTCATCCAACCTATCCAAGTCACCCTGCATCCTCATAGCATCCTCCTCACAGTTCACACTGCCACCCAGCTTTTTGCTAATGTTACTTTGAATCACTTCATCTAAATCATTAATGTATATTGTAAATAGCTGCTGTCCCAGCAACGAGCCTTGCGGTACCCCACTTGTCACTGCCTGCCATTCTGAAAGGGGCCCGTTAATCCCTACTCTTTGATTCCTGTCTGCCAATTTTCTATCCATGTCAGCATTCTACCCCCAATACCATGTGCCCTAATTTTGCCCACTAATCTCCTATGTGGGACATTATCAAATGTTTTCTGAAAGTCCAGGTACACTACATCCACTGGCTCTCCCTTGTCCATTTCCCTAGTTACATCCTCAAAAAATTCAAGAAGATTAGTCAAGAATGATTTCCCCTTTGTAAATCCATGCTGACTCGGACCGATCCCGTTACTGCTATCCAAATGTGCGGCTATTTCATCTTTTATAATTGACTCCAGCATCTTCCCCACCACCAATGTCAGGCTAACTGGTCTATAATTCCCCTTTTTCTCTCTCGCTCCTTTCTTAAAAAGTGGGATAACATTAGCTACCTCCAATCCACAGGAACTGATCCTCAGTCTATATAACATTGGAAAATGATCACCAATGCGTCCACGATTTCTAGAGCCACCTCCTTAAGTACCCTGGGATGCAGACCATCAGGCCCTGGGGATTTATCAGCCTTCAGTCCCATCAGTCTATCCAACACCATTTCCTGCCTAATGTGGATTTCCTTCAGTTCCTCTGTCACCCCAGATCCTCTGGCCACAACTATATCAGGAAGATTGTTTGTGTCCTCCTTAGTGAAGACAGATCCAAAGTACCTGTTCAACTCATCTGCCATTTCCTTGTTCCCCATAATAAATTCACCTGTTTCTGTCATCAAGGGAACCACATTTGGCTTAACTAATTTTTTTCTCTTCACATACCTAAAGAAGCTTTTACTATCCTCCTTTATATTCTTGGCTAGCTTACCTTCGTAATTCATCTTTTCTCCCCGTATTGCCTTTTTAGTTATCTTCTGTTGCTCTTTAAAAGTTCCCCAATCCTCTGGCTCTCCGCTCATCCTTGCTACGTTGTACTTCTCTTTTATTTTTATACTGTCTTTGACTTCCCTTGTCAGCCACAGTCGCCCCTTACTCCCCTTGGAATCTTTCTTCCTCTTTGGAATGAACTGATCCTGCACCTTCTGTATTATTCCTAGAGATACCTGCCATTGTTGTTCCACTGTCATCCCTGCTAGGGTCACTTTCCAGTCAACTTTGGCCAGTTCCTCCCTCATGGCTCCATAGTCTCCTCTATTCAACTGTAATACTGACACTTCCGATTTTCCCTTCTCCCTCCCAAATGGTAGATTAAACTTATCATATTATGGTCACTGCCTCCTAATGGCTCCTTTACCTTGAGTTCCCTTATCAAATCCAGTTCATTACACAACAATAAATCCAGAATTGCCTTCTCCCTGGTAGGCTCCAGTACAAGCTGCTCTAAGAATCCATCATGAAGGCACTAAACAAACTCCCTTTCTTGGAGTCCAGTACCAACCTGATGTTCCCGGTCTACCTGATGCTTCCGGTCTACCTGATGTTCCCAGTCTACCTGCATGTTGAAATCTCCCATAACAACCGTAGCATTACCTTTACTACATGCCAATTTGAACTCTTGATTCAACTTGAGTCCTATATCCAGGCTACTGTTTGGGGACCTGTAGATGACGCCAATTAGGGTATTTTTATCCTTACAATTCCTTAGTTCAATCTATACTGACTCTACATCTCCTGTTTCAAAGTCACCCCTCGCAAGGGACTGAATTTAATTCCTCACCAACAGAGCTACCCCACCCCCTCTGCCCACCTGTCTCTGTCTTTTCGATCGGAAGTACACCCTTGAGTATTCAGTTCCCAGCCCTGGCCCTCTTGTAGCCATGTCTCTGTAGTTCCCACAACATCATACTTGCCAATCTCTAACTGAGCCTCAAGCTCGTCCATTTTATTTCTTATACTTTGCACATTCACATACACCACTTTAACTTCAGTATTCACCTCCCCTCTCTCACCGGTCACTATTGGCCCTGACCATACTCTCTTATCCTTTCTCGAACTTTCCTTCCCATTAATTCAGGAGTCTTTTGTAATTTTTCCTGTACTCACTTCCCCTTTAACTCCATCGTTATACTCCCAATTTGTCAACCCCTCCCCCCTGCTATTTAGTTTAAACCCACACGTGTAGCAACTTAAGGCATTTATTTAACGTTGCGAAATTGATTTCCTTACCAGTTATTCAGTTGTTCAGTCAGAAGGTCAGGTATCATGCTGTTGCAGAAAAGAAATAATTGGTAGTTGACTGACAAATAAGGTAAATAAGTCAGAGTTTACCACACAAACTGACCGTTCACCTCAGATGCAACATCTCAGCTCCAACAAGTCTCCTTCCAACCCCTTTCTCCAATTTCCTCTCACCCACAGTGTTCCTTCCATCCACTTGTGATGTCAACATGCCTGAAGGGCTGGGTGTATTTCAGTAACGTACTATGGAGGAATGTTCAAAATATCGGATCCCACCACTGCTGTTCCAGACATCACAGGAAAAGCAAGGATTTTGATTTACTCATATCCAGGTATAGGATATGTAACGTATGCAGATATAGGTAGAAACATAGACAATAGGTGCAGGAGTAGGCCATTCGGCCCTTCGAGCCTGCACCGCCATTCAATATGATCATGGCTGATCATCCAAATCAGTATCCTGTACCTGCCTTCTCTCCATACCCCCTGATCCCTTTAGCCACAAGGGCCACATCTAACTCCCTTAAATATATCCAAAGAACTGGCCTCAACTACCTTCTGTGGCAGAGAATTCCAGAGAAACAAAATGCTGGAGTAACTCAGGGAGTTTCGGAGGGAACAGTCTCTGCTAAAAGCAGAAAGTGGTGGAAATGGGAAGTGGCCAGTGGTGGGATCCCGTTGGAGGTGGCGAAAATGTTGGAGGATTACATGTTGTTTGCGACGGCTGATGGGGTGGAAGGTGAGGTCCTTGTTAAGAATGGGGGGAGGGGGAGTAAGAGCGGAGCTACGGGATATCGAGGAGACCCTAGTGAGAGCCTGATCTATAATGGAAGAGGGGAACCCCCCGTTTCCTAAAGAATGAGGACATCTCCGATGCCCTGGTCTGGAACACCGGCCCTTTTGACTGCCCCCCACCCCCATGAACTGTCTCCCTCGGATGGTCACGTTGCACATCGACCCGGCACAGACACATTTGCACTTTAGACTGTTTTACTGTTCTTTTTATAAATCATGTTTCTCGGGGCATCTAAATCTAAATGTTATTAGTTGTTTAATTTATGACATCGGATGGAAGCTGCATACACAAATCTCGTTGCACCTATGTGCAATGACAATAAAAGATATTATTATTATTATTATTATTATTATTATGGGCGCAGATGCGGCGTAGACGGAGGAATTGGGAGTAGGGGATAGTCTTTACAGGAAGCAGGGTGGGAAGATGTGTAATCAAGATAGCTTCACCCATATCTCCAGATATAGGATATATATCATATCCAGAGCTTCACCAACAGCAAGGTGTACACTGATTGCCCGCCCATCCCCCTTTAGCCATTCCAAGTGTAGAACTGAGCGAGCATTTTGGAACTCTGCCGTGGATGTACTGTAGTCGCTGATGTTGCAAAATGTTAAACAAACAAGTGAAAGAACATTGACACAGTTTCACATTAGGAGTGAGCCTTATAGTGAGCCAGTCGCAAGAGCCTGCAGTTGTTGAAGTGATGATAATCAGAAGCTGCCGTGGTGTTGTAGGAACACTTAGACACGACAGACTGCAGGCTTGGGGGAGAAGGAGGTGAATGTAACAATAAACCTGCCATTCTGCTCCAGGTGATGGTCAGCTTCTTCAGCATTGAAAAGGCTGCACCCATTCAATAGACAATAGGTGCAGGAATAGGCCATTCGGCCCTTCGAGCCTGCACCACCATTCAATGTGATGATGGGCTGATCATCCACACTCAGTACCCCGTTCCTGCCTTCTCCCCATATCCCCTGATGTGGAGAGTTTTACATCACATTCCTGACAAACCATTTAGAATGATATTCGAGAGTCAAGAAGTTTAAGAAGGAACTGCAGATGCTGAAAAATCCAAGGTAGACAAAAATGCTGGAGTAACTCAGCAGGTGAGGCAGCATCTATGGAGCGAAGGAAATAGGCGATGTTTCGCTCCATAGATGCTGGCTCACCCGCTGAGTTTCTCCAGCGTTTTTGTCTACCTTGGAGAGTCAAGTAGTGAGTCACTTATATCCAGCCCTCTGTACAAATGTATACATTTTTTGACAAACAATAATTAATTTCTCGTATGAAAGGAAACATGTAATAAATGCCATCAGACCCAGTACACAGTACCAAATGGGCTCACTGGGAAATATGGGGAACTTGGCAAAAGATATATTTGAGGAAAATATGATTTGGTTGGTTTTATAAATAACTACAGCTCATGTGTGAAAGATATAAATAAAGGAAATTAAACTCAGGCTGTTCACCTCAAACAGGGAAAATGATGCTGATTCATTACATACTTAATGTCATTGAAAATATGTCAAGCTGCAAATGCTGGAAACTTATTAAAAACAGGAAATGCTGGAGATACTCAGCAGCTAGGCCACACCCACGCAAAGAGAAACAGAGTTAACGTTTTAAGTTGAAGACTTCACCCACTATCTGCAACCCACAGAGGTAGACCTGACTATGTCCAGCATTTTCTGTTTTTACTCTAGCTACAATCTGACTTAAATTGGGAATTGTATTTAGTCACAGTTCCAGAACTGAAGAGTGCCTAATCCACACGCACAGTTCTGGTTAACATTAGGAATGGAAACTGATGTAAACTAGTCCAGTAACTCCAAGTTACATTAGCCCAATACAGAACATGGTTACATCAGCAAATCTGGCAGACCACCTTTGTGTGTCCAATTTCCCAGCTCCCATCAGTGACACTCTTGCTATTAATACAGCCACATACAATTAGCCCCATCATCTCAACAGTTTTGTTAACAGGAAGTAAATGTATTCCAATTTATTTCTAGTAGATTGAAGTGGGTGCATGTGCACATGTGCAGGACTTTTCCGGAGTGTGCGCATGTGCAAAGTATTTCGGGCGGGAAAGGCCTGCGGAATCAGCCATGTTTGCCAGACATTTCTGAGTTTATGTATTAAAGAAATAAGTTGCTTAAAGTTTAAATAAAGTTAAGTAAATTACGAGTAGTGAAAAGTTTCATTCGCCTCACAACATAGATTATGCCAAAACAAGTGAAGGGGAAGAGAAAATAAAAGAGACGAGTGCTTTGTTTGAAATTTATGTTTTGGCATAGATGGAAATTGATTCATAAAGGAAGGGGACAACGTTATAGGCCATGCCCAACTTTACTTTCCATTAAAATCAAAGGGAAATGGGTAAGATTTACAACACCTCAAATCTTGCCCCCATTACTCTGTTGAAAGAGGACATGTTCTTTACTTGAACTTGCTTTTTATTTAGGTTTAATATATATATCATTCTTCTATTAGAAAATAAAATTTACTTACTGGTCCATTTTGTAGGAAATATGGGGCTCGACGATCTTATTGGCGGTAAGTCTACTTTTATATTCATAATGAATACATGATCGCTGGAACAGAAAGAACAAAAATAAAATTATAATTACCGTATAATCAACCTTAAAATGTGCCCAGACCACTCGTCTATAAAATACTTCTTAAAAGAGGTTGCTCATGTTCTCATATACAAAGATACTGGTCTGAAATATTTAAGTGGTTCTCTGGGGTCTATGGAAAAGATATTCCCCCTGATCCAGAACTGACACTTTTTGGATGCTCAGAGACTGCTTTGTACTTCACGTCTGAAGAACAACAAGCACTGATGCTTGGTATGGTGGCAGCCAAGAAAATGATCCTAACAGACTGGAAATCATCCATACCCCCCTGCTTCGAAAAATGGCTCAATGAAATGATAATAATCATATAGATGGAGAGGATACGCTTCTACAACTCCAAGGTACCCAACAACTTTTTAACTGTTTGGGGACCATTTATCAACCATCTCAAAGACCTATAATTTCATCATTTCATATTTTCTGCAGCGATGTAGTCCTGTGCTTTTTACTTGCGCTCTTGCAATGCCTGACTGTGTAGCACCATGTGGATTGTACCAATACTGTTATGTCAGGCGGCTTTGTCTGTTGTCTTTCTTTTCTTTCTCTTTTTTGTTTTGTTCTGTTTAAATTAAAAATTGGGGGGAAAAAAGGTTGCTCATGATGAATGATAGATTCATCGTACATTAACAACAACTTTCAAATTCAGAATGCAACTCTCCGGAGCGGAACATTCTGAGCCGAATGTTATCCATTGTATTTGCTACAGAATGGGGATCTTTTGAGACTGTTCAGAATTACTGGATAACTTATTGTTGCTGAACCAAAGTTGGATTTTGTTTTGGAAAATGAGAGCAAGTAGTATCCTGGATCTGGATCTGGATGTAGTACGCTGAGTGAGTCGATTGCAGTAGTGTAAATCTGAGGTCTGAGGTCTGAGGTCCCCACCTGCTTTAAAAGGGCATCAATTATACCGGTGCCCAAGAAGAGTAAGGTGACGTGCCTCAATGACTATCGACCAGTAGCACTAACGCCGGTGGTGATGAAGTGCTTTGAGAGGTTGATCATGGAGCAAGTCAACTCCTACATCGACAAAAACCTGGACCCACTGCAGTTCGCGTACCGCCACAACAGATCAACGGTGGATGCGATCTCGCTGGCCCTCCACTCCGCACTGGACCACTTGGACAACAAAAACTCATATGTCAGGCTGTTATTCATTGATTACAGCTCGGCATTTAACACAATCATCCCCTCCAAACTGGTTACCAAACTCGCAGAACTGGGTCTCTGCGCATCCCTCTGCAACTGGATCCTCGACTTCCTCGTCCACAGACCACAGTCTGTTCGTATTGGTGGAAATGTGTCAGCCTCAATAACAATCAGCACGGGAGCACCTCAAGGCTGCGTGCTCAGCCCCCTGCTGTACTCACTCTATACCCATGACTGCGTAGCGAACCACAGTGCGAACTCCATCATCAAGTTCGCTGACGACACCACTATTGTGGGGCGTATCACTGATGGGGATGAGTCAGAGTACAGAAGAGAGATCGAGCAACTGTCCATATGGTGCCAGCGCAATAACCTGGCCCTCAACACCAGCAAAACCAAGGAACTGATTGTGGACTTTGGAAGGAGTAGGAGGGGGACCCACAGCCCCATTTATATCAACGGGTCGATGGTTGAAAGGGTCAAGAACTTCAAATTCCTGGGGGTGCACATCTCTGAAGATCTTTCCTGGTCCGAGAACACTAACGCAATTATCAAAAAAGCTCATCAGCGCCTCTACTTCCTGAGAAGATTACGGAGAGTCGGATTGTCAAGGAAGACTCTCTCTAACTTCTACAGGTGCACAGTAGAGAGCATGCTGACCGGTTGCATCGTGGCTTGGTTCGGAAATTTGAGCGCCCTGGAGAGGAAAAGACTACAAAAAGTAGTAAACACTGCCCAGTCCATCATCGGCTCTGACCTTCCTTCCATCGAGGGGATTTATCGCAGTCGCTGCCTCAAAAAGGCTGGCAGTATCATCAAAGACCCACACCATCCTGGCCACACACTCATCTCCCTGCTACCTTCAGGTAGAAGGTACAGGAGCCTGAAGACTGCAACAACCAGGTTCAGGAATAGCTACTTCCCCTCAGCCATCAGGCTATTAAACCTGGCTCGGACAAAACTCTGATTATTAGCAACCACTTTCTGTTATTTGCACTACCAGTTTATTTATTCATGTGTGTATATATTTATATCATGATATATGGACACATTTATCTGTTTTGTAGTAAATGCCTACTATTTTCTGTGTGCTTAAGCAAAGCAAGAATTTCATTGTCCTATACAGGGACACATGACAATAAACTCACTTGAACTTGAACTTGAATTGCAGCAGCTTATTCATTGTTGAGGTGACATCATTACTGGCAACACTTACATTTCATTCCCCACTATCTTTAAGAAGGACTTCGAGTGAAGTTTCCTCTCACAACATGCGATGAATTGGAAGAACAGCATCTCATCAGCTGCCTTCTGAACTTACATCCTGAACATAGTGTTTTCCAGCTTCAGATACCCCACACCCTGTACTCCTTTCTCCCTCCTTCTGATGACCCAGTTTCATTCATCTGCCCACCGTGTTCCACCATCCCTCCATCATGCCGCTGGACTTATCACTTTCCTGACTTATCACATTCCACATCTGCAGCTCTTGTTGTCACTTATTGCTTTCCAGCCTCTGCCTCCACTCTTCCATCTGCCTCCCTGGTTCCACCTGTTCCCTCTTTTTCGGTACCCAGACGTGGCTTCGAAGGACGAGAAGCCGAAGCAAAGAAGGGGAGGCCAAATAACCGAACGGAAACTAAGCCGAAACGCCAAATAACCTAAAGGGTGGGGCGGCTAAATGCAAACTAACCGAAGGGGTAGGACGGCTAAAAGCCAACGAACCGAAAAGCTGTGTCGCCTACAAGCCGACTCACCGAATGGCCGCTCTGTCAAAACGCGGGACTTGTCAGCGATTGGTCCAGATCCCGGCGTCTATTACATCACTGGCCGGTGGAGACGGGAGGGTGGGGGTCATTTTCCCACACAAGCCATAGGTGACTGCTTCTCCCCCGCTCATTCCATCCTCACGCGGTTCCACCTGTCAGCCATGGCCTCACCACGCCCTTTCACCTCTTTATGCTGGTTATCTCCCCTCTTATAGCCTCAGTCGTCATGCAGTCTCGACCTGATATGTTGACTATCCCTTTGCCTCCATAGATGCTGCCTGACTCATTGGGTCCAGTAGTTTGTTTTGTGCTCCAGATTGCAGCATCTGCAGTCTCTTGTGTCTCAATCCATTGGCTTCCTTGGCACCTTTGGGTGGTACAGGTCACAGGTTTAAGAATTGCTGATGGAGACATACGTTGAGTAATGGCAGTAAATTTGCTCGCAGTCTAAACTGCAGCCATTCTGCATTGGTCATGGAAGTAATGAATGCTTACATTCTGAAGCCTGTAGGCTGCAGTCTAACTTCTTGAATCTTATTGAAATTGCAGAGTTTCCTATCATGTTCCTGGCTTGTGCCTTGTCAATGGTAGAAATGGTTGGGGAGTCACGAGATGAACCAAATGTCACAAAGCTACTCGGTACATAAATAATTCTGATCAGTGATTGCAGTTTTTCATCTTTGTAAAGGTAAATTAGTTTCAGAAAATAATTTTCCTTAACAACCAATCCTTTAGAAGTATACTAACAAAGTTTTAAACCGATTGAAAGATGCATCTTTGCTATGATGACACTCAAAGTTTCCGCCTGTAAAAAAAATGAGCTGGATCGCAGTAATTAATAAAACCATAAAATTACCGACATTTTCCTTTTTACTTTAATCTTCGGTCATTAATTTGAGATGCAAATTACCTGAAACATGTGCATCTAAGAAAGGAGAAATGAATTATGTCTAACTGAAGAATATAATTAAAATGTTCTGAGATCATTACTGTCAGTTGTCATGAAAATCTCAATAATTAATAAAAGTGAGATTCAATGCTTAATATGTAATAGCTCTTTTATATAAATCAACAATATTTAAAATTAGCAGTCACAAAGAATCACAGTTTGATAATTATCTTGGAACATATTTCTCAGTAACTCATTTTATTTTATATTTTATTTTGGTGTTTGGTGCACTGTAGAAGTTGGGACTTCTTAGAAAGTCAGAGACAAGATGGAGCTGAACATGACAGATTTCTAATTGAATGATGAGGTTTCTGAAGCTGATGGGCTTGTGTGGGTCCCACCTTTCTCATAAAGCTTTTACAAAACCCTGAAGTTTAAAACTCTCCGTCCTACATACAGCCTCTTCCCTGTGCTTTCATTTGTACTATCCCTGTTTCTGTAGATACGCACCCCGATCTCAGCCAAGCAGATGCATTGTGCAACAACTGCCCTCGGAATCAGAGATAAATAGATGTTGGGCAGAGACAGAATTACAAATATTCACTTTGTGATAAACTATGAGAATACTGACAGGATTGGTTCGCAATTTGTGACATTACCACTGCTAAAACATATATATATTTTAATTTCAGTGCCTTCATCTGTAGAGTAAACATCGTGAAATATCAACGTGGATTCCTCTTCCGAAGCCCGTTTTCTTTTCTAGGGGCTGTTATCACAGGCTGCAAACCATTTACAAATACCGGTGGTAGATAAAATTGCTGGAGAAACTCAACGGGTGAGGCAGCATTGATGGAGAGAAGGAATAGGCGACATTTCGGGTCGAGACCCTTCTTCTGAAGAAGGGTCTGAAGAAGGGTCTCGACCCAAAACATCGCCTATTCCTTCTCTCCATCAATGCTGCCTCACCCGCTGAGTTTCTCCAGCATTTTTGTCTACCTTTGATTTTTACAACATCTGCAGTTGTTTCTTAAACAAATACTGTTTCTTAAACAAGTACCTCGATGGATCCACATAAGGTAGTTGTGTTTTCCATTGCTGATTAGCAACTCATCATTAACCAAGAGCAGACATCGGTAACAGTGAGAGCTGCACTCTGTTGTACAAAATCTGCATCTCGAGATTTGTTAAATCAGAATTGACCAAGTTGAAATAAGTAGGGACTTTATTTTTAAATCCTTGACTACTCCTCCCGTCTTAATCCATATGACAATTTTCAATCAACATGCGAAGGTTAATTGTAAGTTATGATGTACACAAGTTTGAAGATTGAGGGGGGATCTTATAGAAACTTACAAAATTCTTAAGGGGTTGGACAGGCTAGATGCAGGAAGATTGTTCCCGATGTTGGGAAAGTCCAGAACAAGGGGTCACAGTTTAAGGATAAGGGGGAAATCTTTTAGGACCGAGATGAGAAAAACATTTTTCACACAGAGAGTGGTGAATCTCTGGAATTCTCTGCCACAGAAGGTAGTTGAGGCCAGTTCATTGGCTATATTTAAGAGGGAGTTAGATGTGGCCCTTGTGGCTAAAGGGATCAGGGGGTATGGAGAGAAGGCAGGTACAGGATACTGAGTTGGATGATCAGCCATGATCATATTGAATGGCTGTGCAGGCTCGAAGGGCCGAATGGCCTACTCCTGCACCTATTTTCTATGTTTCTATGTTTAAATGAAAATCTATCGTACTCGCGTATATCCAGTATTGTCTTCATTCTTTGACTTGCAGTAAACCAAAACTGCTGCATTGTCTGTAATCTCATTCATGAACAATTAGTTGCATCGATCCCCTTTGATCACCTGCTTGATGCTTATGAAGAGAACGACCTAAAATTTGTACATTTCTCATTGGGTCCCAAACGTATAAACTGTGTTATTTCGGACAGTAGAACAGGAATCACACAATGGTGATTAAGTTACATTGATCATTTCCATTTGCACTCAGTGGCAGACCCTTTACTTGTTAAACAGGTACACAAACCTACCCCAGCCAAGGCACTTTTTAGTTCACTTTTGTCCAGATATGGTGATAACATTCTCCACCTCTCTTCCAGGTTTGGATTTCTGTAGTCAAACAGTGAACGTTATTTATTATATGAACAATGAGCGTAGATGCAATATAGATGTACAAAGACATATATATATATATATATATATATATTTGCTAACAACACCAAAATTGGAGGAGTTGCAGACAGTGAAAAATGCAGTCAGAAGATACAGTGGAATATAGACCAGCCCCAGGAATGGGTGGGGAAATAGCAGATGCAGTTTAGCTCGAGCAAATGTGAGGTGTTGCGCTTGGGAGGTTGAATGTAAGGAGAGAGCATCCAGTTAATGGCAAGACCCTTAACAACATTGATGTGCAGAGGGATCTTGGAGTCCAAGTTGATAGCTCACTGAAGGTAGCAGTGAATGTAAGTAGGGTGGTTAAGAAGGTGTATGGTGTGTTAACCAACATTGACTAGAAGAGTCAGGAAGTCTTGATGCAGCTCTCTATAGGACTTTGGTTAACCCGCATTTGAAGTATTGCATACACTTCTGGTCGCCGAATAAAAGGGGAAAGATGCAGAGGCTTTGGAGAGGTAGCAGAGGAGGTTTACCAGAATGTTGCCAGCATTAGAGGGTTTCAGCTACAGGGAGAGGTCATAGTCATAAGTGATAGGAGCAGAATTAGGCTATTCGGCCCATCAAGTCTACTCCGCCATTCAATCATTGCTGATCTATCTCTCCCTCCTAACCCCAATCTTTTGGCTTCTCCCCGTAACCCCTGAGGTTGGATAGACTTGGATGGTTTTCTCTGGAATGTTGAGGGGAGATCCTTTAAAAGTATATAAAATTATGAAAGGCATAGATAGGGTAGACAGTCAGTCAGAATCGCTTTCCCATGGTGGAAATGTTCAGCACTAGAGGGCATAGCTATAAGGTGAGAGGGGAAAGTTTATTTTACACACAATGTGGTGGGGGGCTGGAACAAACTGCCAGGGCTGGTGGTGCAGACAGATACAATCGTGGCATTTACGGGGCTGTGGGACAAGCGCATGAAAGTGCAGGGAATAGAGGTCTATGGATCACGTACAGGCAGGTGAAATCAGTTTAACTATGCCTCATGTTCGGCACAAACATTGTGGGCTGAAGGGGCCGTCGTGCTGAATTCTTTTATGTTCCATGTTCATTGCAATGCAGATGCAAACGTTGCAGCTTACAGTTATTTGGAAAATTAAAGGTGATTCCCCGTAGCGTTTACATTAGAGTATCTTGAACGGTCATGGAAGAATTACAGTTAAAGAAGATTCTGTAAAAGGCCTGATTTACAGAGAAATACCTCCTTAACCATATTCCACAGTGCCACAAGTACAGTCTCTCCATTCTCCATCTAGAACACACACTCCATCTAGAACACACACTCCATCTAGAACACACACTCTCCATCTAGAACACACACTCCTCATCTAGAACACACACTCCCCATCTAGAACACACACTCCCCATCTAGAGCACACACTCCCCATCTAGAACACACTCCCCATCTAGAACATTATCTCCATCTAGATCACACACTCCCCATCAAGAACACACATTCCCCATCTAGAACACACACCCTCCCCATCTAGAACACACACCCTCCTCATCTAGAACACACACTCCATCTAGAACACACACTCATCTAGAACACACACTCCATCTAGAACACACTCCCCATCTAGAACACGCTCCCCATCTAGAACACACACTCTATCTAGAACACACACTCTATCTAGAACACACACTCCATCTAGAACACACACTCCATCTAGTACACACTCTCCATCTAGAACACACACTCCATCTAGAACACACACTCCATCTAGAACTCTCCACACCCGTGAGCGCACACACTCTCCATTTAAAACAAAGGATAGACACAAAAAGCTGGAGTAACTCAGCGGGACAGGCAGCATCTCCGGAGAAAAGGAATGAAAGACCCTTCCCCATTTAAAACCACTGTGCATTTCATCTCTGTCGACTCCAGTAACTCCAGATTCCACATAACCAAATGATCTTCCTAAATCAATTCAATTTCACCCAGTCCTCTACATTTTAACTAGTTTTCACAAAACCTCTCTCTGGTTGCTAATAACCAATCATTCAATTTGTGATCCTACTTCCCCCACAATGTACCTTTGTGTAAGCTCTCTAAACCTTTATTTCACTTATAAATACTCTTTTGCATTAGTCCAGGGAACTATGTACATTTAAGAACTATGTATACATGTAGTGTGATTTTTGATAAATTGAGATGTCAACCACTGCCATTGGTTCAATGTTGTTCATTTTCAATAAAGGACCTTTTACTTGGTTTTTTTGCCTTACTAAATGGCAATATTGAAGAACTATATGCTATACCCATTAAAAATTTAATATGCAAACAGATATGAACAGATATATTCATGTGCCCACCTTCGGATGTGTTTTGGATAGGCTCCAGTCGTCGTTGTTCTATCTGACTCGGTCTTTGGTCTTGTGCGAGCCTTGGGCTTTACTGAACCTGATTTCATTGAAGGCGAATTATTGGATTCTGTGCATAATAAAGATGCAAATTCATTGAACCGTGGTGAATATGGGTAAACTGGGAACAGACATAGTTATTCCGCATTACGTCTGCTCAACCAATCAGTTACATTTTTCCATAGATCTGTACATCAACCCACTTCCTTGCTTTTGAATGAATGAATGAATAAGTTTATTGGCCAAGTATTCACATACAAGGAATTTGCCTTGGTGCTCCGCCCACAAGTGACAACATGACATACAGTGATAGTTACAAATGACACATAAAACACTAAGCATTCATAATAAAACACCATTGATCAAACATGTGAACCAAACAAAATACCAGAGCAAAAGGAGGCTACAGACTTTTGGTTATTGTGTAGAGCTACTACTCGTGGATAAAAACTGTTTTTCTGTCTGGCTGTGGCAGCTTTGACAGTCCGGAGTTGCCTTCCAGAGGGAAGTGATTCAAAGAGCAGCATATTCTTAATATTTCTTTTGCAGCATATTTTTTAATATCCAAACCTAACAAAAAGTTGTAATTCCTAATTCTGGGTGATCCAGTTGTCTTTATTCCTTTGTGGAGAAAATTTCTGATTTGTGTGATTAATTTGCAAAGTCTAAGCAAAGTTACAAGGTGGCCATGGGCAGAGGAAATGGCAATGCATATTGATTACTCCAACTAGTAGAAATGGATCATTTGTACCCAACCTTTGCCTTTAACACCATGGAATATGTCTGGTCCACTTTTGACATGACAGTCATCTTGTCCTGCTTTCAGAATGCAGTGAAATGTGAACATCTAAATGATGCGAGTAAGAATTAAGTGGTGATAATTTTATATTGTCATACTGATTCATATTCAACTCGTCTCTCCGCCAGGCTTCATAAATAAAAATCATTTGTGCAATTTCCAGACAATGATTCATCAGAGGAGCAAATTCCTTCTGTGAGTGCAATGTCACCAAGATTTATACCAACCTTCCCAGTACTATTAAGATAGTTGATCTGTCAAATGATGGCTCTTAGTTCGCATGAATAGAAGGATTACCTAAATGCAGTGGGTAGAAAAGAGAGACAGGGTCCTAATCTCCTCCAAGGTCATCTTGGGTGAAAGAAAGACACAGATGCTGAGCCCCAAGATCATCGTAGAAAGAGTTCAAATCTACGCCATTCACAGCAGCAGAGAAGAAGCTTTTATGGTTCAGTATTGTAGGGCATTGCATGTATGCCGTTCCATGGATAGAATGGGCTCTGTTATGGAACTTCAGCTGTGGCAATAAAACAGTTTGTGTGTTCAATCACATGATCTACTTTGAATGCAATATTATCATCTTTAGCAACACACCAGATACCTGCAAAAACATGCTGCCCATCAGAGGATGGTCAAGTCAAGTCACATACAAAATGTGCAATGAAATTAAAGTGGCAATGCCTGCGGATTGTGCAAAAACAACAGAACAGGATAGAACAGAACCAGTATTTACATTTTAGAATTAAAAAAAAAAAAGACACAACACAACAGTAAATTAGTCCCTGGTGAGATAAGAGTTTACAGTCCTGATGGCCTGTGGGAAGAAACTCCGTCTCATCCTCTCTGTTTTCACGGCGTGACAGCGGAGGCACTACTCTCTGCAGAGCCTTCCTGTCCTGGGCAGAGCTGTTCCCAAACCAGATTGTGATGTTGCCGGACAAGATGCTTTCTACAACCCCAGAGTAGAAGCACTGAAGGATCCTCAGAGAGACTCTGAATTTCCTCTGCTGCCTGAGGTGGTAAAGGCGCTGCCTTGCCTTACTCACCAGTGCGGCAGTGTGTGGTGTCCATGTCAGATCCTCTGTGATGTGGACTCCCAGGTATTTGAAGCTGCTCACCCTATCCACAGTGGAAAGTCCACAATCAGCTGCTTAGTTTTTGTGACATTCAAGAGGAGGCTGTTGTTCTGACACCAGAGTGCCAGATCAGCCGTGATCGACGTGAACACTCTTTCCTTGACCCCAGTATGATGGTGATGAGCAGCAGTGGCAGTGACTGATCTGTAAAATCCAAGCCATCTTGAAAGGACGGGTAAAGTCCAAATAATCATTATTTTTTACAAGACAACCTACCAACAATCACCAAATATTAACAGCAATATCAAATGCCATCTCGTTGCTGAATTTGAGCATAGTACATTGAGAAAAGCCCAATGCATTAAAAATTGCATTGTAGAAACAAAATGCTGGAGTAACTCAATGGGACAGGCAGCATCTCTGGAGAGATGGAATGGGTGACGTTTCGGTTCGAGACCCTTCCTCAGACTGAAGAAGGGTCTCGACCTGAAACGTCACCCATTCCTTCTCTCCAGACATGTTGCCTGTCCCGCTGAGTTACTCCAGCATTTTGTGTCTACCTTCGATTTAAACCAGCATCTGCAGTTATTTGCAACAAAAGTTGCATTGACCTGTCCTGCTGGACATGAAGTTTTAATGTAAGGTTACGCACTGCATTGGTTGATGTAAACACACCTGGTTTGTAAGTATTACACATGTCCTCTTCAGGCTCATCTTTATTTCTTCCTGCTTTTCTCCTTCTCCTCGAACCATAAATCTGCTTGATGGAGGCGGCCATTTCTTTTTTATTGTCTGTTTTTACAGAAGTCTCCAGTTGTTTACGACTTGGTCTGTTATTCACTCTGGAATCTTTGTGCTTCTTCCGGAGGGATGCAGCTTTTTTTACATCATTATTTTTTCCCCTTGTAAACCTCGATTTCCAATGGAACCAGTGTTTTGTGTCGTGGATTCAATATCGTTTAGTGCAGCATTCTCTTTCTGCAAAGAGTTCAAATATTCATTAAACCTACAAATAGCCACAAATGGCTACATTTACACCAAAACAATATCACGTTTTTTATTTTCAAAAAGTTTTATATACTCATTACCCTAAGTATGGAAGGTCACATTAAATAAATGGATTAAAAAAACTGTACAAAATAAAAATGTATGCAGGTGTGTTCCTAAAAACATCTTGTTAGCAGCTAAACCTCTATATGTTTAATTCAGTTATAAAGTATATGCTGAAAATTAGATTAGGGGTATGGTTTTTTAAATCCCATGTCACGCCATTTTAATGAACGACTCACGTGAATTCTAGTCTCGTTACTCTGTCACATACCTGGATAGTGAAATGCTTTATTTTACATACAATCCAGTAAATTCATACTGTACAAAATCACAATTATACATAAGTAAAAGAGTGCAATGATTGGTCTACAAAACAGTGGATTTCTTCTGAGTTTTTGGCGTTATACCAAAAAAAATCACTAAATGCAAGTTACTCACATATCTGGCAGACCCCAGACATATATTCAGATTTAAAATTAAAACCGTACAAAAAAAAAACTTACTACGCAATAAAATCAATACGCAGTAAAACTTACTTACTATTCCAAGTCGTTAGGCAGGTAAGCATAGTATGGCACGATACAATCCAAACCTGATTGTACCAGAACAACCATATCCCAACACATATCACTGATCTTTATCAGCACTTTATCAGTTTATTTATTCATGTGTGTATATATTTATATCATGGTATATGGACACACTTATATGTTTTGTAGTAAATGCCTACTATGTTCTGTGTGCTGAAGCAAAGCAAGAATTTCATTGTCCTATACAGGGACACATGACAATAAACTCACTTGAACTTGAGTGCCATTGGGATTGGGCAGGAGATGAGGCTTGATCGTGTCTTCCATCCAAATACATGATTTGGTGTTAGAGTGCACAAGCCTGCCTGGGCTGCTGCCAGTGAGAACAAGTCTTCCATTCTCCTTGAGGTAGGTATTTTTCTCCCTCTCACCCTTAGTGAATTTATGCAGACCACTCTTCTTATGGCTCCTGGATCTTTCAATGTCCCCCCCCTAAACCTCCTCAGCTGATCCCAATCCTGGTGAATGTGACACAGGTGAATGAGTTCCTTGGAGCAAAGGCAGTGGAGGCCAATTCACTGGATGTGTTCAAGAGAGAGTTAGATTTAGCTCTTAGGGCTAAGGGAATCAAGGGATATGGGGAGAAAGCCGGAACGGGGTACTGATTGTGGATGATCAGCCGTGATCATATTGAATGGCGGTGCTGGTTCGAAGGGCCGAATGGCCTACTCCTGCACCTATTTTCTATGTTTTTATCTTCTGCCTCAACAGAATATGAAACATTGTGTACAATATGACCTCATCCCAAAATAGGGTCACCACATCAAATCAAAGAAGTTAGCCGTGTGACCAATCTTAATCTTGGCAGATTTTCTAAGAATATTCCAGTTAGTCACTGCACTGAGAATTACTTCCATAATTCTAATTCATCAGCCCAAAAACGATTTAAAAAATGTAAGGCGGTCAATTCATATAGATGATTAATATGATTGGAAATCCACAGATTATTAAAAAAATATTCAAGTGATATAAAAATGGAAAGAGCACCACGATATAATTATCCAGGCTACCACTTCTCCAAACCATTGAATCACACTGCTCCCCTCTTCCAGCACATAGGAGAATCGAGAACCATAGAACATAGGCTCAAGGTGAAGGGGAAAAGATTTAATCAGAATCCAAGGGGTCACTTTTTCACACAAAACGCTGCCAGAGGAGGTAGTTGAGGCTGGGACTAACCCATCGTTTAAGAAACAGTTGGACAGGTACATGGATAGGACAGGTTTGGAAGGATATGGACCAAGAGCAGGCAGACTTGTGTAGCTGGGACATTGATGGCTGGTGTGGGCAAGATGAGAGAGACAGAGAGCAAGAGAGAGAGGGGGTGGTGGGGAGGGAACTGTGGCCAACATTGTGGAGGATCAAATGGGGGAAGGAAGGCTAAAATAGAGGCATGGGAGGGTGAAAAAGAAAGCGAGAGAGAGGAGGGAAAGAGAATTGGGAAACATGAGAGATGGAGAAAGAATGAGAGTGGTGGCACTAAGAGGAGAGGAAAGTGGGATAAATTGAGATGGATATAGAGATGAAAAGAAAGGTGTAGCAGAGAGAAACATAGAAACATAGACAATAGGTGCAGGAGTAGGCCATTCGGCCCTTCGAGCCTGCACCGCCATTCGATATGATCATGGCTGATCATCCAACTCAGTATCCCATCCCTGCCTTCTCTCCATACCCCCTGATCCCTTTAGCCACAAGGGCCACATCTAACTCCCTCTTAAATATAGCCAATGAACTGGCCTCAACTACCTTCTGCAGCAGAGAATTCCACAGATTCACCACTCTCTGTGTAAGAAATGATTTTCTCATCTCGCTCCTAAAAGTCTTCCCTCTTATCCTTAAACTGTGACCCCTAGTTCTGGACTTCCCCAACATCGGGAATAATCTTCCTGCATCTAGCCTGTCCAACCCCTTAAGCTAAGATGTTTCCTTTCTGAAGCCGATGTTGTATTTGTGCTGCTCCTTTAATCCCACGGGCTCTGTTTGTGGTTTCATAAATAATATCAAGTTATTTAGTTTCGAACCCGGTTTAAGGACTATTGTGGATGCAAGGTTACAGACATGCAGGATAACTTCTTCCAGCTACCGCGTCTGCAATACCTCAACATAGACAGTGACTAATCTACAGGCTCCAAGTTCCTTTGCAAGTGCCACACCATTCTGATTTGGGAATATATCATGATTCCTGCATTGTCGCTGGATTAAAATCATTGATGGTGTTTTTTTACTCCCATTGTTCACAACACCTGTTCACCCCAATCTTCTGCAGGGCATATGGGGAGAGACAGTAAAGCCTGGCTTGGCCTTCACTGCTATGCCCACATCCTGTGAATGAATACAAAAAGGTCTACATTGTACTTACCTGACGTTCTGAGGCCCCTTTCTCACTAATCTCTAATTCATTTTCACAAGTCTCTCCATACATTTGGTCGCAGCATTTTCCTAGCATCTCGTTAAAGTCAGACAGTGTAATCAGGTCCTGAGAACTAACATCTTGCTCCTTTTCTTCAGAGTTAAATTCATCTTCAAATATTTTTTCAACATTTTCTAGCATGTCATTGCACTGACCAGTGCTTTTCTGCTGCACACCACTCATCCCATCTTCAGTAGAATCTGTTTTACATATATTTATGTTTGTGCAATAATATTTTAATATGTCTTTCATTTTAGGTATGATATTTTGCTGCCAATTATTAAACTGTGATACGTTTTCATCAGAATCCATTCTGCCACCAAAGATTTTATAGTAGATCTCCAGCAGCTTATAAAATGTTTGCATTGTGCCATGATGTTGCTTTTCATCTTCTTCTGAGCACATTCTGGCTGGAGTTACTGTTTCTTCAGTTGTGTTGGTGCTTGGGAAATCCACATTCAGCACATTCAGGTTTCTTGCATCTTCTGTTGTTGACATCTGAATGTTTGTTGATGAAACTTTAAAAACTGTTGCCGAACTGTCACTCACTTGTGGTAAGTACTCATCGTCTGTTAATGAATGGTTGCTAGCCATTTCCATTCTGCTTTCTCTTTCAACAGCACCCTGATCCCAAGTAAGTTCCTTTTCCCTTACACTGTGGGTTACAAGATCACAAGATAATTATGGATGAGGATGGAGGTAGAATGCATCTTTTTCCGTCTATCCAGAAAGAACCCACAGATTTCCAGATCCATCCCTGTAATTGTTTTTTTTTTTTAAGATTCTCAGGTTTTTATCTTTTTATTACTCTGGCCAGAATTCCATTCCAAACATTGCCCAAACTTTTTGTGTGCAGCATAAAATCTATATGTCTTTAATTTATCAAAGCAATAAAATGTAAGCTTCTTCAGACTTTCTTCGCAACCATCACCCTTATCTTGAGGGCTCTTCAATTTATTGGTTTTAGAACTTCAATGTTTCTTTGTTTTTCTCTAACCAATGATGAATGGAATACTCAAGATGCAGGCTGACATAAATACAATACATTATGATCTTAACTTCCTCTGATTTATAACCCACTGTTTAAGCTAAAAAATAAAAACATTTTCTGATTTTATTGAATCACTATTTGGACACGTTGGAATGAATATTCCTAACCGTAGATAGTAGTGCATCAGTGTTCAGACATTTCACCTGTAGCAGAATGAAATGTAGAAACAAGGAACTACGTATATACAAAAACAAGGAACTGGTTAATAGGCAAAAGGACACAAAGTGCTGGAGTAACTCAACAAATCAGGCAGCATCTTTGGAGAACATGGACAGGTGACATTTCAGGTCAAGATCTTTCTTCAGACTGGAACCTACGTGCACAGGATGCACTACATCTATCATGTTCTGCATGAAAAACCTACTTCAAGGCTTTCACACAAACTGAAGCCTTATTCCACACATTTCCATCCGTCAAATTTGTCAGAGCATTCTTGAAAATGCACCAATGACTCTACTTCTTTGGATGACTCAGGAAGTCTCCAATTACTCTTACTAACTTCTACAGATGCACCATTGAAAGCATCTTGGTTTGACAACAGCTCTGCCCAAGACCGCAAGAAATTGCACAGAAATGTGGATGTAATATGATTTATCTGGTTAGCATGTAAACCAGACTTTTTCACTGTAACTTCAAAGGTATCAAAGGTATTTTATTACTTGGTAAACATGACAATAATAAACCAATTCCGAATACTTTATTTACCATGATACATATATCATCTTCAAATGTCCTCTAGAAAGCTGATTCCATCTCTTTCAATTTAGAATTAGGAAGATTATATTATGTTCAGAGTCCAAGAAAGCTTACAGGGTCGCCAATGATAAATTAACGATGGGATTACAACTTTACTTTACGAGTGTAGGAAGGAACTGCAGATGCTGGTTTAAACTAAAGATAGACACAAAAACCTGGAGTAGCTCAGCGGGACAGGCAGCATCTCTGGAGAGAAGGAATGGTTGATGTTTCGGGTCAAGACCCTTTTTCAGACTGGAGTCTGAAGAAGTCTGAAGAAGGGTTTCGACCCAAAATGTCACCCATTCCTTCTCTCCAGAGATGCTGCCTGTCCCACTGAGTTACTCCAGCTTTTTGTCTATCTTTACTTTAAGAGTGGTGTGTGGTAAGTGAATTGGCAAAACTTAAATATAGTATGCCTTGGATGCAAGGTAGCTGTCTAATACCTACGCCTTAAAATTTATCCCTGTACCAAATTGCAATAGCTTAAAGGTTTATCACATTCTCATAGCTGCACATTAGCTCTACGCTTCCACCTAATGAAACCATTCAATCTATTTGAATACAACAGTTATTCCTATGTAATTATTACCAATATATAGACAGCACTTCTCATTTCATTTAGCATAATGGGTGCTCCACTTTTACCTACTGTCAATGACCAGGAGAAAGACATACAATTATTCCACCAACCATTCATGAACACTTTATTACCAAAAACTCGTTATAATGCGTTTTCATCAATACCCATCTCTGGTTCATATCAGTACTATTTTAAATCTAACAATGATCCTGAAACAGGCTCCAATTATTTATATACAATCACTGATTATATTCTTTCGAATTAAGTCTGCTGGACATGCATCAATTATTTCCTGAGGCAATTCAATCCCCACTGCTCTTATTGTCTTGAAAAACATGTATACCTTTATGTCATGTATTTTATGTCTTCTGTTATCCATCTTACAAACTGAAACTCAGATAGGAATCTACTCCTGAACCCTCCTTAGTTGGAATGCAGCACACACATACACAGTCTTCAGTAGAAATCCTGTTGATAAAATTATCAACATAATTCAATAAACAAGGGTCTTAGTTCATAGCTTTGTGTCCAGAACCATACTAGTTGCTCTTTTTATACTCTTTGTATTTCCAGAAACCAACATCAGTTTCAGCAATCCAAGTCTATTGCAAAGTACTGAAGAAGTTAGCACATTACCTCCTTTCACTTGTCCTAAAGTCCTTGGTATGCTGTTGAAAAAAGTAATTTGCCTTTTCAAATTGTTGCCCGATGCTGTCATAATGGTTATTCATGTGTACATGATGCAGCATGTGATGATTTAAAATCAATTTCAAAAGTATAAAATATTGCAAAATGTTTTTAATACTCAAAAATGATTTTATTTAACATTGAAGAAGTGGGATTCAGTGTTTGGGCTTGGTTTAGAGGTAAAGTTAGAACATCACATCTTCCCTGTGATAGTCACACACTTTAATTCAAAATAATGGCATACCTCCTAATGCATAACACTCAGCCACGCGTTTCATATTTCAATCTCTGAAAACTCTGAAAAGTAAGGAACATAAAAAGCCTGAAATAGAAATCTGCCCCCAAAAATAAACAAATATTTACTTCCTTGATGAGCATATTAATAGTAAGATTAAACAAGAACTTACCAGTTTGAAGTTTGATCGTTATTTTATGAGGAGTAACGTTGAGGGATTACGTGAAGAACCCCGCCAGGACGCATGCGTGTCATTCTTCAAAGCAGCGGTGTGAAATCACAGATAACTGTAATGACTAAACATAGTAAGATTAGAGAAGAGATACCAGTTGAGTATATGATCAATGGTGGGAGCGGAGGGCACGTATTCCCTCAACGTTACTCCTCATAAAATAACGATCAAACTTCAAACTGGTAAGTTCTCGTTTAATCTTACTATTTTACTTCGGAGTCGCTTGAGTGACTACGTGAAGATTTTAAAGCTCTGTGATTTCATGCCGTGGAAACGAGTCCATGCATCACATCTGCCTTGATTATGGGGAGAATAGAGTTAACATCATTAGACATCAATACGATATTGAAACCCAACGATAAATATATTAACACCAATTATTGCCCCTATTTATGGGGTAAATTATATTACAGAACTTAAATTTGTTTCTGCAAATGTTCCAGGTTCAATGACTGGTTTGTTATAAAGTCGTTGGAAAGTTTCCTCCGTTGACCATCCTGCTGTCTTGAGGATTTGGTCCATAGGAACGTCCAACTTCATAGCTGCCGATGTAGCTGCAGCCCTGGGGGAGTGAGATTTAAAAATGTTAGTGTCTACTCCAGCCTTTATTAGGACCTGTTTTAGCCATCTAGAGATGGTCTGGACTGTCACTGTTTTGAGTGGCTGTTTGTAGCTGATTAAAGTGACATTTCTTTCCCTCTGATGATCTTAGTATACTCCATATATAATAGTAAGTGTGTTACAATACAGAGACGACCATCTGTCGGGTAGGCCCTGAATTCTGTTTTTAGGCCTGCTGACCCCTGTCTGTTCTGTTTGACTATTTCCTTGATGCGAAAAGTTAAATTTCCAGATGAAATAATCATGTTGTCCAGCCTTAGTTTCTGTAGTGACTGGACCCTATGTGCCGTGACCAAGGCCATCAGCATGACTGTTTTCATAGTCAGTTTCTGTAGGGACAGAGCTGTAGCTGGAGACCAGTTTCTTAACATGGTCAGTACAATGCTCACATCCCATATTTGGGAGTACCTGGTTATTGGGGATTAACATTAAAATGCCCCTCATGAGTTTGGTTACCAGGGTGTGTCCCAACAGAATGCCGCTCTGTTCCTTGCCACAGGTATGTTGACAGAGCACTTCTGGCGCAGTTGATGGCACTATGACTGAGCCTCTCATCGTAATGGAGGCTTGCCAGGAATTCCAGAACAGACGGGATGTTCATAGATCTGTGGGTGATGTTTATTGTTGTGACAGTACTTCCCATTTCTTGAAGACACCAAGTACTGTTTTTTGGTCAACTGTCTGTGGGCCGCTGAAATAATATCCACTGTTCGGTCCGTCAGTCCCAGGTGTAGTAGAGGTGCTTTCAACTCTATAAATTAATAGGTTTATATAATTATGACATGGGTAACTACCCCTTGTTGCGGGAAGAACCAGTAAATTAGGTCTATGATGGATGGTGATGCATGGTTCTAAAACCATGTCGTGTATCACCGGGACCCATGGTTGAGTAGGCCAATCGGGTACTATCAAAATATCAGACGCGGAGTCTACTGTATATTCCTAAATACCCGACTGATGAGGCAGAAGGAGGGAATGCATAAATAAATAATCCCCCAATGCAGCGAAAATGCATCTGTAGCCACTGCCCCAGGTTCTGGTTCCCATGAACATAATTCGATAACTGGTGAGAGCATGGATGCGAATAGGTCGATATCTGGTGTTCCATACCGTGCTGTAATTTCAGCAATACATTTTTTATCCAACATCCATTCAGTGTTTTTCATAGAATTAGCGTGACCTGTTGTCTGCCACTAAATTCAGTTTATCTGGTAAGTAGGTAGCTGATATCCAAATATCTCTCTGGATACACGATTGCCAAATTGTGTTGGTCAGATTGTCACATGATGTCGATACGTTTCCACCCATATGGTTGATATATGCTACCACGGTGGTGTTGTCAATTTGTAGTCTAACACGCTGGTGATATAACCCAGAACAATATGACTTAAAGCCATGGAATGCACTCAACATTCCCAGGTAGTTTATGCCCAGTGTTTGTAATAATGATGCCTCCTGTGCATTCCATCTCCGCACAGCTGGAGGTGGAATTGGTAGCATCCCATCCAAGTGCACTGGCATCAGTATGTAGTTTCATAGACGGGTAGCTGATAATGTTTGGATCGGAACAATGCCTAATGTTATGTTTCCACCATTTTAGTTCCATTGTGGCCTCTGTTGGTAGCTTCATTGGTCTGTCAGAATGACCCCCATAATTTTTGAGTGCACGAATGTTTGCTCTCTGTAATTTTTGATAATGTAAAGGTCCGATTTGTGTGGCTGGAAACGCAGCCACTATAATGCCAAATATTCTTGCTACCAGTCTGATGGATGGTTTTGTTTTGCTGCAAGCCTCCATTAAGGCTGTAACCTTTTCTTTCGGCAAAGTCACTTACATGTGAACTGTGTTAAAGGTGAACTGCAGATGATCCATGTGTTAAATAACATCTGTGGTCACCTCTAATGGGTACTGTATAGTAAGCATTTTTTAATACGATGCTTGCCATGTAGTAACCTAGGAATCAATTGCTTAGCAGTAACAAAGGTTCCCATCTAGTAATGAATATAAAGTACGAAAGTATTCAAATTAGTCAAATCTATGATGATGTGGCAACCACCATCTATTTTATGATAAAGATTTTGGACACGAATTCCTGTGATTCGTGTTGGATATCCTCCATTACTCCTTTTTTATATAGGCACTGTAGTTCAGTATGCGCTTTTTTTTAATTTTTTTTTTTTTTTTTTAGCATGAGTTGGCGGTGTGGAAATGCAGGATAGTGAAGTAAAATTGGGAATGAGGTAACAATAGCAGTAATTGGACAAGAGGGGAGAAGTGTGAGAGGAGTAATGCCACGGGGTGGGTTTGAATGAGGAGGTGCAGGAGTAATGATTGATAATTCCACGGAAGGAATAGGGAAGGAATAGGAGAGGAAGTAGTGGGGAGAAAGGAGTGGGATTAGAAGCTGTGACAGAGAAGGAGCGGGTGTAAGAGTTGTGGGTAGCAGTGGAGGCAGCAGTATCAGGGTGTGTAGGAATCATGCCAAGGGAAGCAGTAGAGACAAGTGGACTGAGGACAGCAGGGATAGAGTCAAGAGCGTGGCGTAAAGGAGCTAGGAGGAGAGCAGGAGTGTGAAAAGCAGGAGAGAATTGGGGGTGGGAGTAGGGAAGGGACGGCAATGAAGGTCTGCGATGGGGAGCAGGGGAGGTTTTGTCATTGTACGCGAATACCAGGAACTCTGACGGATTGCAATGAGAATTCTCAAAGTTTCCTTGAGGAAGTCTAATGTCCCAACCCATTCCAGAGAATTCTTAAGAGTTTAAGAAGGAACTGCAGATGCTGGAAAATCAAAGGTAGACAAAAGTGCTGGAGAAACTCAGCGGATGCAGCAGCATCTATGGAGCGAAGGAAATAGGCAACGTTTCGGCCCGAAATGTTGCCTTTTTCCTTTGCTCCATAGATGTTGCTGCACCCGCTGAGTTTCTCCAGCACTTTTGTCTACCTTTGATTTTCCAGCATCTGCAGTTCCTTCTTAAACTCTTCTCCCACCCCCAATTCTGAGTCCATTACCACTGAAAATGTTGAAGGAAGATTAGGATGGTATTCTTCCTTCAACCGCATGCTACTGGTATGAACACAAGAATGACCGTCAGAGTCTGGGGATTCCTCACCATCATCATCAGGCACCTTCAAACCCATAGAATTAGAGTGGAAGCATGTCATCCTTTATTCCAAGAGACTATCATGGAAGAAGATCAAGACACTTCTATGTGGACACTGGAGCCAGCAGCTGGCTCTTACCATCTGCTCCTCAATCTCCAGCCTCTACCTTCCACCAGCCCAGGAATTCCTGCAGTATTCCCCTCACCCTCCCTCCCCACCCCAGCCCTCACGCCCCATATCTCCCGCTTCCCACAGCTGCCTCTCCCTCCCGTCATCCTCATTCCTGACCGGCTTCCAGCAGTTTTCCCCACCCCCGGGAACACTCATCTCCAGGACATCACCTTACCCCGGGGAGAGACCTAGACCCCTCTCCCTCTCCCCACCCAGTGGACCCCATAACCCCACCCCCAGACCCTTGATTAGTACGGGTGTCAGGGGTTGTGAGGAGAAGGCAGGAGAATGGGGTTGGGAGGGAGAGATAATAATAATAATAATAATAATATCTTTTATTGTCATTGCACATAAGTGCAACGAGATTTGGTATGCAGCTTCCAACCGATATCATAACATAAATAACTAATAAAATTTGGATTTAGATACCCCGAGAATATGGATTGTAAAAAGAACAGTAAAACAGTCAAAACAGTTCAACAGACTAAAGTGCAGATGTGTCTGTGCGACGTGACCATCCGAGGGAGACAGTCCAGGGGGGATGGGGGGCACTCAGCAGGGCCGGTTCAGAGCCGCTATAGCTCTGGGAAGCTGTTCCTGAGTCTGGAGGTTCGGGCGTAGAAGGCCTTGTAACGTCTGCTGGAGGGAAGTAGTTCGAACAGTCCATTACAAGGGTGTGAGGAGTCTTTATGGATGCTGACAGCCTTCCTGAGGCACCGTGTGTGGTAGATGCCCTCCAAGGCTGGTAGCTGTGTCCCAATAATCCTCTGCGTTCTGCGGACGACGCGCTGAAGAGCTCTCCTCTCCGCCTCCGTGCAGCTGAGATACCACACAGAGATGCCATACGTTAATATGCTCTCTGTGGTGCAGCGGTAGAAGGTTGTCAGCAGCTGTTGGGGCAGACCAGTCTTTTTTAATGTCCTCAGGAAGAACAGTCGTTGCTGTGCCTTCTTGACCAGCGCAGTGGTGTTGGTGGACCATGTGAGGTCCTCTGAAATGTGAGTGCCCAGAAACTTAAAGCTGGACACTCTCTCCACACTTTCCCCGTAGATGGAGATTGGGGCGTATTCTCCATTATGGGACCTCCTGAAGTCAATAATCAGCTCCTTGGTCTTGGAGGTGTTTAGTGACAAGTTGTTACATGCGCACCACTCCGCCAGGTTCTGCACCTCCGCTCTGTATTTTGTTTTATCATCGTTGGTGATCAGCCCAATCACTGTTGTGTCGTCTGCAAACTTCACGATGGTGTTGGTGTCGAATGCAGGAACACAGTCGTGAGTGAAGAGGGAGTAGAGCATGGGGCTTAGTACACAGCCCTGTGGTGTGCCGGTGCTCAGGGTGATAGTGGAGGACAGGTGCGGGCCCTGTCGGCCATGATTGAATGGCGGAGTAGACTTGATGGGCCGAATGGACTTATTCTACTCATAAGGTCATAAGGAATAGGAATAGAATCAGTGTAGGAAGGAACTGCAGATGCTGATTTAAATCGAAGATAGACATAAAATGCTGGAGTAACTCAGCGGGCCAGGCAGCATCTCTGAAGAGAAGGAATAGAATTAGGCCATTTGGCCCATTGAGTCTACCCCGTCATTCAATCATGGCTGATCTGTCTCTCCCTCCTAACCCCATTCTCCTGCCTTCTCCCCATGTGACTCCTATTCCTTATGACCACCTCTGGGTCATCCCTGCTTTCCCCATCTCTGGGAACACTCTGAGACCCCCCTCTCGCCACAACCCCCCTTCTCCCCCCAACCCCCCTTCTCCCCACAACCCCCCTCTCCTCCCAACCCCCCTCTCGCCACAACCCCCCTCTTCTCCCAACCCCCCTCTCCCCACAACCCCCCTCTCCTCCCAACCCCCCCTCTCCCCACACCCCCCTCCCCCCCAACCCCCCCTCTCCCCACAACCCCCCTCCCCCCCCAACCTCCCCCAACCCCCCCCTCTCCTCCCAACCCCCCCTCCCCCCCACCCCCCTCCCCCCAACCCCCCTCCCCCCCAACCCCCCCTCTCCCCACAACCCCCCCCCCCCCCCTTCCCCCACCCCCCCTCTCCCACACCCCTCTCCCCACACCCCCCCTCCCCCTCCCACCCCCCCCTCTCCCCCACCCCCCCCTCCCCTCCCAACCCCCCCCCTCCCCACACCCCCTCCCCACAACCCCCTCCCCCCCATCCCCCCTCCCACAACCCCTCCCCCCAACCCCCCCTCCCCCCCACCCCCCCCTCTCCCCACAACCCCCTCCCCCCCCAACCCCCTCCTCCTCCCACCCCCCTCTCCCCCAACCCCCTCCCCCCCTCTCCCCCAACCCCCTCTCCTCCCACCCCCCCTCTCCCCACACCCTTCTCCCCACACCCCCCCTCCCCCACAACCCTCCTCCCCCCTTCTCCCCACAACCCCCCCCCCTCTCCCCACAACCCCCCTCCCCCCCTCTCCCCCCTTCTCCCCACAACCCCCCCTCCCCCCCTCTCCCCACAACCCCCCTCCCCCCACAACCCCCTCTCCTCCCAACCCCCCTCCCCCCCCCCCCACAACCCCCCCTCTCGCCACAACAGTGATAAGACAGAATTCCTCCTCATAGGCTCCAAAGCCACACTCAGCAAAATCAATAACCCCACTCTCACCATCGACGGCACCACTGTCTCCCCATCTCCCAAGGCCCGCAACCTTGGCGTGATCTTTGATTCCACCCTCTCCCTTGAGCCTCACATCCGCCATGTCATTAAAACCTCCTTCTTTCATCTCCGCAACATCGCCAAACTCAGACCCTCTCTCACACCTCCCGCTGCTGAAAGACTCATCCATGCCTTCATCTCCTCCCGACTGGACTATTGCAACTCACTTCTCCTTGGCATCAGCTCCACCTACATCAACCGACTCCAACTGGTCCAGAACGCAGCCGCCCGACTCATCACCCACACCAAATCCTGGCATCACATCACTCCAGTCCTCAAAAAACTTCACTGGCTTCCCGTCTCCCACCGGATCACCTACAAAATCCTGATCCTCACCTACAAAGCCCTCCACCATCTGGCCCCCCCATATCTCACTGACCTCCTCTCCCCCTACCAACCCTCGCGGTCCCTCAGATCCACATCAGCCGGTCTCCTCTCCATCCACAAGTCCAACCTCCGCAGTTTTGGGGACAGAGCCTTCTCCAGGGCAGCTCCCAGGCTCTGGAACTCCCTCCCCCAACTGATCCGCAATTCCGTGTCCCTCACCATCTTCCAGTCCCGCCTCAAGACCCATCTCTTCACCTCTGCCTATCCTTAACCCCACGTCCCCCTCCCTTTTCATCTGTGCATTAATTGCCTCATATTGTGTTTTGTATTGAATTCTGTCTTTACTTTGTGTACTGGTCATGTCTCTACTATTTATTTCATTCCCCTTACATGTTTTTCCTTTACCTGCTAAATTTTTGTAAGGTGTCCGTGAGACTCTTGAAAGGCGCCCATAAATAAAATGTATTATTATTATTATTACAACCCCCCACTAGACCACTCTCTCCCCCCTCCCCTGGGCCCTGTCACCATGGCAACGCCACGCAGCCGCCACCCGGAAGCAGAAGCCGCAGCATCAGCAGCGCCGCTCGCTCACGCCGGGGCCGGGGTCGGGGTCTGTGTTGGAGCCGAGGGGCCGCGTCACCGGGTCGCCGGGGAGAGGAGAGGAGAGGAGAGGGTGGGTCGGTAGCGCTGTCCCGGGGAGACGGGCCGGGCCGGGGTGGGGTGGGGGGGGGGCGGCGGGATGAGGGGGGTGAGGATGGAGGATGGGGATGAGCGGGAGATGCCGGGCCGGAGCCGGAGCCGGAGCTGCCCCGCGCGGTCCTAACGCCCACCCCCGGGTCCAGGGTCCACAGCCCCCACCACGGCGGAGCGGCTTTGTAATGGAGCGAGTTGCATGGCCGTTGATGTGTGTGTGTGTGTGTGTAACGATTGTGTTGCAGGGCTCGGGGTCTGCGAGGTAAAACATGACGTTTCTGAAGCGGAGGAGGCCTGTCAAAGGCACCGAGGAACACCCGCGCCAACAGGAGGATGAACAGCCCAAAGACAAGTCCAGAAGCGGTAGGTTTCCTTGGTCCTCCAAAATATTCCAAATGGAATAAATACAAGGGGAGAATGGGTGGAAACCCTGCTTCAGACTGGCAGTCTGGCCCGCTGAGTTATTCCAGCACTGACTCTGTGTCTTTTTTTTTGGATTATGTTTACAAGAGAGAATATTTTAAAAAAATCACCGGCACGTTAAATAAGTGAAGAATAGTAAAAGCGGAACTTACTATCATATGTAACAGTTGGGGGGGAAATGTCTTGCAATATCTTTTGTATTTTTATCCCTTTCAATGAATTGACAGCTCTTTAATACCAGGCCACTTCATTAATCACTATTACAACATACAAAGTAAGATGATCGGATTGTAGACAAACAACAATGATGAAGGATGATGTTGATCGAGGGATAGTGTTGGATAAGGTGTCAAAGCCAACATTTTCTCATTGATTGACTGTCGGCAGATCATTTGCATCCATTTTCAGGAGCAGCTCATCCTAAATACAGCACGTCTTAAATTGTAATACTCTTATACTCCAGCAGAGTATTGGCCGAGACAGAACATAGAGGTGTATTTAAGGAATCACTAGATAATTGGATAAACTAGAAAACCAGAGCATATGCTGTGAGATTTTAGATGTTGTGTGAGTGAAGGTTAGCATGGAACAAAAATACCAGCATAAAACCTGCATGTCGGATAACTTGTTCAAAAGGGAACTGCAGATGCTGGAATATCGAAGGTACACAAAATTGCTGGGGAAACTCAGCGGGTGCAGCAGCATCTATGGAGCGAAGGAAATAGGCGACGTTTCGGGCCGAAACCCTTCTTCAGACTGATGGGGGGTGGGAGAAAGAAGGAAAAGGGGAGGAGGGGGAGGAGCCCGAGGGCGGGCGGATGGGAGGGTGGGAGGAGACAGCTAGAGGGTTAAGGAAGGGGAGGAGACAGCAAGGGCTAGCAAAATTGGGAGAATTCAATGTTAATGCCATACGGACGCAAGGTCCCCAGACGGAATATGAGGTGCAAGTGTCTCAAATACAGACGCGTCTGTACATTTCCACATTGGTACATGAATGTGTATAATAGTTTACATGTTAACCCTGATTCAGAATCGATTGTACAATGCTGTTACAAGTGCACTTCCGAGGCTGGTTTAAAAATATTTACTTTGCCATCAATTATTACCTAAGCATTTTACGGTTGTGCCTATAACACCTTATTTCTGTTACTACTTTGCACATATTTTTACAGCATTAATATTATCACAATACATCGGAATGCTTTATTTTACATTGATTTCCCCCAACAGTTTTACTGTTTGTAGGATTTAAAATAGTAGGTGACACAGGCATTTTCTTATTGGTTTTATTTTACATGACTAGTTAGATTTTAAAGAGGTTCAAAATAATGTGGAAGGTTAAAAACAAAGAACTGCGGATGCTGGTTTGTAAAATAAAGACACAATGTGTTAGGGTAACTCAACAGGTCAGGTTGAATCGCGGGAGAACGTAAATAGGTGCCGTTTCAGGTCGGGATCCTTCTTCAGACAAAAAAATAACTAAGCAGGGTAATTATTAACATCCAACCCTAGATTTAGATTGGAGAAATTTAAGATACCAATGCGAAGAACATGTTCAGTTTCTATTCCAATATTGCAATAAAAGTACTGAAATAACTCTAGTGTGTAACTCTATAGGTCCAACAGCAATAAAGCATGCAACCCTCGTGGTTGGCGGATTCCTGGGACTGTTCTTAGGACTGATCACCTCGGTTTACGTTACAACTTTGCACGAAAATGATCTGTGGTTTTCATCTATCCAGGTAAGAGAATCAAATCTGTAAAGAATACCAGCGTTTAATCGGTAAACAGGAGAGATACCGGAGAAGAGGGTCCTTCCCTTTTTACAAAAATGGACATGTTATCAATTATTTTGTGTTCTTCTTAAGTTGCTATCTATCTTTTGCATTGAATATTAGAACATAGAACTTACAGCATAGGAATAGGCCCTTCGGCCCATAATATGTGCCAAACATGACACCAAGATAAACTACTCTCATCTGCCTGCACATATCCCTTCATTTCCTGCACATCCATGCCTATCTAAAAGCTTCTTAATCACCACTATTAAAAACATAGAAATTAGGTGCAGGAGTAGGCCATTCGGCCCTTCGAGCCTACACCGCCATTCAATATGATCATGGCTGATCATCCAACTCAGTATCCCGTACCTGCCTTCTCTCCATACCCTCTGATCCCCTTAGCCACAAGGGCCACATCTAACTCCCTCTTAAATATAGTCAATGAACTGGCCTCGACTACCCTCTGTGGCAGAGAGTTCCAGAAATTCACCACTCTCTGTGTGAAAAAAGTTCTTCTCATCTCGGTTTTAAAGGATTTTCCCCTTATCCTTAAGCTGTGACCTCTTGTCCTGGACTCCCCCAACATCGGGAGCAATCTTCCTGCATCTAGCCTGTCCAACCCCTTAAGAATTTTATAAGTTTCTATAAGATCCCCTCTCAATCTCCTAAATTCTAGAGAGTATAAACCAAGTCTATCCAGTCTTTCTTCATAAGACAGTCCTGGCATCCCAGGAATCAGTCTGGTGAACCTTCTCTGCACTCCCTCTATGGCAATAATGTCCTTCCTCAGATTTGGAGACCAAAACTGTACGCAATACTCCAGGTGTGGTCTCACCAAGACCCTGTACAACTGCAGTAGAACCTCCCTGCTCCTATACTCAAATCCTTTTGCTATGAAAGCTAACATACCATTCGCTTTCTTCACTGCCTGCTGCACCTGCATGCCTACTTTCAATGACTGGTGTACCATGACACCCAAGTCTCGCTGCATCTCCCCTTTTCCTAGTCGGCCACCATTTAGATAATAGTCTGCTTTCCTGTTTTTGCCACCAAAATGGATAACCTCACATTTATCCACATTATACTGCATCTGCCAAACATTTGCCCACTCACCCAGCCTATCCAAGTCACCTTGCAGTCTCCTAGCATCCTCCTCACAGCTAACACTGCCCCCCAGCTTAGTCATCCGCAAACTTGGAGATATTGCCTTCAATTCCCTCATCCAGATCATTAATATATATTGTAAATAGCTGGGGTCCCAGCACTGAGCCTTGCGGTACCCCACTAGTCACTGCCTGCCATTGTGAAAAGGACCCGTTTACTCCTACTCTTTGCTTCCTGTTTGCCAGCCAGTTCTCTATCCACATCAATACTGAACCCCCAATACCGTGTGCTTTAAGTTTGTATACTAATCTCTTATGTGGGACCTTGTCGAAAGCCTTCTGGAAGTCCAGATACACCACATCCACTGGTTCTCCCCTATCCACGCTACTAGTTACATCCTCGAACAATTCTATAAGATTCGTCAGACATGATTTAACTTTCATAAATCCATGCTGACTTTGTCCAATGATTCACCACTTTCCAAATGTGCTGCTATCCCATCTTTAATAACTGACTCTAGCAGTTTCCCCACTACCGATGTTAGACTAACTGGTCTGTAATTCCCCGTTTTCTCTCTCCCTCCCTTCTTAAAAAGTGGGGTTACGTTTGCTACCCGCCAATCCTCAGGAACTACTCCAGAATCTAAAGAGTTTTGAAAGATTATTACTAATGCATCCACTATTTCTGGAGCTACTTCCTTAAGTACTCTGGGATGCAGCCTATCTGGCCCTGGGGATTTATCGGCCTTTAATCCATTCAATTTACCCAACACCACTTCCCGGCTAACCTGGATTTCACTCAATTCCTCCAACTCCTTTGACCCCCGGTCCCCTGCTATTTCCGGCAGATTATTTATGTCTTCCTTAGTGAAGACGGAACCAAAGTAGTTATTCAATTGGTCCGCCATATCCTTGTTCCCCATGATCAACTCACCTGTTTCTGACTGCAAGGGACCTACATTTGTTTTAACTAATCTCTTTCTTTTCACATATCTATAAAAACTTCTGCAGTCAGTTTTTATGTTCCCTGCCAGTTTTCTTTCATAATCTATTTTTCCTTTCCTAATTAAGCCCTTTGTCCTCCTCTGCTGGTCTCTGAATTTCTCCCAGTCCTCCTATTGTAGTTATCTCCACCACCACCCCCAGTAGCTTGTTCCAGGCATCTGTGCGTAAAAAAAAAAACTTGTCCCACACATCTCCTTTAATCTTATCCCCTTTCACCTTAAAGCTGTGCCCTCTAGTCTTTGTTATTTCCACTGGAGGTCCTACCCTATGAATGCCTGTCATAATTGTTTATACTTCTGTCACATCACCCCTCAATCTCTGGCATTCCAGAGAAAACAATCCAACTTCACCTTATAACTAATACTTTCCAATCCAGGCAGTATTCTGGTAAACCTCTTCTGCACCCTCTCCAAAGCCTCTATGTCCTTCCCATAATGGGAGTGACCAGAACTGCATGCAATACTACAATTTGGCCTACCCAAAGTCCTATAAAGCTGCATCATGACTGCCTGACTCTTATAATATAATAATAATAATATATCTTTTATTGTCATTGCACGTCAGTGCAACGAGATTTAGTGTGCAGCTCCACTGATGTACAAGAAAGGTAAATAAATACAATACATAAATAAACAAGCTGAATTGATTGACGTGACCATCTGAGGGAGACTGTCCAAAGGGGGTGGGTGGGGGGGCACTCGTTAGGGCCGGTTCAGAGCCGCTATAGCTCTTGGGATGAAACTGTTCCTGAGTCTGGAGGTTCGGGCGTAGAAGGCCTTGTAACGTCTGCCGGAGGGAAGTAGTTGAAACAGACCGTGGCAGGGGTGTGATGAGTCCTTATGGATGCTGAGGGCCTTCCTGAGGCACCGCGTGTGGTAGATGCCCTCCAAGGCTGGTAGCTCTGTCCCGATGATCCTCTGCGCTCTGTTGACGACGCGCTGAAGAGCTCTCCTCTCCACCTCCGTGCAGCTGAGATACCACACAGAGATGCCATACGTTAGTATGCTCTCTGTGGTGCAGCGGTAGAACGTTGTCAGCAGCTGTTGGGGCAGACCAGTCTTTTTTAATGTCCTCAGGAAGAACAGTCGTTGCTGTGCCTTCTTGACCAGCGCGGCGGTGTTTGTGGACCATGTGAGGTCTTCTGAAATGTGAGTGCCCAGAAACTTAAAGCTGGACACTCTCTCCACACTTTCCCTATAAATGGAGATTGGGGCGTATTCTCCAGAATGGGACCTCCTGAAGTCAATAATCAGCTCCTTGGTCTTGGAGGTGTTTAGTGCCAAGTTGTTATTGGCGCACCAGTCCGCCAGGTTCTGCACCTCCGCTCTGTATTTTGTTTCATCACCGTTGGTGATCAGCCCAATCACTGTTGTGTCGTCTGCAAACTTCACGATGGTGTTGGTGTCGAATGCAGGGACACAGTCGTGAGTGAAGAGGGAGTAGAGCATGGGGCTTAGTACACAACCCTGTGGTGTGCCGGTGCTCAGGGTGATGGTGGATGACAGGTGCGGGCCCAGTCTCACTGCCTGCGGTCGCTCCGTGAGAAAGTTCAGGATCCAAGCGCATATCGGTGAGCTGAGGCCTAGCTGGTGGAGTTTGGTGGTGAGCTTGGTGGGGATGACCGTATTGAATGCAGAGCTATAGTCAATGAAGAGCATCCTCACATACGTGCCCTGTCTGTCCAGGTGAGTCAGGACAGTGTGAAGGGCCAGAGAGATGGCATCCTCTGTCGATCTATTTGCCCTGTATGCAAATTGATGGGAGTCCAGTGAGGCAGGGATGCTGGATTTAATATGGGAGAGGACCAGCCTTTCGAAGCACTTCATGGGGATTGGAGTCAGGGCAACCGGCCGGTAGTCGTTGAGGTTGGTGATTTTGGACTTTTTCGGCACCGGCACTATGGTGGCTGTTTTCAGGCACTTGGGGACCGTTGCCAGAGATAGAGAGAGATTGAAGATTCTCGTGAATACCTCCGCCAGCTGTCCAGCACAGTCCTTTAATACTCATAAGTATTGCCTAATACCCCAGCCAATGAAGCCAAGCATAATGCCAAGAGACTTGAAGCTGTCCACCATCTCTACAGCAGTTCCGACCGTTGTTAAGGACAGGCTTATTATGTTCACACCCTTGATCATATAACATGATAAAGGAATTTCTTTAGGAGGAGTATTGCGATTAATTTGTATATTGGCATAGCATTTCCGATTGATTTTTGAAACTTTAAAAGATGATGAACAGCATCAGTCCCATTTGTTATTTGGTAGAATACAGCTGTTCCCGAGTTTAAACACAAACCTCCACTGTACGAAGCCTTTGCACAAAAATACTAATATCCACGATCGATCCAGCAAGATTGCTTCCTGGATGAAAATGTTAAATCACACTCGCTGAGAACAGTGTGTGTACTTAAAAATACCTGGGGTAAAGTTTGGAAATATGCTGTCATTTATCCTTTATTCTCTTTACACCCATGGTCAGTCATGCCTACGCCCACGTATCCTTTATTCATTCTTCCTGGTGGTTTTGGATACATAATCACCAGTTACAGAGTTTAGAAGGAAAATATTTTAATTTTCCTTTGAGTTCCATGTTGGCTGTCTTCCCACCTGGCAACCTGGCAAGCTGCGACAAAGCATAAGATGTTTTTTACTGTGTATCCTGTCTGCAATGAGATTTGCCGTTTTCCTTCCAGGATGGAGCTGGCCGGATTAACCACAGATTATACTTGCGTGTTTGTGCAAAGGTTTAAAGTTCATTATTTAAACTAAGTAACAGCTGCATCCAACCAAAAATGTCAGATCCAAAGTGAATTAGTGTTTAACATTGTGATTGTTGGCTACTGCTCGCCAAGCAGTTGGATGACCAGTTACGAAGTCTGGTTATTTTTTTTCTTGTGTATATTTCGGATAGATTGCATCATGTACAAAAATACAAAATATTTTTAACACTCTCAAAAACAAACTAAATAAGCTAGAGTTCAGAAGCATTGAAAATGTGATTAATATTTATTTTGCTTCGGATGGATTGAGGTTTGATTGAAGAGGATATTACCGAATTATGTGAGGTAATGCTCCAGACTTAACGATTGCAATTAATGATTTAGAGTCACCCATGGGATAACTCACACTGCCTTAGATTTTTGATGTAGGCAGAAGCCTTATAAAATAGGGTAGTGTGCTGGTTATTTGCAGAATTCAGACAAAGCAAAAGACGAAGGTTTCATTTTACCGGTAGCATATCATGACATTAAGAAAACGGAAAAAGCGTGCTGAAATTGTCAGTGATCCCAAACAGCCTGATGTTCATGGAAATAGTAACATCTCATTTCAAGGGGTGGCAGCAACTGAAATCCAATTACCTTTGTGGAGATCTGGAACTACCACACTGCTTGCGCTCTCAGTCGGTCTAATACTGGGATGCTTTCACACCTGGTATATTCAGTCACTGCATGAGAACTTCCTGTGGTTTTCAAACTTACAGGTGAGTACTTTGCTAATTATCCTTGCAATGAGAACAGTATAACAAAGACAGCCATGTATTCATCTAAGACGCAAATAATATTGCAGTATTCTCATCACAAAGTGAGTGAGATGAATGAACATTCTTATTCCCTTTACTTAATAAATGTTTACAGGACAATGTGTATCTGAATATCATGCTTTTTTATTTGAGTCAGTTTTCAGCCAGTGGTATTGCAAGCATTAGTCTTGAAACAATTGGTATGGCATGCATAATGCTCTGTCGAGTAATGTCCTCTGTTTTACTTTATCAGAATCAGTATTTTTGTTAATAGACTGTTTTATTCAGAAAATATTCAGAGTTAGACATAAAGTAGGATCTTGTAACATGTATTTCCTAAAGCACATAAGAAGCAGGAGCAAGACTAGGTTAGATAGCCCAGTTAGTCTATTCCCCCTTTCAGTACAATCGGGGGGGATATAATCTTGATGGACACAAAATGCTGGAGTAACTCAGCGGAACCGGCAGCATCTCTGGAGAGAAGGAATGGGTGACGTTTCGGGTCGAGACCTTCCCTGCACACCATCTCTTCCGGTCTCTCTCAATACCCTTTGACCCTGTAATTCAAATGTCTGCGATTCTCTGTCATAAATATATTTAATTGCTCTGCCTCCACATGTTTGAGAAAGAGAATTCTAAAGATTCATGAAACTTGGAAGAGGAATTCATCCTCCTCTCCAACTAAAATCGGAGACCCTTTATTCTGGAACAAAATCCCTAATTTCTAGATATCCACCCAGGGAAACCTTCTCTTAGTGTTCACCCACCTGGTCAATTCCATATAAAATGTTGCATAACATCACTGTAGACCCAATATGTTCAAGCTTTCTATGTGTGGAAACCCCTTAATTCTAGAAATCAATTTAGTCCCGATCTCCCTCTGACACAAGTACATCTCCCTTTAAATTCCTGAACTGGGAACTTCTGATGTGGTTTCAGCAGCCACCTGCAAAGTCACATCAAAACCTCCTTACTTTATACTTCATGACCTTTACAACAGGCACCAAATTCCAGCAGCTTTGCTAATTACTATGCACTATGCACGAACGCACTATGGGAACTTCACTCGCCCCCCTGCAGGAACTATACATCAGGAGGTGCAACTCCAGAGCCAATAAAATCATGGGAGACCCCTTCCACCCCTGCAACGAACTGTTCCAGCTGTTACGGTCAGGCAAACGCCTCCGTTGCCATGCTGTGAAAATGGAGAGGTTGTGAAGGAGTTTCTTCCCAGAGGCCATTCGGACTGTAAACTCCTATCTCACCAGGGACTAACTTTACTGAACCTTTTTCCTTCCGCCCACAATATTTAATATGTAAAATAATATGTGATTCTGTTTGTAGTTTGTTTGCTTGTTTGTTTGTTAGTCTTTTTGCACGAGCATTGCCACTTTTCATTTCACTGCACATATGTGACAAATAAACTTGACTTGACTTGACTAGATGCTGTAACTGCCTCTAACTTTGTGTTTTGCATGGCAGGATTCCTGATCACTTTGTACCACATTTTTCATTCTCAAACCATTTTATTAATAGTTTACTTTCACTTTCTTTCTTCCGAAATTGTTAACACAAAAGTTCTCATTGCTCCCACATTTTCACTTTTAAGTAGTTGAAGTAGAAAAACAATATTGAAAATCTTTATAGGTCAAGGTAATGGATGTAGCGGATGACACAAAGCTGGGTGGCAGTGTGAGCTGTGAGGAGGATGCTATGAGGCTGCAGGGTGACTTGGATAGCTTGGTTGAATGGGCAGATGCATAGCAGATGCAGTATAATGTGGATAAATGTGAGGTTATCCACTTTGGTGGCAAGAACAGGAAGGCAGATTATTATCTGAATGGTGTCAGATTAGGAAAAGGGGAGGTGCAACGAGACCTGGGTGTCCTTGTACATCAGTCACTGAAGCATGCAAGTACAGCAGGCAGTGAAGAAAGCTAATAGCAAGTTGGCCTTCATTGCGAGAGGATTTGAGTTTAGGAGCAAGGGTGTCCTACTGCAGTTGTACAGGGCCCTGGAGATACCGCACCTGGAGTATTGTGTGCAGTTTTGGTCTCCTAATTTGAGGAAGAACATTATTGCTATTGAGGGAGTACAGCGTAGGTTTACCAAGTTAATTCCCGGGATGGCGGGACTGACATATGATGAAAGAGTGGGTCGACTGGTCTTGTATTCACTGGAATTTTGAAGGATGAGTGAGGATCTTATAGAAACATATAACATTCTTAAAGGATTGGACTGGGTAGATGCAGGGAAATTGTTCCCAATGTTGGGGGAGTCCAGAACCAGGGGCCACAGTTTAAGAATAAGCGTGTAGGCCATTTAGGACTGAGATGAGGAGAAACCTTTTCACCCAGAGAGTTGTGAATCTGTGGAATTTTCTTCCACAGAAGGCAGTGAGGCCAATTCACTGACTGTTTTCAAGAGAGTTAGATTCAGTTCTTAGGGCTAAAGGAATGAAGGGATATGAGGAAAAAGCAGGAAAGGGGTTACTGATTTTGGATGATCAGCCATGATCACATTGAATGGCAGTGCTGGCTCAAAGGGCTGAATGGCCTACTCCTGCTATGTTTTTCTATGTTTCTCTGTAAGTATCACCAAAGCAAAACTTTATGTGAACTCTTGTAACCAAAAAAACCTTACAAAAAAAATCCAATTCCTTACATATTCTCAGAATAACTCAATGATAAAACCATGGTACAGTGCCTCGGTTCGGAGATAATCATGCATTCATTCTGTCGGTACCTATGTGTCATTCCCTCTGGTTGGTTTGGTCTTTATCAAAAGCCCAGCGACTGAACATACGCTTGTGACATTTGGGGAAGTGAGATGTTTGTCAGTATTTATCAGGATGTCTTTGGCTTTCTGCAGTCCACAGTTCAGACAAGCATTTTTCAAACTAGGTGATTGATCATTGAAGGATTGTCTTTCTAATACAAGTAAAAATTCTGCACTGAACGAACCATTTATGAAATGATCCAAGCTGTAAACGTGGTGAGTACAGAATGGGCTTAGAACCCCCTGAAGAATACAATTGTTGCAAACAAATTGTGTGTCTAAAATGGGACCTGAATCAACATCTTTCAGATTCTCAGGTGAAAATGGTACAACAACCTAAGGTCGCCATTGGACTAGCTAACTCTCTTCATGGCCTGCTCTGATGGATACAATGGCCAGAATAGGAATTCTTTAAATGTATCCAGCTTCTGTCCCCTGTGCTGGATTTCCATACTTGATATCTTTCAAAGCAGATGCAGGCAGTCAGGAGCAGAGCAGTTACAATTCCCGGATGAGATCCATCCCATCTGATATTGTCTATAGTGCATCTGTAGGTGTTTGAGAGAATCCTCGTGAACATGCTGAATCTTCTCAGCCACAGAAGAAAGTAAATACGCTGATGCATTGCCTTGATCACTGCATCAGGGTGAAGGGACCAGCTTAAGTTGCTGGTGATGGGGATGCTGAGGAAATCAAAACTATCCACCATCTCTACAGCAGCTCTTTTGATGAGAACAGGGTTGTGTTTAACCCCTTGCTTTCTTGGCTCAATATCCAACTCTTTCATCTTGCTAACGTCAAAGGCTAGGTTATTGTCCTGACACCATGACACAAAGTTCTCAATCTCTTTCCTGTACTTTGTCTCATCGTTACTGTACATCCAGCTGACAACAATGGTATCATTGGTGAAGTTAAAGATGTAGTCGGCACTGAACTTGGCACACAGTCATGGGTGTGCAGGGAGTAGAGCAAGGAAGTGGATGGCACCAGTGTTGAGGGTTAGGGTGGAGGAAATGTTATGACCTACTCTAACCGACTGAGGGCTAATGGTCAAGAGGTCCTAAAGCCAGTTGCAGATGGAGGCCACAAGACCAAGGTCCAGATGTTTGGAGATGAATTTATTTCGAATGATGGTGTTAATGGTATTTTAGAATTGATAGTACACGTATTACTCATAGTATGGTATATGGTATTACTCATAGTTTTATTCTAAAGTGATCACATTGTGTAATCCTACTCAGTGTATTTTAATAACACAAATTAATTCTGTTTGATATGCAGGAGGTGGAGAGGGAAATCTCCTTCAGGACAGAATGTGGTCTGTACTATTCATATTACAAGCAGATGCTGCAGGCTCCAACCATAATCCAAGGTGATTACATATTCCAAACCTTCGTGTAGTCAATTATATATTATCGTAGAAATGTTAAATTTGGTTTTGTGTGTCTACAGCTGCTTCCCGCATGCATCGGTAATATTATAGACATATTGCCTGCAAAATACCCACGTTTAGAAACATAGAAACATAGAAAATAGGTGCAGGAGTAGGCCATTCGGCCCTTCGAGCCTGCACCGCCATTCGATATGATCATGGCTGATCATCCAACTCAGTATCCCATCCCTGCCTTCTCTCCATACCCCCTGATCCCTTTAGCCACAAGGGCCACATCTAACTCCCTCTTAAATATAGCCAATGAACTGGCCTCAACTACCTTCTGTGGCAGAGAATTCCACAGATTCACCACTCTCTGTGTAAAAAATGATTTTCTCATCTCGGTCCTAAAATACTTCCCTCTTATCCTTAAACTGTGACCCCTAGTTCTGGACTTCCCCAACATCGGGAATAATCTTCCTGCATCTAGCCTGTCCAACCCCTTAAGAATTTTGTAAGTTTCTATAAGATCCCCCCTCAATCTTCTGAATTCCAGCGTGTACCAGCCGAGCCTATCCAGTCTTTCTTCATATGAAAGTCCTGCCATCCCAGGAATCAGTCTGGTGAACCTTCTCTGTACTCCCTCTATGGCAAGAATGTCTTTCCTCAGATTAGGAGACCAAAACTGTACGCAATACTCCAGGTGTGGTCTCACCAAGACCCTGTACAACTGCAGTAGAACCTCCCTGCTCTTATACTCAAATCCTTTTGCTATGAATGCTAACATACCATTTGCTTTCTTCACTGCCTGCTGCACCTGCATTCCTACTTTCAATGACTGGTGTACCATGACACCCAGGTCTCGTTGCATCTCCCCTTTTCCTAATCGGCCACCATTCAGATAATAGTCTACTTTCCTGTTTTTGCCACCAAAGTGGATAACCTCACATTTATCCACGTTATACTGCCATGCATTTGCCCACTCACCCAACCTATCCAAGTCACCCTACAGCCTCCTAGCATCCTCCTCACAGCTAACACTGCCCCCCAGCTTCGTGTCATCCGCAAACTTGGAGATGTTGCATTCAATTCCCTCATCCAGATCATTAATATATATTGTAAATAGCTGGGGTCCCAGCACTGAGCCTTGCGGTACCCCACTACTCACTGCCTGCCATTCTGAGAAGGACCCGTTTACTCCTACTCTTTGCTTCCTGTCTGCCAGCCAGTTCTCTATCCACATCAATACTGAACCCCCAATACCGTGTGCTTTAAGTTTGTATACTAATCTCTCATGTGGGACCTTGTCAAAAGCCTTCTGAAAGTCCAGATATAACACATCCACTGGTTCTACCTTATCCACTCTACTAGTTACATCCTCGAACAATTCTATAAGATTCGTCAGACATGATTTAACTTTCATAAATCCATGCTGACTTTGTCCAATGAATTCACCACTTTCCAAATGTGCTGCTATCCCATCTTTAATAACTGACTCCAGAATTTTCCCCACCACCGATGTTAGACTAACTGGTCTGTAATTCCCCGTTTTCTCTCTCCCTCCCTTTTTAAAAAGTGGGGGTACATTAGCTACCCTCCAATCCTCAGGAACTACTCCAGAATCTAAAGAGTTTTGAAAAATTATCACTAATGCATCCACTATTTCTGCGGCTACTTCCTTAAGTACTCTGGGATGCAATTTATCTGACCCTGGGGATTTATCGGCCTTTAATCCATTCAATTTACCTAACACCACTTCCCGGCTAACCTGGATTTCACTCAGTTCCTCCATCCCATTTAACCCCCGGTCCCTTGCTATTTCCGGCAGATTATTTATGTCTTCCTTAGTGAAGACAGAACCAAAGTAGTTATTCAATTGGAGGTACACAAAAATGCTGGAGAAACTCAGCGGGTGCTGCAGCATCTATGGAGCGAAGGAAATGGGTGACGTTTCGGGCCGAAACCCTTCTTCAGTTATTCAATTGGTCTGCCATGTCCTTGTTCCCCATGATCAATTTGCCTGTTTCTGACTGCAAGGGACCTACATTTGTTTTAACTAATCTTTTCCTCCACACATATCAATAAAAACTTTTGCAGTCAGCTTTTATGTTCCCTGCCAGTTTTCTTTCATAATCTATTTTCCCTTTCCTAATTAAGCCTTTTGTCCTCCTCTGCTGGACTCTGAATTTCTCCCAGTCCTCTGGTAGGCTGTTTTTTCTGGCTAATTTGTACGCTTCATCTTTTGTTTTGATACTATCCCTGATTTCCCTTGTTATCCACGGATGCACTACCTTCCCTGATTTATTCTTTTGCCAAACTGGGATGAACAATTGTTGTAGTTCATCCATGCAGTTTTTAAATGCCTTCCATTGCATATCCACCGTCAACCCTTTAAGAATCATTTGCCAGTCTATCTTGGCCAATTCACGTCCCATACCCTCAAAGTCACCTTTCTTTAAGTTCAGGACCCTTGTTTCTGAATTAACAATGTCACTCTCCATCCTAATGAAGAACTCAACCATATTATGGTCACTCTTGCCCAAGGGGGCACGTACAACAAGACTGCTAACTAACCCTTCCTCATTACTCAATACCCAGTCTAAAATAGCCTGCTCTCTCGTTGGTTCCTCTACATGTTGATTTAGATAACTATCCCGCATACATTCCAAGAAATCCTCTTCCTCAGCACCCCTGCCAATTTGATTCACCCAATCTATATGTTGATTGAAGTCACCCATTATAATTGTTTTACCTTTGTTGCACGCATTTCTAATTTCCTGTTTGATGCCATCCCCAACTCCACTACTACCGTTAGGTGGCCTGTACACAACTCCCACTAGCGTTTTCTGCCCCTTAGTGTTTCGCAACTCTACCCATACCGATTCCACATCCTCCAAGCTAATGTCCTTCCTTTCTATTGCGTTAATCTCCTCTCTAACCAGCAACGCTACCCCACCTCCTTTTCCTTTCTGTCTATCCCTCCTGAATATTGAATATCCCTGGATGTTCAGCTCCCAGCCTTGGTCACCCTGGAGCCATGTCTCCGTGATCCCAACTATATCATATTCATTAATAACTATCTGCACATTCAACTCATCCCCCTTATTACGAATGCTCCTTGCATTAAGATACAAAGCCTTCAGGCTTGTTTTGACAACACTCTTACCCCTTATACAATTATGTTGAAAAGTGGCCCTTTTTGATTTTTGCCCTGGATTTGTCTGCCTGCCACTTTTACTTTTCACCTTGCTACCTATTGCTTCTACCCTCATTTTACACCCCTCTGCCCCTCTGCTCTTGCACCCATCCCCCTGCCACATTAGTTTAAATCCTCCCCGACAGCACTAGCAAACACTCCCCCAAGGAGTGTAATGTACACGGCCAGATCTTACAGAATCCACAGTTCTGATCATATTGACTTTTCTGTTTAAATGCAAGTGTCAGTTAAGGAACATCCATTTTGACATAACATTTATATTTTCATAGATGTCCTGAAAGACACAATAGTTAACAGTTTGGCAAGTATCGGTGTAATTTAGTGTTTAAAGCATGTGCATTTTTAAATACCTGCTTTCTGGACGAGATAGCCACTAATGTCACAAATGTGCACAGTTTATGAGAGTAACCGTGAAACTCAAAATAATTTAGCTTCTTAGATTATTTGTCATTTCTAAATCTTGAAATAGAAGATGATTTTAAAACAAATTTACTTAGCCTAGATTCTCCTGTTTGTCAATTAGTGCTCAAGCTATATTAACTTGAACCCACTTCCAGAATCTAAATAGTAGGTGATAGAGCTGGAGGCATGTTTGGTGCAAAGGATGCTCCTTGGTTCATTAAGTTGCAGTCAGTTTGTAGAATTAAAAACAGCATTTTTCTTTACTTACCGAATTCCATTATCAATAGTATTTAGTTTTGGGCAACTTTGTAGAACATTTTAACAACTGAAAATTCAGAAATATCTCTTGTGTGCTGATTTATTCATGCTTATCTTTAGCATCCACTGCTTTTTAATGATGCGTTATTTATTTTGTAAAGGATTGAAGGAGCTCATGTATGACAATCACACTGAATCAAGGAGGACAATAAACCTCCTAAAGCGGATGAACATTTACCAGGAGGTTTTCCTAAGCATTTTGTACAGGATTTTGTCTCTTCAGGTAAAAATACGAGCTTTTATAAAAATGGGATGAAAAAAATATATATATTAATTCAAGGGATGAGGGCTTCACAGGCTGAGCCAGCAGTTGAATGGCTGTTCCCAATTGCCCTTGAGGAGATGGTAGTGAGCTGCCTTCTGAAATTACTGCAGGTATTGGCCAGTGCTGTTAGAGAGGGAGTTCCAGGATTTTGACCCAGCGATGGTGAAAGAATGGTAATTATACTTCCAAGTCAATATAGGAATGGGAATACTTTATTGTTTTATTTCCCCCCCCCCCCATTTTGTTTCCCCCCCCCCCAGCAGTTCCCCCACACGGGTCTGCCATTGTTCTTCCCTCCTCACGGTGGTCCTCCACACTCTCATCGACCGTCGACCGCGGGTAGACCCGCGAGGCATCGCCGCCACTGCGAGGTTCACTACCGCCGAGGCCCCATCATCGCGAGGCTTCTCAAACACAGGCCTCCGGCCACGTTCCCAGTCCACAGCTGCAGCCCTGTAAGGACATTGACTTCCAGCGTGTGGCCTGGAAGTCAATGTCCAGGTGGTGGTGGTGTTGCTGGTGGAGGTGGTGGGTTGGGAAGGTGCTGTCTAAGGAGTCATGGCAAGTTGTTGCAATGCATCCTGTAGATGGTACACACTGCTGCTACTGTGTGTTGTAGTGGAATGCATGAATGGTTGATTAGCGGCGTGACAAATACGAGTGTTACTTATGCAATTTACATTTGTGTGATTTATTGTAAGTTTAATAAAGTGCTTTGATAGTTTGTATCATAATTAAGCATTCTGAAGAGAGTAATTTGCATCATATTTTAACAGAATTACCTGGAACCGGTTTACTTCTATGTGTACACGGTATTTGGACTCCAGGCGCTCTATGTCATTTCATTATATATGACCAGTTGGTTATTAAGTGGGACCTGGATATCAGGGGCACTAGCAGCTTTGTGGTACATACTAAACAGGTAGGCGTCTGCATCTGCAGGGCACACAACCTGCACCTTATCTGTATTCAAGGGCCTTTTTGTAAATTGCATTGTTTTTATCCGTTTTTGCTGCCAGATTCCTGATCGTGACAATTTTACTTTGTTTTAGAACCTTAGTGATTAAATCATCTTAATATTGGTTTGCACGTACTATCCAACTCAATATCAATCTCCTGTAATTTGGCCCCGTTTCCTGTTGTGTTTCTTGCACAGTAAAATAATGTATGCAGAGAAATTACAGTTATAATGTCTCTACGGTGAGCTTCATTGTGATGTGACCATTTATTATATGATTTTTATAGAATAGACACAACGAGAGTGGAGTTCACCATTCCTTTGAGGGAGAACTGGTCACTTCCGTTTTTTGCATTGCAAATAATGGCAATTACATATTATCTCCGACCGCAACTTAAACCATTCCAGCAAGTGAGTATAGAAATGCTTTGCTGAAAATGTGTGGATCTTACTCGGTCTGAAGCAGTGCTTTAGAATGGTTGAAATGCTGCTAATCTGATACCTCACACCCAATGTAAAAGCATTTTGAGCAATATGGTTATGAAAGGAATACTTCTTAATATTGGACAATGGATCTAAATAGAATATGCTGGAATTAACATTTTATCTCTTACATCAGTAAGAGGTTTACTTATTACATAAGTCTTTACTGAAATGTGGAATTCTGTACAATTGTCTTTTGATAGGGAATATCCTATTTAAGATGTGTCCATGTTATTGATACTAAGACCACGGAACTGGGCGTTGAAATGCTCTTCGTCTGTAGACTGCTGTTTATTTTGAACATTTGCTGAAACCAACACAGTTTAGGTGACCAGATTGTGCAGAACCCTGTTTAATCGACCAGGATGATCCTTCATTTGTCCTTTACTACACCTCATCATCTTGCTACTATTGTGCGCTCCGTCCTTGGCTTCCTAAAGCATTCCAATGAAATTCAACGTAAACTTACCAACAATGCCTCATCTTCTAAGTAGAAATATTTATAATCTTCAGGACTCAACAATGAATTCAGCAATTACCGATAATTAACCAGTCTCACCTTGTACCTTGCATTTCCAAAATACTTTTTTTTAGTCATCTCTTCTGGTAATTTCATGTTTTTTTTGTTTACTATTTTCATCTGCCAAATATGTATAATTATTGTCTGAAGGGTCTCGACCCGAAACGTCACCTACTCTTTTCTCCAGAGATGCTGTCCGACTTGCTGGGTTACTCCAGCTTTTTGTGTCTATCTTCTAATTATTCATCAACCTTTACCACCCTCTTTAAGTGGGCACCGCCACCTCTCATTCACTCTCTTTCGGTTCCACCTTATCACAGACCTGTACCTGCCCCTCCCCCACCGAACCTCTCTGCAATTACAAATGTGTTTTATCTATACCTTTAACAATTTGATGAGAAGTCAGTTACTTAAACGTCGACTGTTCTTTTTGTACAGGTGTTATCTGATCTATTGAAAACTTTCAGCATTTTCTATTTTAATCTAAGGTTCTGAGAGACTTGACAAGCATGACAGGAAAGGGGATGTTTCCTCCAATAGGTCATAGTTCCATGTTGAAAATGAGTTGAGGGGGAATTTCTTCTTGAAACGGGATGCAACTCTTAGGAATTCTCCACGTGAGAGATTTGTGACAATCGAGTCATGAAATATTTTCAATGCAAAAATTGTTTTTTTGATTTTCTGTTATCAAAATGCATAGGAACCAGGACAAGACGTGAAGTTGCGAAATTAGCTATGATTTTATTGATGAGGAGAGTGAGCTTGAGGGACCATAAAACCTATTGATCTGACTGATTATAGGACTTTGTTAATTAATGTATCACAGCATTTTAATGTATATTTGCAATATGTAAAGATGAATAGTTGAACACTAGGTGCAGCTGCAAACCAAGTATAATGGCTTTATAGTTCATGTACAGTGATGTCTCCAAGATAGTGAAATAAGTATAATTCTTGAAGTAGACGCAACTATTGATTACCTGTACATATGTAGCCCACTGCTGCACTTAGTCTATGAGCTGAACTTTGTGCAGGTATATTTTACAGAATGCATTTAGGTTATCAGAATCTTCCTCTTTAGGGGGCAGTTTGACTAATGAAAAGCAAACAGAATCACTTAATGAATGTAACACTGCTCCATACATTTAAAGCGGATATGTTTACTGGTTTATGTCTTGTAATTAACTTTTTTTTCCTTCTAATTTAAGCGCCTGTCCCTCACTTTGATCGTGGTTTCGACATTCCTTTTCTGCATTACCTGGCAGTTTAACCAGTTTATCTTACTAATTCAAGCTGTGGCTCTCTTTTCATTGGATTGCTTAAATATGGTGCCAGCATCCAAGGTAATGTAACGCTGTTACTTTGTACAGATATGAGTTGGCATGGAATTGCAATGCATGATGCTCCATGACATAAATGAGCTCACTAAATTGTCAGGTCATTAGTCCAGGATTAATTAATTGGGATGATGAGTGCAGCTAAACCCTACAATACTGATTTCAGGGAGTTACCACAGTCAGGCTTAGTCTGTGAAGATTAAAGATAATGGGGAAAAAAGGCAAAAAGTGCTGGAGTAACTCAGCGGGTCAGGCAGCATCTGTGGAGAACATGGATAGGTGATGTTTCACAGAGTGCTGGAGTAAGTCAGCGGGTCAGGCAGCATCTCTGGAGAACATGGATAGGTGGCGTTTCACAGAGTGCTGGAGTAACTAAAGCAGGTCAGGCAGCATCTGTGGAGAACATGGATAGGTGACATTTCAGGTCGGGACCCTTCTTCAGAGTTGGGACTTATTAAAGGTAATAGACATGGATTAGTTGCTCACAGAGGATTGGGATAGCCACAATTTAACCTTCACGGGTGATGCGTTCCAGGCACTGCCCTGTATACAAGAATACCTTTTTTCTGGAAGTACAGAAGTTAAGCAAAAGGTAAGTATGATATGTATATGAAGTGTATTAAATACAGTAACATTGTCAATAACCTTACTTTAGCGTGCACTGGTAGTGTAGCCACTGCAGTTATGAGCTCTACTTGTGTATCTACTAGTGTCTCTGTTGGTGTCTCTGCTGCCCCAGAGGGTACCAGCTACTGTGGATAGTGAGATAAATCACAGCTTCTGACTATCTGCTCCATGTAAGGATCCGGTCAATCAGAAGCGAACATGCCTGTTTTGACAAGATTAAACATACAAGCTGAAAAATAAATCATTGATTGTCAGATGGAGGGGTGCAGGAGCGCATCAGAGTTTATTGTAAATAACTTGTTAATTTGAGAAAAGGAACACTGATTAACTGAAGTACAGTAAACTGCTTTCAGTTTTACAATTCAAATTGAGCATTGGCTGGAGGCGCTGTTAATTACTCCAATTGCATTGTCCTTTTAAATTTCGGAAAATTATATCTATCGAAGTGTCAACTGTATATTTACAAAACCATGGAAGTTAAATACTCAAAGGTTAAGGGTTTACTGTACCTGTTAGTTTCACTTGAGCAAGTTACCTAGTTAGTTACTGTACAGACTGCCAGGCTTTTAGAAAATAACCTTCTGTAGTTTAAAGAATGCATAGGATTTTAGTCTTACAGTAATACTATGAGTGGATGAGTTTGAATTCCTTCTTGATTTTTAAACAAGTCAGTGAAAGTTTCTACAAAAAGATGGGTTCCATGTTTAGAATGTAGAAACCAGGAACTGCAAGTTCAAAGTTTAGCATGGAGGCAGAAGGGCTAATTCATCAAAGAAAAGAGAAAACTCTGCAAAGAAACAGCTCATCTCGGACCCTTTCTAACTACATAAATGTTGGTGTATTACCATGTACTATTACTTTTTTCTACATCTTACCTGTTTTTATAAATTTAATATCACAACCTTGTATTTTGTTTAATATTTAATTTACAATTAAGGCATCCTAAGTGTATGTTAAAAATAATCTTTGTTTTGCTTCTTGGGAATGCAAATAATCAACTCGATGGGCACATAACAAAGTCATTGGCTAGATATTGTTTGATGGAAAACAAACGAGGAAAGTTGAATGTAAATGTTAAATAGATCATTGTTGTGACATGCATGGTGTTTCCTTTAGAAGGAGCGCTTTTAAAATGTCATTTTCATTTAAAAATCATATATGTAATCTAAAAGAAAAAGGTTTTTGAATGATTTGCATTAGTTTTTGACAATTTACAAGATCAATAAGATGATTTGTGTGAGTAGTAACTGTTATTTTCTGTGCTCGGTTGTGAGTTTCCTTCATTGCACTTCCTATGTTGCAGGTTAGATCACTATATCTCGTTCAAGTAGTTTCGTTGCTTCTGGTCTGGATCCTACAATTTAATAATACTATGCTCCTGGGGTCACTGGTTCTGAGCTTCATACTTGCTGCTTTAGTAGTGCAGCACTTTCAGGTAATAATAGGTTGTTCCTTTTCATTCAAACTATTATATATAAATGCCTTTTCCTCACGCCCATCAGACTCCTGAATCAATCACCTTTCACACACCTGCCCTAAAGGTGATGTCATGTACTATTCACCTTTATTCCACCTCATTCGCTTACTCTGTTATTGCACTATTTCAGATTACAATACAAACTTACACCATTCTGTTGTTTGTGCTTGACATTGTATTTACTATTGTACTTACTGTATGAATACTGTTTATTCTGTACACTTCAAGTGAACAAGGTATTACAGTTGCTGCCTGTGTATATGCCAATAGTCTGATCAGATATATAATTCTGTAAATGTTATTTGGGAAATAAATAAAACTGTGATGAATTTTGTGGGTAAATCATCTAAGTCTCAAATTAACCTGGGGATCTTCACACCTGGTTAACTTGCATTTCATCTTTACATTGCAAACAACGGGTTAAATCATTGCTGGCTGCTGGGTTAAATAATTGTGTTCAGTCCGCACGTTCTGACACTTTCTTTGGCTACACGCATGCAGGGAGTGACATGACTGTTAATGCAACATAATGACAGACTGCACCACTCAGAGTTGCATTTGAGCTACAGAAAGTTTCACTCTCGCTTGTGATAAATTGATCAATGAATGAATGGAAATGGAATGAAAAGATTAACATTGCCCTTTTCTCCCTGTTTTTACAGAAGAATTTAAAATGTGGCACATTTGCTATAAGAGTAGCAAAACTAATGCTGCATCTAATTGTGGTACTCAGCTTAACAATCCTAACAAATAACATCATCAAGGTATGTCAACAGCCTTTTTTATTGGTTTCCTTATTCTATTCTCATTTCCTTCTTCAGGGTTCATTATATACCTGTATTTTGTGATATTTTGGAGATTATATATGCATTATTAACTGACAGAAACTAGTAAATAAAAAATATTTAAAAGCAGAATTATACATTTCTAATTGGATCTCATCATTGTGTTCTTTTTTTGTGGCAGAGAATTTTAGGACTAGAATCCGATGAACATATTTTTAAATTCCTTAAAGCAAAGTTTGGATTTGGGGCAACAAGGTAAATTATTTTTTTTTTTAGTTACGAAACTAAGTGCTTGTTGCATGGAAAAGATAGTTGTCCATAGAATTGCCAGCATGGTACGTTTCTTGGGTTGTATAGGTCTGGTTGAAATAAACTGGCCCAGAATCTCCTGATATTGGTGAGCCACGCATGTTTGCTGCTGACCTACACATTGTGTCTGTACTTTTGTAAACCTTTCCGAAGTAACAAGCTCTTTGGCAACTGGTCATGCATTCGTGATTCTCAATCAAGCACTTAAACATGGCAGGAAAGTCTTTGAAAGCCAACAAATATTTGGAAACAAGAGGGATTGCAAATTCAGGCCATTAAAACATTTTTAGTTCAAAAAATATATAAAACACCTAAAAACCTAATTGTAAAAACATAAAAAATATGTATTTGTCACTTATTGTTGTACTTAGTTTAGGTCCTTCCCAGAATTCTGTTAAATTGTGTTTAAAAAAAATAAAATTATTCCTCTTATTTCTTAACGGCAACCTGAATTAATTATTTGCAGTATTCTACAGCTTTCTTTATCCCTCCAAAATTTGTATGTAGGGCTCTGTACTCCCGGTCAGTTACTGTAATTGTTATATATAACCTTGGTGTATATTCCTTGGAGAGAGTAGGGGAAAACCTGGTGAGGCCAGGAGAGTAAAGTGTGGCCAAGGGTGCTGTATATTATTGAATCTTCCAAGTTGAAAGTTTCAGATTCCCAAATGATTACTGGCACAATCGGCAAGTTGAGCCTGCTTCCATGCTCTACGACTCATTGACAATTAATTTGGCAGATTAGTTTATCTGTTTAGAATGATTGTGATGTGTTGCCTTTGCAAATTAAAAGACTTGAAAGTAAAGACTACTGCAGTCATTGTTGTGGAGGCAAAAGAGAGATTTACATTTAGCTGTGATGCGTAAAGGAATTAAGGGATATGGGGAAAAAGCAGGAATGGGGAACTGATTTTAGATGTTCTGCTATGATCATATTGAATGGCGGTGCCGACTCCTGCACCTATTTTTCTATGTTTCTATGTACAGATGGCATCTCAAAATTCTAACAGGATTTTGGAGAAGATTTGATGTTTAAGTTGAATGATGCAATGAATTTTCCCTTCTCTTATAGGGATTTTGATGCTAAATTGTACCTATGTGAAGAAGCTTTTGGCCTTCTGCCTCATGACACCTTCCAGAGACTTCTGCACACGTTGATTTTGCCCTTGTATCTTCTGGTTCTGGTTGTTACACTGATCGTTGCTGCCATTGTTGCTATTGGAAATCTCGGGTACGTCAGTGATGACAATGATATTAAAATGTCATCATCAATTATCCCTTATTAATGTATCAAATATTTGTACCTGTTTCCTCAAGCATTGTCAGGATGCTTGGCAGAATGCTTCCATGACTCAGAACCCAAGTGTGGATTTTGTTTTATGTTCTTCAATCTCCTGAATTTATCCTACATAGGCAGAGCTATAGTCAGAGGTTGGGAAGGCATGGACTCTGCTCGTTGGAGCGCAGGAGGCTGAGGGGTGATCTTAGGGGTATATAAAATCATGAGGGGAATAGATAAGGCGAATGCACAGTCTTCTACCTAGGATAGGGTAATCAACAACCAGAGGACATAGGTTTAAGGTGAGGTGGGAAAGATTTAATAACCTGAGAGGCAACTTTCTCACATATGGGGTAGTGGGTATATAGAACAAGCTGCCCCATGAGGTAGCTGAGGCTAATATTGTGGCAACATTTAAAATACATTTGGATAGGTACAGGAATAGGGAAGGTTTAAAAGAATATGGGCCAAATAGATGGGGCATCTTGGTCGGCATGGGCGTTGGGCCGAAGGGCTTGTTTCCATGCGATATGACTACATTGTGTTCACTTATAAAGTAATCAATCAATCAATCAATCAATCCTCACACCTCATGACTATATGTTTAACAAACCTTTGATATTTAATATATCTAATTATGAAGGTATTGTCAAATTGTAATGTCTTAGCAAAGCTTCAATATTTTGATCGTGTCCTCATAAGTAGAATATCTATTCATCAAAAAAAACAACGTAACTTCTATTCATAATTGTTTTTCTCTCTTGCAGCAGTAACTGTTCCACACCATTCCAGAATTTGCCTGTTAAAGAAGAGAAAGTGATTGTGATGAGACCAGACGTAGCCTACAATCTAATGCACAATGTGTTATTTGGTCTGCTAGCTTTGAGTACAATGAGGTAAGCTGTTGTACTACCAATAACAAGATGCACAATATTTTAAATGAATGTTAATATAGTAAATCTATGAGTTAGATATAGGGCTAACGGAATCAAGGGATATGGGGAGAATGCAGGAACAGAGTACTGATTTTGGATGATCAGCCATGATAATATTGAATGGCGGTGCTGGCTCGATGGGCTGAATGGCCTACTCCTGTACCTATTTTCTATGTTTCTTAACTATAAGAATATTAATTGGGGAAAAAAAGGATATTTAAAATGGTAAGTTGTAGCTTGATTATTGAGACCAATCACAATTGCTCTTCTAAATTTGTCTAACGTTCTAAATTCTGAAATCCCAATAGGATATAAGCACATTACATTTATGAAATAGAAACATAGAAAATAGGTGCAGGAGTAAAGGCCATTCGGCCCTTCGAGCCTGCACCGCCATTCAATATGATCATGGCTGATCATCCAACTCAGTATCCTGTACCTGCCTTCTCTCCATATCCCCTGATCCCTTTAGCCACAAGGGCCACATCTAACTCCCTCTTAAATATAGCCAATGAACTGGCCTCAACTACCTTCTGTGGCAGAGAATTCCAGAGATTCACCACTCTCTGTGTTAAAAAAGTTTTCCTCATCTCGGTCCTAAAAGATTTCCCCCTTATCCTTAAACTGTGACCCCTTGTTCTGGACTTCCCCAACATCGGGAACAATCTTCCTGCATCTAGCCTGTCCAACCCCTTAAGAATTTTGTAAGTTTCTATAAGATCCCCCCTCAATCTTCTAAATTCTAGCGAGTACAAACTGAGTCTATCCAGTCTTTCTTCATATGAAAGTCCTGACATCCCAGGAATCAGTCTGGTGAACCTTCTCTGTACTCCCTCTATGGCAAGAATGTCTTTCCTCAGATTAGGAGACCAAAACTGTACGCAATACTCCAGGTGTGGTCTCACCAAGACCCTGTACAACTGCAGTAGAACCTCCCTGCTCCTATACTCAAATCCTTTTGCTATGAATGCTAACATACCATTCGCCTTCTTCACTGCCTGCTGCACCTGCATGCCTACTTTTAATGACTGGTGTACCATGACACCCAGGTCTCGTTGCATCTCCCCTTTCCTAATCGGCCACCATTCAGATAATAATCTACTTTCCTGTTTTTGCCACCAAAGTGGATAACCTCACATTTATCCACATTATACTGCATCTGCCATGCATTTGCCTACTCACCCAGCCTATCCAAGTCACCTTGCAGCCTCCTAGCATCCTCCTCACAGCTAACACTGCCCCCCAGCTTCGTGTCATCCGCAAACTTGGAGATGTTGCATTCAATTCCCTCGTCCAAATCATTAATATATATCGTAAATAGCTGGGGTCCCAGAACTGAGCCTTGCGGTACCCCACTAGTCACTGCCTGCCATTGTGAAAAGGACCCGTTTACTCCTACTCTTTGCTTCCTGTCTGCCAGCCAGTTCTCTATCCACATCAATACTGAACCCCCAATACCATGTGCTTTAAGTTTGTATACTAATCTCTTATGTGGGACCTGGTCGAAAGCCTTCTGAAAGTCCAGATATAACACATCCACTGGTTCTCCCTTATCCACTCTACTAGTTACATCCTCGAAAAATTCTATAAGATTCGTCAGACATGATTTACCCTTCATAATTCCATGCTGACTTTGTCCAATGATTTCACCACTTTCCAAATGTGCTGCTATCCCATCTTTAATAACTGATTCTAGCAGTTTCCCCACTACCGATGTTAGACTAACTGGTCTGTAATTCCCCGTATTCTCTCTCCTTCCCTTTTTAAAAAGTGGTGTTACATTAGCTACCCTCCAATCCTCTGGAACTACTCCAGAATCTAAAGAGTTTTGAAAAATTATCACTAATGCATCCACTATTTCTGGAGCTACTTCCTTAAGTACTCTGGGATGCAGCCTATCTGGCCCTGGGGATTTATCGGCCTTTAATCCATTCAATTTACCTAACACCACTTCCCGGCTGACCTGGATTTCATTCAGTTCCTCCATCTCATTCCTCCATCTCCATCAATAAAAATGTCATTGTTATTGTCTGATCATGAGATTCACTCGTCTCCACACCCGTCACCTGAATCTCGACACTGGTTTTTACGTTTCCTTCACTATTACAGCCAACTTAGTTCCATCTTGGAGATGCTGACTTTAGTACGGTGCTCTGTCATATTGTGTCCTTGTTCTCCTGCGGAAAAATGATTAAACTCATTAATGTAGGGATTTTTTAAATTTTTAAATTTTTATTTTAATTGCTTCATTCTGTTTGCATCTCTTTCTGCATTCAATGCACCTACTCTAATGTTATCTTTGCAGTCCTACTTGCAGTATCTTTCAACCCACTTGCACTGTCACTTGTGTTTAAGAAGGAACTGCAGATGCTGGAAAATCGAAGCATCTTTTCGGGCCGAAACCCTTCTTCAGTCTGAAGAAGGGTTTGGGCCCGAAACGTTGCCCATTTCCTTCGCTCCATAGATGCTGCTGCACCTGCTGAGTTTCTCCAGCATTTTTGTCTGCACTGTCACTTGCCCTGTTTACTCAATCATCAGGTTCATTTTCTCTTTATTCCAACATTATTCGTTTTTGTCAAAATCTTGTCACCCAAATAAAAGTTTTTAAAAAACAACTCACTGCAAGAGTAAATGTAACAAACTGTCAACACCCTTCTGCAATAAAGTATGGCTTTTTGTTTTATTTCTAAACCTAGAAAAGGTAATTTTAAATTAACTAATGCCTTACCTACACCAAAATACTATCCTGGACATTTTCCAATCAGGTTTCAAGGCCCACCACAGCACAGAGTCTGCCTTGTTGAAGGTACATAACGACCTGCATCTCACCATTGACTCCGGCGACTGTGCAATCCTGCTCCTTCTCGACCTCAGCGCAGCATTTGATACTGTCGACCACACCATCCTAATTGACCGTCTCCGGTATGGGGTTGGTATTGATGGCCCTGCCCTGAGCTGGTTCATCTACCTCAAAGATAGGAGTTTCTCTACAAACATAGGCAACTCTTTCTCCTTCCCAGCTAGCCTTTGCTGCGGGGTTCCACAAGCCTCCATCCTAGGCCCCATTCTCTTCTCCCTGTATATGCTCCCCTTAGGCCAAGTCATTCAAAGGCACGGCATTTCCTTCCACTGCTCTGCAGACAACACACAGCCCTGAAACCCAACAACCGATCAAATCTACTCAGCCTTATCCACTGCCTCGAGGATATAAAGTGTTGGATGGCCCAGAACTTCCTCCAACTAAACAAGAGCAAGTCTGAGGTCATCCTACTCGGCCCCTCGGACTCCATCAAAACGATAGCAGGCAGCCTTGGAAGCCTTACCCCCTTACTCAAACCTCACAACCGTGGCGTGATATTTGACACCGCATTGAAATTTGACAAACAAGTCAATGCCGTGGTAAAAGCTAGCTTCTTCCAGCTTCGCTCGTTAGCTAAAATAAAACAATTCCTCCAATTTGACGACCTCGAAAAGATCATCCACTCATTTATCTCCTCCCGCCTTGATTACTTCAACTCCCTTTACACTGGCATCAGCCAATCATCCCTGTCCCGCCTGCAATTGGTCCAAAACGCCGCAGCGAGACTTCTGACGGGCACCGGAAAAAGGGACCACATCACCTTGATTCTGGCCTCTCTCCACTGGCTCCCTGTGCGGTTCCGAATCAATTTCAAGCTCCTTCTTTATGTCTACAAAGCCCTTAACGGGCTTGCCCCACCTACATCAAAAATCTGCTAACCAACCATACTACCTCCAGGTCCCTCAGACCTGGGGTTGGGGTTACTGGGGTTGGTCAGTAACCCCAACCCCAGACTTGGGGTTACTGACCATCCCGCGGTCCAGGCATCAGCTCAGGGACGACCGCGCTTTTGCAGTTGCAGCTCCTAGACTATGGAACAGCATCCCTCTTCCCATCAGAACTGCCCCCTCCATCAATTCTTTTAAGTCTAGACTTAAAACTTATTTCTACTCACAAGCGTTTCTCAAGGTCCTCAACATGTATTGTTGATCTATGTACCACTGTATGTAGCATGTTAGTACCTGCACTAATGTAAAGCACTTTGGTCAACGAGAGTTGTTTTTAAATGTGCTATAGAAATAAAATTGACTTGACTAGACTGCTAATATACTGTATCCAATTTTTAGGTAAGATTCTATTTTGACCATGGAGACAATTATTTTCCAAATACACATATTAAAAATTGTACAGTTTTTAGATCAGGACTACTGTATGAGTGCCCTTAGCTCATTTACTGTTTGTTACAGGATGAAATATCTATGGACATCCCACGTGTGTATGTTTTCATCAGCAGCAATTTGCAGCCATCATTTTTGGAGTCTAAATCTCAAAGCAATTCGCCTTTATTCTCCTCAGTGGGTTAGTGTCTTGTAATAGATGTTTTGAGATGATTTTAGTTCCAATTTTATTATAATGTAGACTAATACATCTTGTTGAAATAGTTTGCTAATATTTTCTTTCTAACCATTAAACATAAATTATCTTATTAATATACAATCATTACATTATTTGTATCTTTAATTGCAGCAAGAGGATCTAAAAATGATTGAGTCATATGTTGTTGGCCAATTATGTATTGATATCTTCATTGTTCCCTTTACATAAGAGTTGAAGCCATCTCATCACAACTGATGTAATTTGTGGACTGGCCAAATTCTGTGCCTTCCATCACAGTGATGAATGCTTCGTGTTAATTTTTTTTGTTGCGTTTTTGTGTGTTCTTTTTTATTGTACCGCTGCTGGCAAATTCATTTCACTTGCACTTTATGTGCAAGTGATGAATAATACTGATTGATTGATTTCACACAGAACTTTGCTGTTAACTGAGAATCTAATTGAGAACAGAGTTTACACAGGACCTGTGACTGGAATTATTCACTTCATCCAAAGTCAGCATTAGCAAAATGATGTTGAGTACAGTCTCAGTATGTGATCTTAAAAACATGTCAATAAGCGAGTTTGGTATTCCGACTGCGCATGTCCAGGTCATTGGTCACTCGCAATAAACATTCTCGGCCGCTGTGCTGCTGCATGAATACAGACCTGCGTTTAATCCATAGTCAGGATTGAACCTCGGTCTCAGGCGCTGCAAGCTTTGTTGAATTTTTACTGGGCCCCGTCCCCTTCCGAGTGTCCCATCCCTGTCCAGGGGCGGCCGGAGATGTCCGGGGTGACCCTGGACTGTCGGAACACCGGCCCGTTGCAGTGGTGGCCAGGCTTACAGCCAGCGCAGAGAAGAAGCGCTAACATCAGCTCAACTCTGCCTGTCCCTCCGGGTTAACCGACAGCCCTGGACTGGAGCAGTGGAGTTAGCGCTTCTTTTCTGCGCTGGCTGTAAGCCTGGGTCGCCACTGCAACGGGCCGGTGTCTTTAATTGGAAAATGCATCTTATGATCTCTGCTATTTGAATTTGAATAGTATTACCACTTGCCACCAGGTGGCAATACAATATCAGGTGATCTTGAAGGGTATATATTTCCAATCCCAAAGAAATAATGTTGTAGTTCAAATAACGATTCATTTCACATTCTTTCACTGATGAAAATAACACATACATTTGTAATTTTATCATACTTTTCAAATGCAAAACTAGCCATATAACAACATGAAATATTTGGAGAATACTAGATTTTATGCAAAATGAATACATCTGAAGCTTAATGTATAGAATATATCTGCACAATTAAATTAGAAAGAGGATTGTGTAGTATGGTGATTAGGATGTTCAATATTTTGGAGCCCAATTTGTAATCTCTGTGTCTGGGCTAGATCTTAAGCCCATCTTGTAAGGTTGAACATTAAACTTCCCTGGCAATGCTTTTGCTTCATGAAGCTGTAATTTACAATTGTCCAGTTGACGTTGGACCATTAATCAGTACTATTGTTTTAGTCCTGTACAGTACTGTAGTCTATACAGATTAATATAGAAACAAGGCTGATTGATTATTGCATCTTTAGTTTTGTTTTAGTTTCCTTGGATTTGCATGTGACTGCTTTTTTATTGTTGGTCCTATTTTAACTGGTATTGGTATCATTTCTTTTCACAGGTCCGTGCTGTGAGGTTTGCAGTGCCAATATTAATCTGTATTTACCTTTATCACGAGGTAAGTTATATTGCAGCAAATTATATTTGGCATCTGAGACAGAAGAAGATCATCACCTCCTTATTGAGTTTCAGTAAATTTTAAAAGCAAATATTAGTCATAAATTGATATTCCAAATCATAGTATTGTTTAATGGCATCACCAGTATGAATCTAAAATCTTATCATTGCCATTTCTGTTAACTTTCTATCTTGAAGCACTGAATGAGAGGTGGCTAAAGCATGAGGTGCATTGATAAAGGTCACAGTCTTTTTCCAAGATGAGGGGAGTTTAAAACTGGAGGGCATGGGTTGGTGAGAGGGGAAAGATCTAAATACCCCGTTCCTGCCTTCTCCCTATATCCCCTGACTCTGCTATCTTCAAGAGCCCTATCTAGCTCCCTCTTGAAAGTATCCAGAGAACCGGCCTCCGCTGAGGCAGAGAATTCCATAGACTCACCACTCTCTGTGAGACAAAGTGTTTCCTCGTCTCCGTTCTAAATGGCTTACCCCTTATTCTTAAACTGTGGCCCCTGGTTCTGGACTCCGCCAACATCGGGAACATGTTTCCTGCCTCTAGCGTGTCCAAGCCCTTAATAATCTTATATGTTTCAATAAGATCCCCTCTCATCCAAACCTGCCAGGCAATGAGCATCTTCAACACCCAAAACAGACTGGCATCCAAATGGTGTAGTTGTGTGGATAAAACAAAATGCCTGGTCAGAATTATATGGACAGGTACATGGATAGGACAGGTTTGGAGGGTTATGAACCAAGCGCAGGCAAGTGGGATTAGGGTAGCTGGGACAATGTTGGCCGGTGTGGGAGAGTTGGGCCAAAGGGCCTGTTTCCACACTGTGTCACTCTATGACCCTTGTTATTCAATAGCATCACCATCTCTAAAACCCCACCATGAACACCCATAGGTGGGGTTGAACAGAAACTCAACTGGACCACGTGTGGGTGTCAGAGTAGGTCAGAGACTTGTTATCCTGGGTGAATGATCAACTTGCTGCCATGCCACATTTATGAGATGGAGGTCAGGCTATGATGAGTACTCGGCACTTGCCTAGATGAGTGCAGCTCCAACAACATACCATAAATGCTACAGTCTACAGGACAAAACAATTTGCCAACTTCCCATGAAACGTGTTCTCTCCACCACTGGTGCACAGTGGCTGCAGCGTTTACTACCCACAAAATCCCCACCCAGGTTGCTGTATTAACACCTCCCCCTATGGTCTGTGCCAGTAAGAAGGATCATGCATGGGAGCACCGCCACCTGCATGTTTCCCCTGGACCACACGATATTGTAACTCAATTATGGGTGCTGACCCTTTACGTTATTGGGCTAAAGTCTGGAATTGCTGTTCAACAGACTATAATGCAAGGACTGCAACAATTCAAGAGCGATGGATATGGAATTTAATCCGTATCCATCGCTCTCGAATTGCTGCAGCCACAGACACTCATACATCAAAAGAATGAAGTGTTAGACTTGCTCAACATTTTTGTTTTCTTTTAGTTCTGGCCAAAGATAATGGCTGAACTCTCAGATTTAAGGGAATTCTATGACCCTGATACAGTTGAATTAATGAACTGGATCAAGTAAGTTAAATCACTTCAAAATTATGTTTACAGTTTTAACATTTTAAATGCCACCAAATTTCTTAGCCCGAACAGATCAAAATGTGTTTTTGATTTTGGTGTTTTCATTGGTTTGGGTGCTGCCATCGAGGGCAGCAGGGCCTCGTGTTCTGCCCGGGGCAGTGAGGGAGGCTTCACCCCTACAATGTGATGTACAGATTCACATGTATCTGTGGCAATTGCTCTGACGTGTCTGAATCGTGTTTTGATATCAGGAATAGTGTTTTCTTATCAATTAAATTGCAAGGTTTTTGGCAAGAGATGAAAGTTGTGCTAGAAAGTTGCTATACAACACAGGCACGGAGAAAGGAATAAATGATATGATACGATAGAACCGTATTTATCCCAGGAGGGAAATTGGTCAAAGCAATGTAGCCTGTCAGTTTTACGAGGTAATAACAAGATTCCAAAACGTGTGCAGATTCAGTAAAAGATTCATTTAGTAACTGCAGCAAGTTTATAAAGTCCCATGTGTATGTGACAACTTTATTAGATTTTTTGATGGAATTAGGTTGAATATGTTGATAAAGAAATAATAGTGGTAGTGCTTGGAATTTCAAAAACAATTTAATAAAATTCCTCAGTAGCAATGTATTAGAGGGAAAATGGCAGTAATTTGGATATTGTCAGATAACGTGAATGTTGGACAGGACGATGTAGAAAAATAACGTTCGCAAGGAATTAATATTGGTCCATGACCTTAAAAAGGGCACCATTTTAAATGTACCTTTAAAAATGTTCAACAAGAAAGTTGTATGTGAGCATTTTGTGTGTTATTGATTTTATCTTCCCTCTCACCACTTTTCTCTGCCTCACCAGCATGAACACTTCCCGTGATGCTGTGTTTGCTGGGAGTATGCAGTTACTGGCAGGAATCAAGCTTTGTACTGGAAGGACCATAACTAATCACCCTCACTACGAAGATAAAAAGTTACGGGACAGAACAAAGCAGGTAGGCAGCAGTGAATCAATCACACTGAATCCCTTCAGTGGCAGAGGATTCATTCCTGGAGTGAGATGTGTTTCCTTAATTCTGATCCAGCTTTTGACTTCTGTTACACTTGAGTCTAAAATGCCCCAAAATAAACAAACTGGCATCCAAATGGTATAGTTGTGTGGATAAAACAAATGGCCAGGCCGGAATTATATTGCTGCTTGCAGGAACAATATATGTGTATACAGTACCTCCTAATTTACAGCACTGATTACACTTTGGAATAACTTTATTTGTGAAAAGGGCTTTTATGCCATCTTGAGATTGTAAAAGATAATATATAAATACATTGTTAATGAGCTTTTCCATCAGCTCTGGTTTTAGAACAGGATATGTGGTTGCTGGAACAGCTGTCTTAAGTTCACTGGCAGTCTGTAATTCAAACTCACTTGTGGTCATTTGAAGAGCTGCCTGAATAGGGAATAATTATTTCTTGTCCCTGGATCACTGAAGGGTCTTGGAAGAGATTAAAATAACAAGTGGACACATTTGTGGCCAAATATTGCTGGTGAAAAGTGAGGATAGCTCCTCCATTGTCATTTTTAACAATGAATGAACATGGATTTGTTTTAACCACCTGGCTGACCTGTGGACAAACATGGCAGCGGTATTCAACAAAGGCATTTTCAGTCTAGTATTGAGGTGAAGTAATCATGGGTATGTATTTGTCACTGATGATTGAACAAAGTTGAGATTTTTTTCAATGCTGCATGCCCTGTTTCCAAAAATGTTGCCCAATGGAAATAGCAGGAATACAATAGCAGCTAATTACACACAATGCTCTGTATTAGAGTGCCATATTCATCCATCCAGGGTGGAGAGCTGGGTGTGACAAATTACATGCACATCAATATCTTGTACTCTTTTAGAACTATTTTCAGGCAGAACAGTGCTCACTTGTGCCTTGTGGTATGTGATCTATGCTACAGTCCTGAAACGAGATGCTCGATTGGAGTATCTCTGGGGGATAATTGTTAATCGGCCATGAAGAACAGGACTCGCAATACATTAGCTCATTGTGCAACTACTTGATGGGCTTCCCCATACCATAATACTCTAAGTCTGAACTAATAACCACAACTCAATTCTCAGGAGATTCATACTGCTGACAAAAATATCTTATGAGGCACTGAGCTTCTTTAAGATCTTTGACTTTGGAAGTATTTGTCTGGATACTCAGTCAGGTTTTAATTGGTAATATGTAATCGGCATGCTATAGTTCTCAACAATCATATTTTTTACTTTTCCAGTGGTTGCTATTTATTTCACTCTACAGATTGAGTGGTGAGAGGAAATATATGTTGCATGCAGTTAGTTATAAGAATCATGTATTGTCTTTCTGCTAACTGGATAGCACACGACAACTGTACCTAGCTGAGAATCAAATAGCCTTTTAGCCATGTCATATTGCTACTTTCTGCTAACTTTGAATTTACTTGTTTTATCTTTCCCTGAAGATCTATCAGATTTATTCCAAACGCCCCCCTGATGAGGTGTACAGGATCTTGCGTTTGTATGGAACAAACTACATTGTTGTTGAGGACAGTATCTGTTATGAAAGAAGGCACAGTAGAGGCTGTCGTTTGAGAGACCTGCTTGATATTGCAAATGGTCATGTAAGTACGATTTGTTCAATCCTGCATTCAACTCGAGGGTACCTTTTAAGTATAGAGTAAACATTTTCTATTTTTCTTATATGTTTATAAAGTTTGCAATTTTAATAGCTAACTAGCATTGTGCTTCAATGCTGATCAACGGTGCACTTTATGATGGGTCTTAATCTGCTTCCTGGGTTTTGCCCCAGAGCGTAACATTTATAAGGAACAATTCTAATTGTATTATTTTGAGGACAAAAGTTACTGCAGATTCTGGAATCTGGAACAAAAAGCTATGCTAAAAGTCTATAGGTCAATCAACACCTGTGGGGGCATTAGGTTGAAGTTGGCATTTTGGGTTGAGATGCTGTCAGGTCTGAGAGTGAAGAGTAAGGATTGTCATTACATATAACAGGGGGATAGAGATTAGTAGTGGTGTGTGGAACCATGTGCAGGAAGGAACTGCAGTTGCCGGCTTAAACCGAAGATAGACACAAAAAGCTGGAGTAACTCAGCGGGACAGGCTGCATCTCTGGAGTGAAGGAATGGGTGACGTTTTGGGTCGAGACGAGTCAGTATGAAGAAGGGTCTCGACCCAAAACGTTGCCCATTCCTTCCCTCCAGAGATGCTGCCTGTCCCACTGAGTTACTCCAGCACTTTGTGTCTATCTTCGATGTGTGGAACCAGATGGGAAAAGATAATGGTCAGATGGGGAAACATGAAGAAAGGGAGAAGAAAACCATGTGGACCAGGCTATTATGCTGCTGATCCTTCCCCTTCCCTTTCAGTCCTGATGCCTCTGCTCCACCTAACACACTGACTCCCACCTTTTGCCTCCACAAATGCTGCTTGATCTACTGAGTTATTCCAGAATGCATACACGAAGCATTTCCCTCTGAAATGCTAAACATCCCCTATAATTGGTGTCCCCAAACTTTCTCAGCAATATAATGGTCATATTGTTAAGTTGTTTATTAATTTACCTGACCCCTTTGATCTACATTCCACATGTTGGTGGCAGTGTTTGGGATGGACTTCCACTGTCTTCCACTGTAGACTATGCTACTGAGTCAGGAGTAGTTTTGGCCACCCTAATATAGGTTACGTAGAATAATGAGATTTTGGGGTTGCATGCAATAGGTAATAGTATATGTCTTGGCTCCGACTGGAACGAATATATAATAATTATCAAGCTTATTGTGCACTAAGTGCTTACTCTGAAAGCCTTTTGCTTTCTTACTGTGAAAATAACCAAAACCTTGGTCTATAATTTTATATTTTGCAGGTGATGGATGGTTCTGGGGAAAATGATCCTGACTTGAAGACTTCTCCTTATCCTCGGTTTTGTGATGAAATCAAATCAACTGCACCTCCATATTCTACCTATTTCTCTCGTGTGTTTAAAAACAAAACTTTTCATGTCTACAGGCTAAAGAAAAAGAAGGAGATGCATTAACACAAGTAGAATTTCGTACCTGTTCAATATTACATTATAGGTGATAGATGTTGGCTTTAACAATAGAAAATGCAAGCCAAATTCATGTAAGAAACTAAGTTTATATCTGAGATTGATAGCTCTGTTCCTTCTCAGAGCTGCGGTTAATGCTCATTATTTCTAATTCAATCCGAAATATAAGGTTCAATATCAGTTAAATCTGTTGCTTGTTGATGCACTGTGCTTTTCAGTTGTATTTATACATTTTTACTTGCTATTTGGAACAGGAATTTTACTTACACTGTTTTTCATTTGTACAATATTCCATAAACTGAATGTACTGTAATTTATTTGCTGGTCACTACTGCATAATTTCTTTTAATCAAATGTTTCTTTGCAACACTTTAATGGAAATAAGGCAGTATTTATTTGAGTTGTTAAACATAGTATTTTAAATAGCATTTATCTGCACAATCCTACACTTGTAGGTGTCACATAAATGTGCTTTTTACATTTGTCAACATGGATGAAATTACGGTTTCAATTACTAATGATATTAGAAAACTATCGATATTGTAAATTATAAATAACAAAGTTAACATTGACATTTAGTGCCAAATTAGATGATTAAATTTGTTTGATGCTATTGCAGTATAAAAACATTTTTCCACAGTTACACAGTTGAACATTTATACTGATAACAGTAAAGTCAAGCAGAAGTCTTAGTCTTGCAGCAGTTCCCAGGAAAGATCTCTGCATTGCTGACATTGGGGATTGATCATTGCTGGTTATTTGGTGACGCATAAATACTGCAATTTTATTGAAGTTGAATGTAAAATTATACTGTATTTTCTGTAATGGATATTGTTACACAGTAACTAGGGTCTTTGCATGTCGAAGGTTATTGCATGCAGTCAACTGCCTGAATAGTCACAACTACTAAGAATAACATTACTCGATGTTAGTGCCAAATGTGTCTGATGTTTTGGAAGAAAATTAATGTTCTTTTTTTTGTTAGCTACCGTCTGCCATCCCTTCTAACCAGTCATTTAGTCTCTGGTCCTATGCTGTTCTTTCCAGTTGTAAGAGCAGAGTAGCTCGCAATGCTGTACTGTTGATATTGTATCTGTGTCCACACAAGATAAGGTGTACACTGAAGGATAACAGGGATTCCGTTTTTATTTACACTGATTTTTCTGAAGTTACTGATATTATGTCACGCAATTACTTAATAAGTTATTCAGTTGATTCTTAGCCCTTTGTACTGAACACATTTACATTTATTTTTTTTTATCCATTGTCTCAGTGCCAATATTGGCATTTAACAATGCCGTGACAATTACCTACAGAATACTGTACCCTCCAAGTGTTATTACTTTCTTTATCCACTTTGTACAGCAATTGTAAATTTTGAAATAAAATCCCTGAATTTAACGATTTCAACATTGTTTGGCACAAACCTTTAGGAAATAAATAATTCAATAAATAAATTCACGAGATCAGAATTGGCTTGGAAAGAGTCCGAGGGTGTTAGTGGACGATTGTTATTCAGATTGGTGGCAAGTAGCCACAGGTATGCTACAAAATTCTGTGCAGCGTCCACTGTGGTTTGTGATCCAATGACCTGTCGTTAATGTCACAGTCAAAGTGTCATAGTCATTCAGCACGGAAACAGGCCCTTCGGCCCACTTGTCCATGTCAACCAATATGCCCCATCTCCATGTCCCACCTGCCTGCGTTTGGCCCATATCCCTCTACACCTTTCCTGTCCATGTACCTGTCCAAATGTCTATTAAACATGTTGAAAGGATCTAGTGGACCAGTGTGCCAAGGAATGGCCGATGGAATTTAATTCTGATCAATGCGAGGTGATGCATTTTGATAAGTCAAATTAGGGCAGGCCATACCTTGCACAGCAAATATACCTGGAGTACAGGTAGAGTACCTGCATGAGGCAACGCACATAGTCACAGTGGTAAAGAAGGTATTTGCCACACGTCTTCATGGGTGTTGTACATTAGGCTACAGTTGTACAAGATGTTGGTGAGGCCATTGAAGTGTGTGTAATTTCTAGTTGCCTAGATATAGGAAGGATGTTAATATGGTGGAAAGGAGACAAAAAAATATTCATGAGGATGACGGATGATCTTATAGAGGTGGATAAAATCATGAGGACAATAAATAGAGTAAATCTCCAAGTTTGCGGATGACACGAAGCTGGGGGGCAGTGTTAGCTGTGAGGAGGATGCTCGGAGGCTGCAAGGTGACTTGGATAGGCTGGGTGAGTGGGCAAATGCATGGCAGATGCAGTATAATGTGGATAAATGTGAGGTTATCCACTTTGGTGGCAAAAACAGGAAAGTAGACTATTATCTGAATGGTGGCCGATTAGGAAAAGGGGAGATGTAACGAGACCTGGGTGTCATGGTACACCAGTCATTAAAAGTAGGCATGCAGGTGCAGCAGGCAGTGAAGAAGGCGAATGGTATGTTAGCATTCATAGCAAAAGCATTTGAGTATAGGAGCAGGGAGGTTCTACTGCAGTTGTACAGGGTCTTGGTGAGACCACACCTGGAGTATTGCGTACAGTTTTGGTCTCCTAATCTGAGGAAAGACATTCTTGCCATAGAGGGAGTACAGAGAAGGTTCACCAGACTGATTCCTGGGATGTCAGGACTTTCATATGAAGAAAGACTGGATAGACTTGGTTTGTACTCGCTAGAATTTAGAAGATTGAGGGGGAATCTTATAGAAATGTACAACATTCTTAAGGGGTTGGACAAGCTAGATGCAGGAAGATTGTTCCCGATGTTGGGGAAGTCCAGAACAAGGGGTCACAGTTTAAGGATAAGGGGGAAATCTTTTAGGACCGAGATGAGGAAAACATTTTTCACACAGAGAGTGGTGAATCTCTGGAATTCTCTGCCACAGAAAGTAGTTGAGGCCAGTTCATTGGCTATATTTAAGAGGGAGTTAGATGTGACCCTTGTGGCTAAAGGGATCAGGGGGTATGGAGAGAAGGCAGGTACGGGATACTGAGTTGGATGATCAGCCATGATCATATTGAATGGCGGTGCAGGCTCGAAGGGCCGAATGGCCTACTCCTGCACCTATTTTCTATGTTTCTAAATGCACAGAGTATTTTACCCTAAGTAAGGGAATGAAGAACCAGAGGACATAGGTTTACGGTGAGGGGGGGGGGAAATTTTTGAATTGAATAAATTTTGTTAGCCACGTATGTATACATACAAGGAATTTGCCTTGGTGCTTGGTTGGGTGGTGGGTGTATGGAACGAGCTGCCAGAGGAGGTAGTTGAGGCAGGGACTATCACATTCAAAAGACATTTAGATAGGTACATGGATAGTGCAAGTTTACAGGGATATGTGCCAAGCGCGGGCATGTGGGCCGAAGGGCCTGTCTCCGTGACGGGCGGCCGCCAGGGGGCGGTGCAGGACCTGCTGGGCGGTGCGCGAGCCGCTAGGGGGCGGTGCAGTGAGGCGGCGGGGCCGCTAGGGGGCAGTGCGGGTGCGGTGAGGCGGCGGGGCCACTAGGGGGCGGTGCGGGTGCGGTGAGGCGGCGGGGCCACTAGGGGGCGGTGCGGGTGCGGGTGCGGTGAGGCGGCGGGGCCACTAGGGGGCGGTGCGGGTGCGGTGAGGCGGCGGGGCCACTAGGGGGCGGTGCGGGTGCGGGTGCGGTGAGGCGGCGGGGCCACTAGGGGGCGGTGCGGGTGCGGTGAGGCGGCGGGGCCACTAGGGGGCGGGTGCGGTGAGGCGGCGGGGCCACTAGGGGGCGGTGCGGGTGCGGTGAGGCGGCGGGGCCGCTAGGGGGCGGTGCGGGTGCGGTGAGGCGGCGGGGCCGCTAGGGGGCGGTGCGGGTGCGGTGAGGCGGCGGGGCCACTAGGGGGCGGTGCGGTGAGGAGGCGGGTGCGGTGAGGCGGCGGGGCCACTAGGGGGCGGTGCGGGTGCGGTGAGGAGGAGGAGGACGGTGATGATGGAGGACGCCGAGTTGGAGACGATCCGGCGGCAGAGATTGGCGGAGCTACGGGCTCAGCGCGGGGTGAGGGCGGCGGTGGCGGCGCGTTGCCGGGCTGCGGGTCGTGGCGGGCGGGGCCCGGGTATAGGAGGGAGGGCGAGGGAGAGGGGGGGCGGCGGCCGTTCACGGGGCCCATGAGCCGAGGCCCGGAGAAGCAGCACCGTGAACGGTCGCCGAGCGGAAGCTGAAATACGGCGGGACCGGGGTTGGGGATGTTGGGGTCACATAGACACATAGACACATGGACAATAGGTGCAGGAGGAGGCCATTCGGCCCTTCGAGCCAGCACCACCATTCATTGTGATCATGGCTGAACGTCCCCAATCAATAATCCGTGCCTGCCTTCTCCCCATATCCCTTGACTCCACTAGCCCCTAGAGCTCTATCTAACTCTCTCTTAAATCCATCCAGTGATTTGGCCTCCACTGCCGTCTGTGGCAGGGAATTCCACAAATTTACAACTCTCTGGGTGAAAACTTTTTTTCTCACCTCAGTCTTAAATGACCTCCCCTTTATTCTAAGACTGTGGCCCCTGGTTCTGGACTCACCCAACATTGGGAACATTTTTCCTGCATCTAGCTTGTCCAGTCCTTTTATAATGTTATATGTTTCTATAAGATCACCCCCTCATCCTTCTAAACTCCAGTGAATACAAGCCTAGTCTTTTCAATCTTTCCTCATATGACAGTCCTGCCATCCCAGGGATCAATCTCGTGAACCTACGATGCACTGCCTCAATCACAAGGATGTCCTTCCTCAAATTAGGAGACCAAAGCTGTACACAATACTCCAGATGTGGTCTCACCAGAGCCCTATACAACTGCAGAAGTACCTCTCTATTCCTAAACTGAAATCCTCTTGCTATGAAGGCCAGCATTCCATTAGCTATCTTCACTGCCTGCTGTACCTGCACGCCAACTTTCAGTGTACCGGTGTATAAGGGCACCCAGGTCTCGCTGTACCTCCCCCTTACCTAACCTAACCCCATTGAGATAATAATCTGCCCCCTTGTTTTTGCCACCAAAGTGGATAACCTCACATTTATCTATATTATACTGCATCTGCCACGCATCTGCCCACTCACTCAACCTGTCCAGGTCACCCTGCAACCTCAACATCCTCTTCACAGTTCACACTGCCACCCAGCTTTGTGTCATCCGCAAACTTGCTAGTGTTGCTCATAATTCCCTCTTCCAAATCATTAATATATATAGTAAACAGTTGCGGCCCCAACACCGAGCCTTGCGGCACTCCACTCACCACTGCCTGCCATTCTGAAAAGGACTCGTTCACTCCTACTCTTTGCTTCCTGTCTGCCAACCAATTTTCTATCCATGTCAACACCCTACCCCCAATACCATGTACTCTAATTTTAGTCACCAGTCTCCCCTGCAGGACCTTATCAAAGGCTTTCTGAAAGTCTAGACACACTACATCCACTGGCTCCCCTTCATCCATTTTACTTGTCACATCCTCAAAAAATTCCAGATGATTAGTCAAGCATGATTTCCCTTTCATAAATCCATGTTGACTTGGACTAGTCCTTTTACTGCTATCCAAATGCCCCATTATTGCCTCTTTAATAATTGACTCCAGCATCTTTCCCACCACCGAAGTCAGGCTAACTGGTCTGTAATTCCCCGTTTTCTCTCTCGCTCCTTTCTTGAAAAGTGGGATAACGTTAGCTATCCTCCATTCCACAGGAACTGATCCTGAACGGTGAGGCGGCAGGGCCGCTAGGGGGATATTGAACATTGGAAAATAATCACCAATGCGTCCACTATTTCTAGAGCCACCTCCCTGAGGACCCTGGGATGCAGACCATCAGGCCCCAGGGATTTATCATACTTCAGTCCCATTAGCCTACCCAATACTTGGGGGGGTACACAAAAAAGCTGGAGAAACTCAGCGGGTGCAGCAGCATCTATGGAGCGAAGGAAATAGGCAACTTTGCCTATTTCCTTCGCTCCAAAGATGCTGCTGCACCCGCTGAGTTTCTCCATCTTTTTTGTGTACCTTCGATTTTCCAGCATCTGCAGTTCCTTCTTAAACAATACTTGGGGGGGTTGGGGGGGGGGGGGGCAGGGTCGGTCTCCACGCTTTAGGAGGTCGATGTTTAACACGAAGGTGAGTCGGTGCCCAGCAACATCCGTGTGGACTGGATGGTCAAACGTGAATAAATCCGCATTTGTTTTTGCTCGTACACAACTAAAGCAGTTGTGGAAGATGTACATTCACTGGAAAGTCACCTCCTGTGTGGAGTGTTTAAGAAGGAACTGCAGATGCTGGAAAATTGAAGGTAGACAAAAATGCTGGAGAAACTCAGCGGGTGAGGCAGCATCTATGGAGCGAAGGAAATAGGCGACGTTTCGGGCCAAAACCCTTCTTCAAACTGATGTGATGGGGGGGGCGTAAAGAAAGGAGTGCTTTGGTTTATCTGAAGATGGGTGTCAACCTGAAACATACCCCATTCCTTCTCTCCAGAGATGCTGTCTGGATAGGACAGGTTTGGAGGGGTACGGACCAAATGTGGGCAGGTGGTAGCTGGGATTGGTCGTTGACCTTATAGATTAAGAACAAGCTATTTTTACAGAGAAAAGGCTGCACAGATTATTTCACTGACAGTTTCCAGTTCTTTCATTATGTAAGTCAGCTACTGACAGAGGTCAAGTTTATATGTGATGCATCAATTGTACATTGTGTAAAATATCATTGTGCATTTATACGAGATGCTTCAATCTGTCATATTTGCATGATACACAATTTGCAGAGTTGTCAGCTGACTGGGTTTTTTAAAGAACCATGATTTGTTTAAGGGAACTTTCTAACGTTATTAATATTAATTATTTAATTCAGGATGCAGCAGATGATCAGCAACAACAACAAGAATCAAAGCAACGGTAAGAACACCAGTTGCTGAAAAATATCTTTATAATGACATTATTTACATTAGGCTGTGCTATACTTTGTCATTTTCCAACTGGTTGTATCTAGGTGTCTGTTGGTGGCAGATGGAGGATTATAAATTCACATCAGAGTTTATCATAGATGATTACATATTGAGAATGTTCTGACTTTAAGGCCTTATTTTAATTCTGGTATTGAAATGTTGCTGTTCCCTTCTAAGTAATCCAGTGTTTTTTTTTAATGTTCATTTTGTACAGAACCAATGCAATCCTTTATTCATACCTCCTTATTATGAACACATTTTGATTGCAGGGAGACAGAAATGAGGAACACTATCCTTGCTCAAGTCTTGGATCAGTCTGCTAGAGCCAGATGTAAGTAACTGGAAACACGACTTTAAAATGTAAATGTAATTATGTTAAGAGTATCAAGTGGATTGTGCCATAAGTCAGTTTTAAAGATCATAGCAAAAGGATTTGAGTATAGGAGCAGGGAGGTTCTACTGCAGTTGTACAGGATCTTGGTGAGACCACACCTGGAGTATTGTATACAGTTTTGGTCTCCTAATCTGAGGAAAGACATTCTTGCCATAGAGGGAGTACAGAGAAGGTTCACCAGACTGTTTCCTGGGATGTCAAGACTTTCATATGAAGAAAGACTGGATAGACTCGGCTTGTACTCGCTAGAATTTAGAAGATTGAGGGGGGATCTTATAGAAACTCACAAAATTCGTAAGTGGCTGGACAGGCTAGATGCAGGAAGATTGTTCCCGATGTTGGGGAAGTCCAGAACAAGGCGTCACAGTTTAAGGATAAGGGGGAAGTCTTTTAGGACCGAGATGAGAAAAAAAATTTCACACAGAGAATGGTGAATCTGTGGAATTCTCTGCCACAGAAGGTAGTTGAGGCCAGTTCATTGGCTATATTTAAGAGGGAGTTAGATGTGGCCCTTGTGGCTAAAGGGATCAGGGGGTATGGAGAGAAGGCAGGTACAGGATACCGAGTTGGATGATCAGCCATGATCATATTGAATGGCGGTGCTGGCTCGAAGGGCCGAATGGCCTACTCCTGCACCTATTTTCTACGTTTCTATTTTACCGTTCAAATATAATCAGTGTTATATTGATCAAAGTCAGCTTGAAGCAGAAAGACCAATTTGGAGCAGATTGTACTGGTCAGCGGTCTCTCCATGCCAAGAATGCTTTCCTCGGCAACTCGATGGGTGTGATTCGAATCACACCACAGCTTCCTGTAGCACCACCATCTTGCCCCTGACAATACTGGCAACATCCCACCAAACACCCTTGGGAGGTAGAACTAGTATGCTGAATGTTTAATAGATTTATGATTGATCTGATCTGATTAATTGGTTGATTAATCTGACATTTAGAGATATTGTAAAAAATATTCAAAGCAAATCAAATAATAATGGATCATTTTGAAAATATTATAAAATTCCTAAAACACATACCATTAAAGGAAATGGACATAACATTAAAAAAAATTCTGTGTGTTTCATATCCACAACCCTGCAATCCTAATAAAATTAATGGAGTTTTGAATCCACCGCACACAATCTGAAAGGCAAGGACCTGAGTAACAATCACAGTTGTAAATGTACTTTATTAGTGTGTTATTCCTGTAGCATTGGCACAGAACAGGGTTCATTCTTTGTGACTTGTTCTGATTTTACTGTCTTCCTATCTTGCTTTGCTTTTTGTATCTGTATTTCAGTTATGTGAGTGTTGCTGACCCTAACTAATTGCCTTTGAGGAGATGGGAATGAGTCTTGAGCTGCTGAAGTTCTTCCAGTGAAGGTTCTAGCCATTGAAGGCTGGCATCCTAGATGGATCTGAACAGTTATGAGCCTGGTTGTTTTGTTCACATTGTGGGTCTCACCATTGTTGAGGATGGGGTGTTTAAACCACCACCTCCTGTTAGCCCATTGTGTGACCAGCACCATTCCAAGCTCGACACAGTAGTGCTGCCGGCTTTGACCTGATCCATCACTTGTGGAATTGTGTGGCTGGTCTTTCAGACATTATTTTTGCTACTTGCTCTGCGTGTGGTGAAGCTTCAGTGGGGTGGGCCCTAATGTTTTGGGTCTGCCTGGCGAGACCTGTTTTATATGTATATTCATGCTCATCCACTCAAGCTGTCACAGAACCTTTCTAACATTTACTTTCTTTTCCTACTCATTAACATTCGGCTTGTACTCGCTAGAATTTAGAAGATTGAGGGAGGTTCTTATAGAAACTTACAAAATTCTTAAGGGGTTGGACAGGCTAGATGCAGGAAGATTGTTCCCGATGTTGGGGAAGTCCAGAACACGGGGTTTTCTATGTTTCTATGTTAACATCTCCCTTCAACCCATATGTAAAATGTTCCTAATTTACTTCAGTCTTCCAGCTGATAGAAACATAGAAAATAGGTGCAGGAGTAGGCCATTCGGCCCTTCGAGCCTGCACCGCCATTCAATATGATCATGGCTGAACATCCAACTCAGTATCCTGTATCTGCCTTCTCTCCATACCCCCTGATCCCTTTAGCCACAGGGGCACATCTAACTCCCTGTTAAATAGAGCCAATGAACTGGCCTCAACTACCTTCTGTGGCAGAGAGTTCCAGAGATTCACCATTCTCTGTGTGAAAAATGTTTTTCTCATCTCGGTCCTAAAGGAATTCCCCCTTATCCTTAAACTGTGACCCCCTGTCCTGGACTTCCCCAACATCGGGAACATCTGATACTTCATATCTCTGTTCATCATTGCACAGATCATGCTCTGTGCCCATGTAAACGTCACTATCAGTCTTAGCCGGGTGAGTGATACAGGCTGATAATCACTATCAGACTGAGCTCAGCAGTGTTACAAGCTCTGACATTCCTCGGCCACAGTTGCCAACTACTCTGCGGCCATCCCAGAGACATCAGGTTTCTATTCTGACATTAAATGTTTCTCCAATTAACTTCCTTGCAACCCAGCCTTTAAATGACAACTATTTTAAACCTGCTTTCTCAACTATGTCCTAGGGATTCATTTCTGGCTGCATGTTATCCGCCTCCAATTCTAGATGATGTGGGGAATGGGGAGGCTGTCTTAGCACCTGCATGATTACACCTGTCTGTGACAGTTGGCCAAGCAGGTTGTGGTTTACCAGATTTTAATTATTTGGGGGAGAAGAAGAATGCATATATTTAGAGAAGGCCCCAATGTTTATTTTCTTGCTAATGTTGTTGTAATCTTATCACCTTTATCTCTTGGCGACTACAATATCACGTTTACAAATTAGATGCCATGAGACAAATAATTAGTTATTTGATTCACGCTGGTAAAGGTTGAAGTGGTTTTTATGCATTTGCTGACAACCATATGGTGTGTGCACTGCCAGAATTGAAAAGACCAGTTTACATTAAAAAATAAATTTCACATCACTATATCTACAAGAATAAACAGCTACAGGTTGTGTGAATAATTTGTGAGACTTACCCAATTAATTGCCACTTCCTGCAGTCTAAACACAACTGTTTAAAGACACGTTCATTCCTATCTTAACTTTGAGGTTCAGACTGTTTGATGGATGATACTTTGGACATTTTTCAACCAGTTTTCTACTTCTCGTAACAAACAGCTATAAATATAACATTTCCGAAAAATTCATCCACCGTGAAATAGTGATTAGAAATATTAAAAATAGCATTAAGTTTAACTTTTAATCTCAGAAAGTGCTCAGGTAGTTTGCAAAATGATTCAAATTGTCTGTGAAAATATTCTTTTAAGTGCAATTTCATTTTTTTTTCTCCCCCAGTAAGTAACTTGGCTCTCGTAAAGCCTGAAAAAGCCAAGTCGGTGGAGAATTACTTGATACAGATGGCAAAGATTGGGCAGCTTGGTGGAAAGGTAAGACAGTCAATCTAAATATAACTCCAGTTCCTTTTGAAGTTGAATTATGGGTCAGAAATGCTAAGAGGATGCAGGATGACTTGGACAGGTTGGGCGAGTGGGCAGATGCATGGCAAATGCAGTTCAATATGGATAAATGTGAGGTTATCCACCTGGGTGGCAAAAACAGGAAGGCAGATTATTATCTGAATGGTGTGAAGTTGGGAAAAGGGGAAGTACAACGAGATCTGGGCGTCCTTGTTCATCAGTACAGCAGGCAGTGAAGAAAGCTAATGGCATGTTGGTCTTCATAACAAGAGGAGTTGAGTAGAGGAGCAAAGTTGTACAGGGCCCCTGTGAGACCACACCTGGAGTATTGTGTGCAGTTTTGGTCTCCAAATTCAAGGAAGGACATTCTTGTTATTGAGGGAGTGCAGCATAGGTTCACAAGATTAATTCCCGGGATGGCAGGACTGTCATATGTTGATGGAATAGAGCGGCTGGGCTTGTATACTCTGGAATTTAGGATGAGAGGGGATCTTATTGAAACATATAAGATTATTAAGGGATTGGACACGCTAGAGGCAGGAAGCATGTTCCTGATGTTGGGGGAGTCCTGAAACAGTGGCCACAGTTTAAGTAGGTCATTTAGAACGGAGATGAGAAAAAACTTTCTCACCCAGAGAGTTGTGAATCTGTGGAATTCTCTGCCTCAGAAGGCAGTGGAGGCAAATTCTCTGGATGCTTTTGAGATAGTTAGATGGAGCTCTTAAAAATAGCGGAGTCGGGATTTGGGGAGAAGGCAGGAACAAGGTACTGATTGGGGATGATCTGTCATAATCACAGTGAATGGTGGTGCAGGCTCGAAGGGCCGAATGGCCTACTCCTGCACCTATTGTGTATTCTCTATTGAAATGTTTTAATGTCCTCAGTTGTTGGGAAAAAAATGTAAGAGAATGTTTTTCTAGCTCACTGGTTTAATTGTAATGGTTTGGGTGTTATACCATGTTATTTTGTGAGTATGATCGTTTCCTCCTTGTGGTCCTCTCACATGTGGTAGGGTGCAGTCTACAGGTCCTCCCAGTTACATTTATTCCGATGTCCAGAAATCTATCATTCTACAGTAACCACACCTCGACATGTTGTGACGACTGGTGTTGTCGAAGGCCAGTTAACATGAACATGTATTTAGCATCTTTCCCAGGCTTGTTACCATGCTCAACGTATCGACCCATGTTACATTATTTAGGGGTGCACAAGTATCAATAGCGTGCCAAGTTCCGAAACAACGGGGCCGCAGCTCAGAGACCCGGGTTCGATCCTGACTCTGGGTGCTGTCTGTACGTTCTTCCTGTGACCTGCGTGGGTTTTCTCTGGGAGTTCCGGTTTCCTCCCACGCTCTGCAGACATACAGGTTTGTAGGCTAATTGGCTTGGTAAAATTGTAAATTGTCCCTGGTGTTGGGAAGGATGCAGGGGGATCGCTAGTCGACATGGACTCGGTGGACCGAAGGGCCTGGTTCCATACTGCAATCTAAACTGAACTAAACAACTGCCTGAAGTGGCCTCTGTTGAAACTGACAGCCTGTGTTCTTAATGGTCTCTGATTGTGTAGGAAGGAACTGCAGATGCAGGTTCATACTGAAGATCGACATAAAATGCTGGAGTAACTCTGGGTCAGACAGCATGTCTGGAGCAAAGGAATAGGTGACGTTTCGGGTTGAGACTTCTTCAGACCAACCTTTTGTGCCGATCAGTGGGCACTGATTACTGTGGGGAGGTTGCCACAGAGGGGACGATAATATTTATAGGAGCTGAATTGTATATCGAGAGGTTCATAAGTCAGGGCAAGCCTACACACTCATAAATATGGCCTAATCAATAGACAATAGACGCAGGAGTAGGCCATTCGGCCCTTCGAGCCAGCACCGCCATTCAATGTGATCATGGCTGATCATCCCCAATCATTACCCCATTCCTGCCTTCTCCCCATATCTCCTGACTCCGCTATTTTTAAGAGCCCTATCTAGCTCTCTCTTGAAAGCATCCAGAGAACCTGTCTCCACCACCCTCTGAGGCAGAGAATTCCACAGACTCACCACTCTCTGTGAGAAAGTGTTTCCTCGTCTCTGTTCTAAATGGCTTACTCCTTATACTTAAACTGTGGCCCCTGGTTCTGGACTCCCCCAACATCGGGAACATGTTTCCTGCCTCTAACATGTCCAACCCCTTAACAATCTTATATGTTTCAATGAGATATCCTCTCATCCTTCTAAACTCCAGAGTGTACAAGCCCAGCTGCTCCATTCTCTCAGCATATGACAGTCCCGCCATCCTGGGAATTAACCTGGTGAACCTACGCTGCACTCCCTCAATAGCAAGAATGTCCTTTCTCAAATTAGGGGATCATAACTGCACACAATACTCCAGCTGTGGTCTCACTAGGGCCCTGTACAACTGCAGAAGGACCTCTTTGCTCCTATATTCGATTCCTCTTGTTATAAAGGCCAACATGCCATTCGATTTCTTCACTGCCTGCTGTACATACATGCTTACTTTCATAGACTGATGTACAAGGACCCCCAGATCCCGTTGTACTCCCCTTTTCCCAACTTGACGCCATTTAGATAGTAATCTGCCTTCCTGTTTTTGCTACCAAAGTGGATAACCTCACATTTATCCGCATTAAACTTCATCTGCCATGCATCTGCCCACTCCCCCAACATGTCCAAGTCACCCTGCATTCTCATAGCATCCTCCTCACAGTTTACACTGCCACCCAGCTTTGTGTCATTTGCTAATGTTACTTTGAATCCCTTCATCTAAATCATTGATGTATATTGTAAATAGCTGTGGTCCCAGCACCGACCCGTTAATCCCTACTCTTTGTTTCCAGCCTGCCAACCAATTCTCTATCCATGTCAGCATTATACCCCCAATACCATGTGCCCTAATTTTGCCCACTAATCTCCTATGTGGGACCTTATCAAATGCAAGGGATAAGAATTATAACTTGACAATTAATTAACTAATTCTCAGTGCAGCCTTGAGATGACTTAATTCAGAATGTTTTAGTGGTGGAAAAGTAACCTAGAAATACTTTAAAAAGTTGAATCTTTAAGTAACAAAATCCACAGCGAGGTTGTATCGGTTGCATGGGCCTCATTTCACAACTGGCATTTGACCAAAAATAACTAGTTTTCCATGCTAGTCCTAGAAAGAATGAGATGTAAGGAAGGCTATAAAAGGGGAATGGAGAAGAATTAACACTTGGTTGAAATATTTTTCAGTGTTTTGAATTTTAAGTTGGTAAGACCAATTGATGCTTTTTAAAGTGTACTGCTTTCGTTTTTTTAAATAACTGCAAATACAGAAATGAACTCGACCCCGGTACAAATCTCAAACCTCATCTATATTTTTATTATTTTTAGATTACTGAATCAGGATTGATTGAAATCCTTGAGAAAGTCAACCAACAGCTGGGAAAGCGAACAATGGTCAAGGTATGTGCATATGTGCAACAATCCAATGATTCATTTCCAAAGTGACAAAAGTCTTGCTGCTTTTCTGGCAGCCCGACAATTTCACCACAACAAAACTATGCATCTGTAGATAAAATACATCCTTTAAAATAGAAATGGTGAGATTGTAAAACGTGTTAAGCTTTTACAACATAGACATAAAAGTCAGGTACAATCATAGACAAAAAAACAGACATGGCACGGGTGGGATCTACAGTATTTGATATTACAAATTCATTTGGTTATATGTTCATCGCTCGGTGTCGTTATGAATACAACTACATTTATTAGAAAAAGATGCTCCAATCAGCCTGAAGATGAATGTGTCCTGAATTATGTCTACATGTCTCTACGAACTTCAAGTATTGATTAATTAGGGAAATCAAAGTGGAAGGATTCATGATGTTTTTTTGTAAATCTGATGCAACATTTTAAATGAGTTTTCTCCTGGGTGTTTTTAAACCCAATCCCCTGCGACCAAGGCTATAATTCAGTGTTTAACAAGTAATTTGGTCTCCACTTTAAGACCACTGCGAGTGGTGCCAACAAAGAAAATAGTTTGATTCAGATTAATAGCTGGAGTCATTCTGTAGGATATATAGGGCTATCTCAAATCTTGGAGTTATAAATTTGTTTTTCTTGCTGATAGTCAGACTTTGAAGATCAGCTTGGCAGGAAAATAGAAATAAAAACTTGGTATTGAAATTGCATGATTTGAACCGAACAGTAACAGTATGTATACTCGGCAAAATGTTTAGCAAAGCTTACTTTCATATCTTGTATATTTCAGTTTAACAGAAGAAAAGTAATGGATTCTGATGAAGAGGACGATTACTGAATTCTGAATGTGAGCCTAAAATATCAGTTGGAACTCGAGCACTGTACTGACAGAGAATGGACCGATTAGTGTTCTCCCCTGGTTTGCTGGAAGAATTATTTTATAGTTTGTATCGGTTGACAATGTGGTTCCTAATGCAGTTTATAATGCATGAAACAAACCTCTTGGTTAGTTGTGGAGATGTATTTCAAGATGGAAATTTTGAAAAGACTTGGAGAACTCAAACAATTTAAATTAAACTGCAATATTGTGGACTATGAGCAAGTTGTAAGATGTGGCTATTTATATAAACAGTGGTTTATGAATGACCGTGCATACCTGCTCAATGGGTTCTATGTACGCGTTCTATGCGGAACAGTGGCAGCAGAAAACACAACTTTGTCCATTGGCCATGGTGTGCATCTTGCTGTGAATGAATGATTAACCATTTCTGATTGGAGTTTATAATGTGCCTGATAATTGTAATTTCAATTTAAAGAAATATTGCTTTGCCAGTAATAAATTTGAACTTCATTAGATACATCATGTTCTCGCAGTACCATACAAATCCTTTCCACCCTTCAGCTGTCCCTCGTTACTTTTCATGTCGCAAACAATGGCATTCACATTTTACAAGATAACCTCAGATAGAATCATCCCCAATGCACATGAACATAATAGACAGGAGGAGGCATCAGAACCCGATTCTTGAGCAGGTTGTCCACAAGCACGAAAGGATTAGAGTGGTTTAACTTACACTCTCTGTTGTAAGGGGACTGAAGTCTTCATACACTGTGAAGAAACAGTGAAAGCAAGGTGGGGGAAATGTTAAAGCAGGGACATGGCAGAGGTACCTGATGCCTGAAGGTACAGATGCTGCTGATGGCGACACAGAAGAGACAGTGGAAATGGTCAGAAAAAGGAGAGTGCGGGAGAAATCGGTGTTAGGAGGACAGTGACAGACAGCATCTGCACAAGCAAATGGACAGAACGTTTCTGAAGAATGGTCCTAACTGAAAACTTCAGAGAGAACTAGTCCTCCATCACGTTGAACCCGACAACAATGTGAAATCTGGCACTTGGCAAAATATAGGTTAATAAAGCCTGATCATGTGACTAGCTCAAAATTAATTGGGGATGATTAGTGCATTTGATATTCGGTACAACAAACTGCTTTTTGAAAGTAAGTTTATAGATGTTAGAAGCAATAGAAAGCAAAACAAGTTAATTATTATTTCATTTGTTCTGGAGAGACTACTGATCTGCAATATTAGCTCCTTGGGCAATAAGTATTCAATTTGACATTATTCTAAAGTGTGCACATACAATGGTAGTAAAATTAAGTTAGGACAGTAGCAAGCTTTGAGACAGCATTAGTTTGATGAAATGGAAAGGCAAAAAGCAAAAGCAGTTTCATGTAGCGAAAATGCTGCACGTGTGTGAAAGGAAGGTGGACAACCCTTTAGTTTATTACTTCCCACTGTTACCAAATGCTCCAAGTGCCCCAAACCAAACATGCTCACCCAATGTATCCATTCTGCTTGGAGCTGGAATGTCATTTTGAGCATGGCTAAGTTCAGGGTCTATTTCTCATCAAGTTCTGCAGATATCCATCTAAATCCTTGATCATAGCTAATTAGGCAATTATTATAATTTATCATTATTTTTGTTTGCCATCTGCAAGGTTGTAACAATGAATTCAAATGGGAATTTTAGTCCAAATTCGTTATTTGATAGTTACCAAGTTATATCAGGATTTGCCTAAACACCTCGCATAGAACACCATATAAAGCTTTAATCTTTTAAAACAATGCTTTTCCTTACTCATTCATTATAACTGGAACATCACTATTGACCCCTGCTCAGTTAAAACCATTTTTTAAAAATCATAGCAGTTATATACAACAGTAAGAATGTGAACAAGTATCTCATTACAATTTTAAATGGCATCTTTAGATACCCCGATATCAGATGTGCAGATAACATGCAATCTCATAACACGGCTGGAAGTGTGTGCGCGTGTGTGTGCGTGGTGTGTCACAAGAGTATTTATGATAACGTGATTATTAGCAATTTAACACCAGGTAAAATGTCAAAACAATCGTGTCTTCAGAGAAGCAACCTGAATTCATGACGTTAGAGTTGATCAATAAATTCGACTCTACTTTCAATCAACTGATTAGACTCTAATAGATTTCATCATCTATCCTTAGAGCCTCACCAGTAGGAGGGGACATAAAAAGTCACATTTTATTTTTGAATATTTAATCTCGTAAGAAGCCACATTGCTTATGCACATATATAAATTAAATGTAAGGCACACATCATTATAGAAATTTCCCTTCAAAAACACAGACATCAACAGAAAGAAGCTCGGCAGGAAGATTGGCAAGAGTTTAAAAAATACATTTTTGATAGGTTCAAGTGGTCTTTTTGTAAAAAACACTATCAATAATTGTGAGTGAAGAATAGTTATATACATATACACAATACAGGGCTTGCAATACCACATAGCAGCTTATTGATGAAGCTCCATTTCCCTATTCAAGTGCAAAATAAAATATTGCTACTGTAATATCTATATTCTTTTGGTCTTAAGTGCTTTTCCCTTTGTGACCTCACAGTGGGCATGCTTCTCCATGGATTCTGTTGATCTTCATCCAAAGCTTCAGTTTTGAACTGGTTAGATAGATGACTGAAGTAGATCACAGGAGGCACAGTCCTTTTTGTTTTAAGGTACTGAAGAAATCAACAACATGTTGGATATCATCACTTTGTTTTGAAGCACCTGTTACTTTTTAGTTTCAGGAAAACTTGAAGTGCTGTGTTTGTCTATCTTTGCATCTCTAGATGTTTCAATATCTTGTGAATGATTACAAAATTCTCCAAACTTGGCCACAAATTCATTGTTGCCATTAACATCATCCGCTTTATCAGGTAAACACGGGTGTATCTTGCCTGGATAATCCATCTTGCTGATGGTTATTATTGGCAGTCTCTCTCTCCCAGTTTCAAGTTCAACGTCAGAAATAAAAAGTGACGATCCACTTTGACCTTCTGCTTCGATGTGCTTCAGTGTTCCTTTATCAAAAGTCTTGATTGCCAACTGTTAGAACAGGAACATAAATGAAGGCTGGGTGGATTAGTCAGAAAATTGATGTTTTATTAAAATATACAGTTTCAAGTTGGCAATTAAGGCAAATATTGGGAAAGCTGCGTTATTAAAGGATTGGTGCGGAGACCAAAGTGACTGTTACATTAAACAATTTAATGGCTCATGCTTGATACACGTACACAGACCTCGAGAGCAGAATTTGTGATATTGACCTCTGATACAGAAGAATGAAATCGGTGTTGTGTTGGTCGGTGGGATTTCGGAAGTAAATCCAGGCTGGGCCCATGTACTGGATGGCCTTTAAATTAAAGGTGGAATATCGTTTGAAATGGAAGATATTTACAAACCCAAGAAACAAGACTATGGAGCAATTCAGTCATGTCAGTGTTGATCAGAGTGCAACACAAAGAGTCAGTTATTAATAATTATGTCACCTCTGGGAAAAACAGTCACAAGGGAAATTTGGGTTGGTTTTACCTCATGGCATGAAGCATTGTAACACAATAAATGAATGGCACAAAAAACAAATAGGTTTAATTTATTACCTATAACAGAGACATGATTGCATGGTTATCAAAGTTGAAAATAAAATATTCTTGAATTCTTTGTTTCAAAATTACATGTAAATAGTCGGGTAGTTCAGAAAATAAAATGACGATCACAAATCAGAAAATCAGTAAGTAGAATTAGTATGGATAGAAAGAGATAACAAAACTGACCACGTTGGTGAGGAAGGATATGCACACACTCCCCTACCAGGGTAATACTGTTGGGAGCGTATTGGTAACGTTGACTTGTGGGAGAGATGAGCAATATACATGGAATCTATGTTCACTGGAATTCACACAAACTGGGAAGATGAATTAATAGAATAACATTTCAAACCAAACAGGAAGACCCTGCCTTCTGCATTGAGACAAATTAATAGTTACAGAGCTACTGTGATCATAATGACTGTAATTAAATACATTACTCCGAAATTTGATTTAAACTTCTAAGCTAGACTTGAAGCCAATTACATAGATATAACGGTCACATTACTGTACTTTGAAATATTAGATTTTAAAAATATCAAATAAGAGATAGCGAGCATTTCCAAAACAATTAAGGAGAATTATCATGAAAGTGAAATAGTGCAAAACAAATCTAGCACGGTCCTTTTATGATATAACTGGAGGAATGAAAGAATTCAATAAGATGCCAAACAAAATAATCATTTGAGTTGGGGGTTTAATGTTAGTGGAGGGCCATATGGACAGTGGCACTACGATAGACTTGCCTCACAGCGCCAGAGACCCAGATTAGATCCTGACTACCGTTACTGCCTATGTAGTTTGCACGTTCTCCCCGTGACCGCGTGGGTTCTCACCGGATGCACCGGTTTCCTCCCACACTCCATAGGCGTACAGGTTGTCATATAATTGCTCGCACAAAGTATCTTGGGACATTTCTGTGTTAAAGACATTATACATGGAAATACATTATACATGGTGTGCAATAGATCACACTGCATCTACTCAGTTCTTGACTTGCAAGGTTTCTTGCAAGATTTGTACGGGTGTCAGAGGTTATGGGGAGAAGGCAGCAGAATGGGGTTAGGGGGAGAGATAGATCAGCCATGATTGAATGGCAGAGTACACTTGATGGACCGAATAGTCTAATTCTGCTCCTATCTCTTATGATCTTACCTCATGGATTAATTGTTCATCAAATCTAGGGATACTTTTATCTCTTGTCACAGTCTTTCTTAAATTCTTGGATCTAAAAAAAACTTTTGACAGTTAAAAAAATTGTTTCAAGAACAAATGATTCTCCTTAAATAGATGCACCCCATTTTCATAACATATAAGTGGGTAGATCAGGGAACACAACAGCATATTTTCATGTTTTTCCAGAGTGCTACAGCACAGAAACATGCCCTTCTGCCCAACTTGATCACAGCGACTGGGATGCCCCATCTACACTAGTCCCAGCTGCCCACGTTTAGCCCATATTCCTCTAAACCTTTAAAAAGTCCAAATGCTTTTTAAATGTTATAGTACCTGCCTCAACTACTTCCTCTGGCAGCTCCATGTGAAACGGTTGCCCCTCAGGCACCCATTAAATCTCTCCCCCCACACCAGATATCTATGTCCATCCCGAACCACTCCTGTGAGCCAGTCTTTGCTCCTTACAGTGTGAAAGATGTATTGATGTGTCTACTCTGCAGTAGAGTTGGGATCAAATGTCCTTCACTGCATTCATTGCAAGTTACTATAACACGAGTGCAGTGGGGCCGTTCAATTGAGGGAGTGAACGCACAAGTGTAGTGAATATTTACATTATTTCATTAGTTCATTACACCAACAGAGTTACCATTATCATTTAAATATAGTTATGTAATCAAATAGAGCTACAAACACCAAAGATTCTACAAACACATTCCACTGCTTAATTGCACTTAGGGTCCTTATCTTAAACTAGTTTTGGGGGGATTTTTCACTCAGTCACCGTTAAAGGAGCGGAGTAAAGTTTAGAGCTTGCCTAATTTCCAACAGAGGTTATTGAACCATCAGGCATCGTTGGACCAACACTTTCACCCTTTTGTGATCTAGTCCTCTGGAGGGAAACATCTGCCTTGTTGGTTGTGACATTGTAATTCACACAGATCCTCTCTGCAGTCTACATCACATCAACGTGATCTGGTGCTCATTATCCTCTCTGCATCTTGTTGCTCTGTATAATCAAATCAAGAATCTGCCTTCAGATAAGTTTTTTCTAATTGAATGAGCACTCCATCTGAGACCTTAGTCACCTTTATAAAAACAAAATCAATCAGGCTTATCAGACATGATAGAAACATAGAAAGTAGGTGCGAGAGTAGACCACCAGGTCCGTCGAGCCCGCACCGCCATTCGCTCATGGCTGAACACTAAACAGACACACTTACCCACAAACAGTAGACATAAGACACAGAACACAAGACACTACCCTCCCCTTTATACCGCTATCACCCCTCTCCACCCCAAGAACCGCGTGATCTCCTGGGGGAGGCAAAAAAACGGATAAAAACCCAGGTCCAATTCGGGAAAAAAATCCGGGAAATTCCTCTCCGACCCCAACCCAGGCGATCGACACTTGTCCAGGAGATCACTCAGGTCTTACTATACTAACCATACCTAGGTCCATATCCGTGCCCTCTCCCCGTAGCCCCTTATCCCCTTGGCAGCTAAAAAACCATCTATTTTAGACTTAAATATATTTAACGTTTCTGCTTCCACTGCTCCCTGGGGCAGTGAATTCCATAAATTAACCACCCTCTGGGTGAAGAAGTTCTTCCTCATCTCAGTTTTAAAAGAGCCCCCCCTTATTCTGCGACTATGTCCCCTAGTTCTAGTTTCCCCGATCATTGGGAACATCCTCGGTGCATCCACCCGATCAAGGCCCCTCACGATCTTATATGTTTCAATGAGATCGCCTCTCATTCTTCTAAACTCCAAAGAGTAGAGTTCCAGCCTACTTAACCTTTCCTCATATGTCAATCCCCTCATTGCAGGAATTAATCTTGTAAACCTTCGCTGCACTGCCTCCAGGGCTAGTACATCCTTTCTTAAGTATGGACCTAACAAAGTATGATCTAACAAATCCGTGCTATCTTTTAGTATCCCAGTGAATATCATGTTAAACCACTCTTTCCCAGTAATTTTGCTAAATAAGATTTTAAGATAACTGGTTTGTAATTCCCCAATTTCCTTAAATAGAATTATTTAATTGTCATTTAAATTGAAGAATTATATAGGCAATATCTGCAAAGTTCTCATGATTCAAAAAGAGTTACAATGGAAAAGTGATCAAATTTGGCCGATATCCCTCTAAACCTTTCCCAGCCATGTACCAGTCCCAAGTGTTGTTTAAATGCTGGGTTATTAGATCTATATATATCCATTATAATTCAGTTATTATCATAACTATGCTGTTCATGAAACATTCACACAGCATTGACTGTTAATTTAATCTGACATGAACAAATTTAATATGGTCCTCCCCTATTTTGTATTCTGGGACATTTAGTGAACATACCCTGAATTTCATGGATGTTAACGTTCCACGTTAAGAACACTTTTTACCGCATGCTTTATGAAATCCCTGCATTCATGATTTTGCACCTTCCAAGTTGCTTTAAAGGATCCCAGAAACAACTTCCACGGTAGTGTTGCCGTTTCCTTTACAGGACAAAGTTGTAACCACAAACTCAACATTTCCTGCTTCCCTCTATATGGTCTCTCATCATTGAATTGATTTATCCAAAATTAAAGGTTTCACAACCCCCCCCCCCCCCCCCAATACGTTCACTGTTGCCAAACTGTACTTTTTATATTGAGCTTTAGTGCCAGAAGTGCATTTAAAATTATAATTAATCCCAATGTTCTAAAACAAATCAACTCAGCAGAACTGCAGCAACAGCTCCATTTGATCCAAGGAATGGCACGTTCTACTGCATGTAAATGTATAAATTGAAGGTCAAGACAAGGTTATGTATGAGCTAAATTTGTGAATTTCAAGTTGAAAATGAATTGAACTCATGTTTTCAAAATGGTAAAAACTTGGTTCTATTATCAACAAGAATGGCAAATACTTCTAAACATAATTTAAATATTTCCAAACATAATTTAAAACACGATGTGCGAACTCGTACCAATCAAACGGGAACACTCACACACGTCAGTGAGGACTGATCTGGAATGTGTCAGTTTGAACAGGAGCAACCTCCCTTTCAAATCATTAATGTTTGAATAATCCCATCCACTTACAATGTTTGAAATGTATGCTATCAGGCACAACATCTTGAAAATGGTCATGCGAAGAACATTCATAGACTAAAGTTAACCTAACTAAATTGTGGCTCTCATTAACAGCAGCCAGCAGGATGAATTCTACTCACTTCACCCATTTACATTTCACTCACTTGTCAAATTGATGTATGGACTGTGCAAGCTGTATTTTACCGTTTGACTCATCAATTGCTTCTACCTTCTTAAGTGCATCAACTAGAAAACAAAAGAAATAATTTTTGAAAGACATCGTAGAGACTATTAAATCATTGAAAAGTGGAAAAACTCCGGGTCTGGACGGGTTTAGTAACGAATTTTATAAAAAATTTAATGATTTAATCTCCCCACGTTTATAAACCCTTTATGTTCAAGCACTTAAAGAACACTTTACCACAAACTCTAGCTGAATCAACCATCACATTGATTCCAAAAAAAGATAAAAATCTTGAGGAGCCTGGATCCTATAGGGCAATAGCCCTTCTAAATACGGTTCAGAAGATACTAGCCAAGACTTTGGGTCGTAGATTAAGCCTAGTTATCGGTATAATAATACATCCAGATCAAACTGGGTTTATACCTAAACGACATTCGTTTTATAATTTGAGATGTTTGTTTAACATAATGTATTCGCAGAGAATGACAAATGAAGATCTAACAATTATTTCTTTAGATGCAGAAAAGGCTTTCGACCAAGTGGAATAGTCTTATCTTTTCACAGTGTTGGGAAAATTTCAATTGGGAGAATACTTTACTTTATGGGTGAAGCTTTTATACACTAATCCGACAGCTAGAATACTGACAAATCAAATGCTTTCACCTAAATTTTATTTATCTAGGGGTAACAGACAAGGATGTGCCCTTTCCCCGATGTTATTTGCTTTAGCCATCGAACCTCTTGCTGAGAGTATCAGGTCCCATTCAGGCATTTATGGATATAATACCAAATACACCACCAATAAAATATGGTTATATGCAGATGATGTACTTCTATTATAGACAACCATATGCAGCATCACTAACAGGACTACCTAAATCAACAACCGACTTAGATTCTACGTTAAGCTGCAATCTGGGCAAATTATTTAATTTACAGGGAGAAATTACTTACATTTCTTTTTGACATTTGCAGGCATTGGCTTCCGAACAGCATTTACTGCGATCACATGGCCCTGTTCCGTTACCCGAGCAGGCACAGTTTCCAGAATCTTCAGAATCTCCACATTCTGAACAAGTGAAGGAGAACACAAAATTAAATGCTCTGTGTGATTATGGTGCATTCACATTGGCCTCCAATTAATCTGGAGTCAGACAGCATTTTAATGCAACCACCGTATTTTCCGCGTCCAAGACGATATTTTTTTACTCTAAAATAAGGGCCAAAAATGTACCCGCGTCTTGGAGGCAGAAGGTTAGGCCGTGCAATGCCACTCTCGTAGCGACTGCTCCGCGGAACCTGCCACGCCTTCGATCCTGGAACTGGTTGAAGTGGGAACCGGCTGTAAAAAGACAGCAGCGCTGTGGGGGGGGGGGGGGGGTGGGTGGGAAGAGTTCCTTTCCACAGCGTGTGGGGAGTCTGGCCTGGGTCAGTATGGCCTAGGCTGCACAGTTGTAAACTTGGTTGGGCCACCAGGGGTAAAGTTGTGGGGAGGGCAGGAGCGTTGAAAAGGAGGAAGTCGGAGATCATGCCAGCAACTGACTCACCGCTGCCGCGACGCTCCGGGCGCGGAGCCACCGCAGCGTGGCCGGGGAGGGAAGTAGCTCGGGTGGCTGCGAGCGGCCGCCGGGACCGGACGGAGAAACCGGCCGCCATCTCAGCGCCTTGTTCCTACACGCAAATGCCAGGGACAGCTTTACACCAACAAAATTACCAATCAATCCCTGAATATGTTGCGTTATTTATCCAGATTTAAATGTATTTCCTATTTTTCTCCACTTCCCTCATGTTCTCAACTTATGATGACCATCTGATCTCAGCCTCATGTATTTCAATTCATCTATTGGATTCTTACAGAGAAGTATTTCAGATTTCCACTACACAGTGCATGAAAATTATGCTTCCTGCTTTCACTGGATTTGTGTCTCTTGTGTTGGATCCCTTCCATACAGAGCCACACCAAACCACCATTATCAACAACCTGTACTCCTAGATCCCTCTTTTAATCTCTGGCCTTTGTCCAATCATTTGCTATCAAAACCCCTTCCTCACCTGTATCCGCCCATTAATTGCCACGTTTTATCCTGTCCCTTTTCTCTTCCAGATTCCCCCTTCCCCGCCACAATCAGAATGAAGAAATGTCCCAACCCACAACGTCACCTATCCACGTTCTCCACAGATACTGCCTGACCCGCTGAGTAACTCCAGCACTCTGTGAAACGTCACCTATCCATGTTCTCCAGAGGAGCTGCTTAATCTACTGAGTTATTCCAGCACTTTCTGTAAACTAGCATCTGTAACACCTTGTTCTTACATTTAGTAAAATATAAAGTGGGACAGAAATTGCTGCAAATACATGGATGGTCAGGTTGCATCTGTGGGGACCATTAATAAGATTGGTCTGATTATTTTAGAACTGGATTTTAGAACTGGATAAGAGAAGGGAAGTTTTACCCAATTACTGAGGTTCACCTTTGACGTGCCATTTTAAGCAGGGGCGAACATGACTTTGTGAAAATGCAAAATTATGTTTTTTTGATGGGTTTATGGGAAAAGAATAGTCAGCGGGTTTTTTTCTGAACAGTTTTGCTGAACAATTTTTCATAAACATTTCTCGATAAGATTCATTAGCATTTCTCAAACAGATATTTACACGGGAAATATGGGAGTGGCTGTGGATCGATGGAGTTCAAATGGCTGCTTAACTCTTGTTCAGAAGGATTTGTACATCCTTGCTGGTGAATCACAGATATTAACGGGTAGGTTGAGCAAGTCAGGATGGCAAATGATGTTGGCCTTGAACTGGCAATTCTCAGCATGATCTAGCTCCAATTCAACAGGTCCCTGGGGATCAAACCTGAAATACTTGGTACAGTTCTCATCTTTTTACGATGGGAAGGATGTACACATTAAAGGCTTATCAAATGATTCCTGGGATGAGAAGATTGTATTTATGATGTTAAAAAGACAAACCCACTATAGTTTCTGGAGCTTAGATGGCAAACGGTGATCACTTGAAGGGTCCAGATTGGATGTCTGCAGAGATTGCTTCCTTTAACCAGAGAGGCAGCTCCTCTGGCCTGCAGTTTCAGGGGAAGAGCTTGGCTATTTGAGATTGTCAGGAAGAATCTCTTCATACAGCCAGTCCCGAATCATTCAGTTTACCTCAGAGTACCACGTATGGTCAGTTCGTTTCAGCCAAATCGGATCTCAATCGATTTTTGGAATGGAGGGGAATCAAGGAATAAGTGATACAAGTAGGAAAAAGCCCAGGGCAAATTTATCACCAAGATTTATCCAGGCTTGTGGGACCATTCAGCCTTCTGATATTCCCTATGATTCTATATTCCCTAGGACTCTATGATCTACAAGGAGCTGTCGGCTGAAGTATTTACCTTTCCACAGACTGCTTCTGCAAAGTCCACTGGTGTACACTGTTGCTTATTTCGCAAATTGACTGATGCTCCATTGGACATGAGCAGGTGGACCAGGGCTTGATACTGTCCTTTCACAGCTTCATGTAGACCAGTATTCCCTTGGTTATTGGCGACATTGACAGAGGCACCATGCTGAGGATTTGTACAATAAGCAAACATTAAATTGGATAGTTATATGGATGGGAAAGGAATGGAGGGTTATGGTCTGAGCGCAGGTATATGGGACTAGGGGAGACTATGTGTTCGGCACGGACTAGAGGGGTCGAGATGGCCTGTTTCCGTGCTGTAATTGTTATATGTTATATGTTATTAAGGACATATGTGTATATAGAAAAGGCAAACTGGCTGCCTCGCCAACAGTCTGTCTGTCCCCTCCTTCTTTGTTGTTTCTATGTGTTAAATGTATGTTTTTAGTGTTCTTTAGCTTGTTTTATATGGGTGGGGGGAGTTGGGGGAAACTTCTCCTAATCTCTTACGTCGACGGAGATGCGTTTTTTTCCGTGTCGTATCTCCGTCCGCACTGTGGCCTAACATAGAGGAGCTGGAGAGGAGCCTGACTTCGAGAGCTCCACCGCGGGTGCCTGCAGACTTACCATCGCGGAACCCACTATCCCTGTTGAGGATCGACTTTGGGGCTCCAACCGCGGAAGTCTGCGGACTTTAACATCTGGTTAGAGACCGACTTCGGGAGCTCAAAGCCGCAGGAGCTTCGATCCCCCCGACGCAGGAGCCTTGATCGCCCCGACGCGGGGGCTTTGACTGCCGAAGCTTCGACTGCCCCAACATTATTAAGCAGCAAGTGGGAATTGTACACGGCCTCCATGCAGGGTACAGTGCCAACAATAGCCAGGGAAGCCTTCATCAACGTACTCATGATGTTGACCCGCTGAATGTTTCCTGCATTTACCTGTTTATAACAAGGTGATGGCTCATTTACATCCAATAGTTTATATTTAGAAAGGATTAGTTATTGATTATAATACGATAGATATGATTGTAAAAATTAAAAATAGTTTGATCCAATCTGAAAATTTGCTCTATAATCTGAATAAGCAAACTACAGGCACGAGGCACGAGTGGACTATAATAGTCTTGGAGGTTGCATCCAGAGGCAGAAACTAAACATGCAAACGCCAACATTTATAGAATTACACGCAATATGTATCGCTTGAAAGTTAAAAAAAAGTACAGGAAAACTGGGTCAGCAGTGGCTATCAGGTTAAAAATAGCATGAGATTAATGGAAAACATGTAAAATATAAGGTGCCTAAAGAAGATTGAGAGTTTTTCAGAATTCAAAGGAGGAATCAAGGCATGGGTAAGAAAAAGTAAAGTATAATATAAAACACGGTGAGAGCTTTGACAGATACGCAAATGAAAGATGGGCACAAATTAGTGTGGGCGTCACAGGGCTGCCAACTCTCACCCAATGTTGGCAGCCCTGGTGTCATACAGTCTGAAGCAAGAAAAATCACCTTGGAGAATAACTAAATGGCAGAGCAGTGGGGAGGAACTGCAAGTCTTGCGTCAACGGGAACCTGAAAATAATGCAATAGTTTTTTAAAAATTGAGCATCTGGTGGAGAAATTAACTGAGGTTTTGAAGGAGAGACAATGTAAACTGGCTAAACTGTGATCAGAATTCCTTCGGGGGGGGGGGGGGGGGGGGGGGGTCGCACAAAGTAACCCCACAATTTAAGAGGAAATGGAACCTTAGACCTGTTATTCTGAAATGAGTATTGTAAAGATGCAAAGGGTTAACCCTCTTCTATATGTGGTGCCATGTTTAAAATGCAGCTGAAGACTGCCCAGAGCTGGCACCGTAGTGACAGACTAGATCACATCTCTGGGATGGGATTTGAAATACTGTGTTCTTAACCAGTGATGAATTCCACCAAAAGAAAATGCAACTACAAATAAATAGGTTTGTTTTGACTATGGAGTTGAAAGTGCTAAATATTAGGGAAAAACAGATGTCAGAATTAGAAGCTGTATCTCAACAATGAAAACAACGACATTTCACACAAGTGATGTTCTTACCTTCAGCAGCAATTCAGCAATTTCCAGATAGCCTCGAAGGCAAGCATGCAGCAACGGCGTGTTACCAAACAAATCTTTCTTGTTCAGTTTGGCATTATAATTCAGCAAATATTTTACTATCTGTTTCCAAAAAAAATCAGAACAGGTGGTATTAATCTAAATATGTAAAGATAGTTCTATATTGTTAAGGACAAGAATGGTGAAAGGAAAAGGCAGGAGGAATCGTGAGATGAAGATATCTGTGGATAGAGGGGTTTTGAAGTGAGAGAAGACAAAGTGTGTAGAGTCATCGAGTGTACAATGTAGAAACAGGCCCTTCGGCCCAACTTGCCCACACCGGCCAACATGTCCCAGCTACACTAGACCCACTTGCCTGCGTTTGGTCCATATCCATCAAAACCTGTCCTATCCATGTACCTACAACTGTTTCTTAAACGTTGGGATAGTCTCAGCCTCGACCACCTCTTCTGGCAGCTCGTTCCATACACCCACCACTCTGTGTGAAAAGGTTACCCATCAGATTCCTATTAAATCTTTTCCCCTTCACCTTAAACATATGTCCACGATTCACCTAATGTGGGCAAGAGACTCTGATCTATTCCTCTCATGATTTTAAACACTCCGATTTTTTTAATGGCATTTCCCAATTGAATCTAGCCTTCTAGCCCACATAGCTATATAATTGGATCTATTTACGTTTAAAACCCTAATATTTTAATCGCATTTTCTCACAAAGAGAAATTCTATTATGCTACGATCTCTCTTCATCAGAAGATCCTGCTATTAAATATTAATTAACTAATTGGCACAGTTTCATTCAACAATACTGGATAGTTCCACTGTTGGTCTCTCAGCACTTTATATGAATTTATTTTCTTGATTCTACAATTCTACTAGAATTGATCTGGGTTTGTGCTCTGAACTCCAACCTTGTGAATGGATCAGATTCCCAGTGGAAACTGTGCCAGGATTCCCAATGTGTGGAGTTCTGACACCGGCATACCTCCGTGTTTAGTTCATGAATGTCAAACATTTGTTCCTCGATAAAAAAGGAAAGAATATACAACTCAAAGGTGAAACGCTATTTTTAAAGAGTAATCATTGTCAGGAAACAAGTCTGAAATATTTCACAAACCAAAACTTTATTGCAAGCCAATCTCGTTTACCTGTAGGTCGGTGTGTTGGCACGCCAGGTGGAGTGGGGTGGAATGATGGGAATTTTTCATGTTGACATTAGCACCATGACGCAGCAGAAGTGCGACCAAGTCAATATGTCCGTGCAGAGAGGCCACATGTAACGGAGTAAACCCATCTTGGTTGGCAGAATTCACACCCAATCCATTTACTGTAACACTGGAGAGTTTCTAGAGAGATCACACCCACCATTAGTCTTGGGATTATCCCGATATACAGCATTCCCCAAATGTGGAATAACAAGCACATATATTGTAAACACTTCCAAACAAAGGTGGAGCAAGACTAAAACAAAGGATCATTTCTAGAGGGGTCAAGGTAGATCGTTGCCCTGGGTCTAGAACCAGGGTTTCTTGCCAAAGTCATCAACTATAGTTTTGGAATCATATCTCAAATGCTATGATCAAGAAACCATAAGGTCGCATTACAAACAGCAAGCAGCAGGTGACGCTACCTTCTGTGCAGGTTCACACTTGGGACACCAACACAAAGGGTGGCAGAATTCTGGTTTCAGTACAAGTCCATCTTCCTCATCTGGATCTTCGTCCATCCATTCAAACAGATATCGTACCTGCAGGTAGAACACACAAGATTATAAGGAAGGAGAAGGGTGGGTAGAAGAGAAATCTTTGCTAACTTCTTGGAGAACATTTACGTCACTAAGAATTCAATTGTAATCAAAGACCCTTGTGAAACAATTTCGCAGACAGGAGAACAAAGACTTGTTTTAATTTATTTCTGGCAGGTACTGATATAGAATGTTTGCAACAACCTGCATTTCAACACCTTCTGTACTTCATAAAAAGTATTTAATTATGTGACGTTTTTGGGAGCAATTCAATATTGTTGTACCTCTTGAGAACAGGTTCACCCACTTACAAGCTGTCGTGACATCCTGGATCCTGGCACCAGGGAGGTAGCACACCATCCTTGAATCCCATCTGTTGCCGCAGAAACCCCTGTCCGTACCTCTCACAATGGAGTCTCCAACTACCATGGCGTTGCCTGACGTCAGCCTCTTTGGTTTTGGCTCAACAGCCCTTTTGGCTTCGCAAGCTCAGTCTGGGTCCACCGCTCAGTCTGTTAACTTCTTCTGTCCCGACAGCTTCTAAGTGGGTGAACCTGTTCACAAGAGGTACAACACCCGGGGACCTTTGCATTCCATGTTTCCCTCCCTTTCTCACCGTCACCCTCCTTCTCTCTTCCAGTATCTTAGGTGTAACAATCAGGGCATTCCCTCGACAAGGCTGCACCCCTTGTCAGATGCTAAATTGCCTAAATGTCCAATTTACCAATCTTCCAATCTAATTGTTCAGCCAATCCCCACACTTACTCCCAGGGCTGGATTTAGATGAAGAGAGGCCCTAGGCTATTCCACTTGTGAGGCCCCTCCCAATCCCCCACGACGAGAGGAAGATGGAAGAGTCCACCAGATTGACACTGACCGATATGCAGCTGAGCGTGGCCAATGAGATAAAGGCTGGAAAGCTGCGCTTTTTATTTATTGCCAGTGCTAGTGAAATAAGTGCACACAGCGCATATCACAAGCGCAAAGCTGAAAGACCCTTGCGGCCGGGGTCCAGGGCCCTTAAGCGGGCCCTGGAAGCTCTGGGGTTTTAGATGCTCTCTGGTGCATTCTGACCCTTATTTTGGAACATTTTTGCACCAAATATATGACCAATATTTCAGAAATAATTTTGGTTGAGTCAAGAGTAATGAGTGGTTGGAATTGGATGATTGGGGTCATTGTTGTATACATTTTTTTAAATCAAGAATTGAAGCTGTCCTTGTTTTAATAATCAAGTTGTACTGTAAAATGTTATAACGGAGCATGCAAACACTGCAAATAAAATACTGTAAGTTTTTGCAGTAAATAAAACCTTTTTTTAGAAAATGTTTTGCGTGTTGATTTGATTGCCTGTTACTGTACGACTGTGTTAGTGAGTGCACATTAAAAATATGATGCAAAATGAAAATTGCAAACTATGGAATTTATATTTTTCAGTATTGTTATCAAGGAATAGAAAGCAGTTCCAATTGTTTCATATTATTCATATGGAGGAGAAAATATCTCTAAAACCTACCTTAATTTTGCAATCTCACTAAAGATCCCCTTCCCCTCTCCCCCTTCCTCCCCATCTCTCTCTCCCCCTCTTTCTCTCCCCCCCCTCCCTCTCCCCCGTCTCAACCCCCCCTTTCCCCCTCTCACATCCCCCCCTCTCTCTCCCACACACCGCAGCCCCCCCCCGCCCGGAGAAACGGGCACTCCCGCAACGCAATATTCCACTACTTACCTGGAGTAGACACGAAGCATCGAGGTGATTGTGTGTAGTGCAAATGGAGATCTGAACCCGCCCGGGCCCACTGCGCATTTTTTTTAACTCTATGAAAAAAAACACCTTGGCCGGAGGCCCCCTGGATTTTGAGGCCCTAGGCCTCAGCGTATGAGGCCTGTAGGTAAATCCGGCCCTGCCGAGGCTCCCTAGATCTCGAGGCCCCAAGCTTAAGCTTGTGAAGCTAATACGTAAATCCGGCCCTGCTCACTCCTAACCTTCCTTCCTCTGATGAGCTGGGAAGTATGTGCTTTGTCCGACCTGCTCTCAAAGACTGCTAAAGTTCTGTTTGCACCCTTTTTATTCCTGCTCTACTACCCGTGACTCACCAAGTCCAGCCAACAGCACTCTTAATAATAATAATAATAATAATAATAATAATAATATCTTTTATTGTCATTGCACGTCAGTGCAACGAGATTTAGTATGCAGCTTCCAACCGATGTAAAAGAAAAGTAAAATAAATAAATAAGCTGTGTGACGTGACCATCCGAGGGAGACAGTCCAGAGGGGGTGGGGGGCACTCAGCAGGGCTGGTTCAGAGCCGCTATAGCTCTGGGAATAAAGCTGTTTCTGAGTCTGGAGGTTCGGGCGTAGAAGGCCTTGTAACGTCTGCCGGAGGGAAGTAGTTCAAACAGTCAGTTACAAGGGTGTGAGGAGTCTTTATGGATGCTGATGGCCTTCTTGCTGCAAGGTATGCTCCACTCAGTGGAGAATCTTTCCTATTCTATTCCCAATGACTTGCATTTCTCAATGAAAAGTTGCAGACCTCCGTATCAACTCCCTAAAGATACAGCCAAAAACTCGTCTCTTTTCATTCACAATACTGATTCAGTGGCCTGTTTCCACAGAATAAACACTTACATCTGGTTATAGAAACAAAAAAACATAGAAAAATAGGTGCAGGAGTAGGATTTGGCCCTTCGTGCCAGCACCGCCATTCAATATGATCATGGCTGATCATCTAAAATCAGTACCCCCTTCCAGCTTTCCCCCCATATCCCTCGATTCCTTTAGCACCAAGAGCTAAATCTAACTCTCTTGAAACAAGGCCTAAGTCAAGTAAAAAGAAACAGAATATTTAATACGTTGAACTCGCAACCATTTTATTTTATTTTTACTATGATTTTTTAGGCTAATAATTTACATTCCAATACTAGCCTAGATTCTCAGGCACTCAAAGCACAAGATTCAATATTAGTTGATTGACGAGCAGCCCTTCTGCTTTAGCAGAGAAAGAGGATTAAATGATCTACTCTAATGCTGCTGAATTTCCAATCAGTTTAATGAAGGTCAGTGTAGAGTCGTAAACAGAAGCTAGAGATCTGCAGAAATCACTAACTGGTTTAAAATGTTTTTTCTTTCCCTCTGTAGTACCACACCTCGTACTTTAAAGTCTGATCCAAACCAGCTATCCTGCTCGACTACTATACTGATTTAAAGGAGACTTTGCTTTAGGCCTTGTGCTTGAGAGGATACTTACCTGAGCAGCGTTGCAATTGTGGACGTGCACCATGAGAGGGAGTTCCATGCTGTGTTTTGTGATTACGGCATCTGTGCATTCATTAATCCACAAGGGTTTGTTTCATTAACACTCTGAACTGGCATAGGAAAGGATGGTCACCTCTGAACTATGTAATGGGTTGGGATGATCAACAAATGGAAGTGGCAGCATAGAATATAAACTCGTCACAATGACAGAAAGCAACAGGAAAGCGGGACAAACAGTTGTCCAGTCTAGGGAATGATTTAAGTAAGTAAATTTATTGGCCAAGTATTCATATACAAAGAATTTGCCTTGATGCTCCGCCCACAAGTAACAACATGACATACAGTGACAGTTACGAATGACTCAGAAAACACTAAACATTAATAATAATAAAACATTAATGCATTAATGATAAAACATGTGGATTTCAGTGGATTCCTTCAGATTGAAAACTAAAATCAATTGTTTAAAAAATTATCTAGGGTTTGGCTGAATGTTAAATGCTGCTGAATTCTAAAGCTTCGTGTTGGGTAATTATGAGAATAATGATAGGTTCAGGGAAGGCACCGAGCCTTGTGGCACCCCACTAGTCTCTGAAAAGGACCTGTTAATTCCTGCTCTTTGCTTCCTGTCTGCCAACCAGTTCTCTATCCATGTCAATCCCCTACCCCCAATACCATGTGCTCTAATTTTGCATACTAATCTCTTGTGTCGGACCTTGTCAAAGGCTTTTTGTAAGTCCAGATACACCACATCCACTGGCTCTCACTTATCCATTCTACTTGTTACATCCTCAAAAAATTTCAGAAGATTAGTCAAGCATGATTTCTCCTTCATAAATTCATGTTGACTTTGACCGATCCTTTCACTGCTTTCCAAATGCGCTGTTATAACATCTTTAATAATCGACTCAAGCATCTTCCCCACTACTGATGTGAGGCTGACTGGTCTAAAATTCCCCGTTTTCTCTCTCCCTCCTTTCTTAAAAAGTGGAGTCACATTGGCTACCCTCCAGTCCACAGAAACTGATCCAGAGTCGGGAGAACATTGGAAAATGACCAATGCGTCCACGATTTCTAGGGCCACCTCCTTGAATACTCTGGGATGCAGACCATCAGGCCCTGGGTATTAATCTGCCTTCAGTCCCAACAGTTCACCAAACACAGCAACTCTACCGCTGCACCACCGTGCTGCCCATGGATTTATAAAGTTACCAAAAAGGAATTCAGGAAAACGCCACCGTCATCTTTCTCACTAATTTTCAGATCAGGTTTCAAGACTGATATTCTGTACTTACCATTTCCACATCTCCATCAGCCACAGCTCGCAATAACTTTTCCGTCTGCAATAAAAAGCAATTTACTAAGATCCTTTTATTAACCGTAAAGAATTAAAATTAGTAACCTGGTTCAGCACATTTCTTTCTAGCAGATCAGTAACCTAGTCTACAAAGTGTTTAAGAAGGAACTGCAGATGCTGGAAAATCGAAGGTTGACAAAAGTGCTGGAGAAACTCAGCGGGTGCAGCAGCATCTATGGAGCGAAGGAGGCAAAGTTTCGGGCCGAAACCTGAAGGGTTTCGGCCCGAAACGTTGCCTATTTCCTTTACTATTTCCTTTGGTTTTCATCCCAAAACGTTGCCTTATTTCCTTCGCTCCATAGATGCTGCTGCACCCGCTGAGTTTCTCCAGCACTTTTGTCAACCTAGTCTACAAGATTTATGTAGGTGGCAAATGAATTTTTTTTTTAAATCCTAAATAGGTACAGAAAATGCTTGCTTTGGAACACATCATTGTCAAGTTGTTTCATCAAATTAGATTGGTAGTGTTCCAGGGCATATAAACATCACTAAAAGCCATTAACGTTTATTCTTGCTTTGTGTTGCTAGATCTGTTTAATCATGAAAGAGGTTACTTTTTCATCGGTTTCCTTTAGGTATAATGACTTGATTTTGAATCACTAGTCAGTCAATCGGTAGAAAATATTTAAAGGCCATAACATGGTTAAATGTCATTTCTTCCCCTGAAAGTTTAATTGCAACATTACCTTGCCAATTGCAGTACATAATGTCACAGCCAGGAACACGTGTTCTAATATCTACTAAATAAAAGACCTCCATCTTCAGTTCCGCACTAATTATTCATGCGCTTCACAGCTAATAAAGTCTGCTAAAATGAGAATAAACTCCCTTCCCACCCATTACTGCAGGCACACACTTTTATTTAGTATTGATATTGATGGAGGATATTCATCAGTTATTTTAACTAGTTTCAAAATCTTTGTCCTGAGAAGAAACATGTTATTTCAGTAAAAATGATGTTATTGTCACTGTAGTTTGATGGCTATGTTGGGGAGGATGGAACAAAAACCTCCATTATAATTCATTTCTTCCCTCTGTACATGCTGATAAGAAATATATTCATTGGATTGGAATCTATTGTCTGCCCATAACAGAGTTACCTGCTGGGGATTGTCAGAAAGCAGTTATGAGTCTCACATAGAAAATAGGTGCAGGAGTAGGCCATTCGGCCCTTCGAGCCTGCACCGCCATTCAATATGATCATGGCTGATCATCCAACTCAGTATCCAGTACCTGCCTTCTCTCCATACCCCCTGATCCCTTTAGCCACAAGGGCCACATCTAACTCCCTCTTAAATATAGCAAATGAACTGGCCTCAACTACCTTCTGTGGCAGAGAATTCCAGAGATTCACCACTCTCTGTGTGAAAAATGTTTTTCTCATCTCGGTCCTAAAACACTTCCCCCCCTTATCCTTAAACTGTGTGTGGACCCTTGTTCTGGACTTCCCCAACATCGGGAACAATCTTCCTGCATCTAGCCTGTCCAACCCCTTAAGAATTTTGTAAGTTTCTATAAGATCCCCCCTCAATCTTCTAAATTCTAGCGAGTACAAGCCGAGTACCAGACCAGGAAAGAAAGTCAGTTTTCTTCTCTGGGGATAGAAGAGTCGAGTGAGCAGATAGATTTCTACAACAATCCAGATGTTCTCCAGCATCTGCAGTTCCTTCTTGAACGTTTTACTGTCTGTGTCTGCTCTTATTGTTGATTATTTAACCAATGTTTAACCGGTGTTGAATATAAACTCACATTTCTCAATTTTTGGTCCAATTATCCAATAATTTAACAATAATGCTCTACAAAAGAACAGGACAGTGAATAACTGAGATTCATTGAAAGCAAAGATCCACGGCAGAATTAGGTTTCATTCACCTGCACTTCCCAGAATCATATCCCAGATAATTACAACTTACCCGACCAAGAAACAAAATGAATAATTACAAAATTAATTTGGTTTATTCTATCAGAACTTGAAGTCTCTAATATTAACATTATTTTCCTCATATTACTGCTGAGAACAGGTTGAAACATTTGCTTGGTATATTGAAGTGACAGTATAAACAATCTTTTTTTCATCTGTTTCCTTGTTGCATAATAATTTAATGTTATATCATTAGGCAGCCAGATCATTAAAGCGGTTTGTACTCGCTAGAATTTAGAAGATTGAGGGGGGGTCTTGCATCGTGGCTTGGTTCGGCAATTTGAGCGCCCTGGAGAGGAAAAGACTACAAAAAGTAGTAAAAACTGCCCAGTCCATCATCGGCTCTGACCTTCCTTCCATCGAGGGGATTTATCGCAGTCGCTGCCTCAAAAAGGCTGGCAGTATCATCAAAGACCCACACCATCCTGGCCACACACTCAGCTCCCTGCTACCTTCAGGTAGAAGGTACAGGAGCCTGAAGACTGCAACAACCAGGTTCAGGAATAGCTACTTCCCCAAAGCCATCAGGCTATTAAACCTGGCTCGGACAAAACTCTGATTATTAATAACCACTTTCTGCTATTTGCACTTTATCAGTTTATTTATTCATGTGTGTATATATTTATATCATGGTATATGGACACATTTATCTGTTTTGTAGTAAATGCCTACTATTTTCTGTGTGCTTAAGCAAAGCAAGAATTTCATTGTCCTATACAGGGACACATGACAATAAACTCACTTGAACTTGAACTTACAAAATTCTTAAGGGGTTGGACAGGTTAGATGCAGGAAGATTGTTCCCGATGTTGGGGAAGTCCAGAACAAGGGGTCACAGTTTAAGGGGGAAATCTTTTAGGACCGAGATGAGAAAAACATTTTCACACAGAGAGTGGTGAATCTGTGGAATTCTCTGCCACAGAAGGTAGTTGAGGCCAGTTCATTGGCTATATTTAAGAGGGAGTTAGATGTGGCCCTTGTGGCTAAAGGGATCAGGGGGTATGGAGAGAAGGTACAGGATACTTAGTTGGACGATCAGCCATGATCATATTGAATGGTGGTGCAGGCTCGAAGGGCCGAATGGCCTACTCCTGCACCTATTTTCTATGTTTCTATATGTTGTTTAATGGACTTCTCAAAGTGACAGCTGGACTTGTCATCAACAATACAATAGAACAGCGTTCACCTCTTTGTACTTTCCTTTGTCCTCTTCTTGCCTCACCTCATCCGATATTGATGAGATTGTGGAAATGGTCGACTTCTGACTGCCAGCATCAATGGAAGACTGTGGAGACCTGCTAACAGACTGAATTTCCAATTAAAATTACTCAATACAAACAAGTGTTAAAAGTTACTAATCCAAAATTTAAATTTAAACCTGCATTCGTCTTTAAAGATAAAGGGACAAAGTTATTTACCTCTTGCTTACTCTGTTGTCTGTCAGTATTAATGCAGGTTATTTCCAGCAAATCTAGTATCTATAAGGGTAAATAACAACTTTAAGTACAATGATTAAGAAAACATTCCAGTCACTATGAATACCAATGCATTAACATCAACATTTCTTATACTGGAAGGATGTTACAGCACAAGAAAAGCCCAAGTAGACTTGAACAAGCTGGTCAACATCACACAACGTCCCTTTCAGGCACGTGCTTCATTTTCATGCTTCTTAAGTTTTTCAAAATTTCCTTCTACCCTGTATTTTCCAACGTGCTTCAAATCTCTAAAGCGATAGGCATCCTGCACCTGCTGATTTTTCTTGACAACCAGCAGCCATGTGGCAATCTCTCTTCTGGCAAGGAAACCCGGCTGATGGTGAATGTGAACAACTGAGGGGACGTACAACGTCTTGCAGAAAAATAACCCAAAGAACGTGTAGGAAAGAACTGCAGATGCTGGTTTCAAGCAAAGGTACACACAAAATGCTGGAGTAACTCAGCGGGACAGGCAGCATATCTGGACAGAAGGAAGGGGGGGGGGGGGGGTACGTTTCTTCAGACTGAAGAATGGTCTCAACCCGAAACGTCACCCATTCCTTCTCTCCAGAGATGCAGCCATTGCAGAAGAAACCAAAGAATATACTATTCAAATGTACTCTTTTCCATCAAAATTTAACAGCTCCCTGTTTGTACTTCATTTTCAACATTTTATTTTGAACATGTGAGATAACACACACCTCATGTTATAAGGAAACATATTACAACAATGAGATTCTGAGGCTAGTGTGCCGTTTTCGGTGGATAACTAAACCATAACGTCAGGAATTTCACGTACTCACATCAGAAAAGTTGTTTTCTCAGATCTTGTGGCTCTCAATTAAAATACAGCTGAATGATAAATAAATTTGACTTCATCAGATTATTAATTTAATTAATTCGATAATTTAATAAAAGTCCAAACGGTTTCATCTTTCCTTTTATCTTTGTGAGAACAGATGAAAATCGCATGACCAAAATGAGTGTCAGCCTTTGCGTACAAAGTCTCTAATCAATGACTGCGATAGTTCTCTCTCCCAGTGAATCACTGCATTTATGGTACAAAAGTCAGATTGAATTTTTTGGGGAAAACAAAAATGCAACTGCAGCAAAATAATCGTAATGATGTCTCTAACGATCAGATAGATTTTGAAACTTTAAAAACCTCACTCTTGCTTTTTCACATTTTCACACTCACCAATCGGTATTAATGAGATTCTAAACTATGCTGCCAAATGATGGGTTCTGATTATAAGCATCTTCAGGTGACACCAACAAACAGTTTAATGAACTGCAGCGTCTCTACTACCTTGGAGTTGAGTGCACAATGCAGTGGTGTTTCTTTCATCTTGTTCTGCATTTCAGTATTAGCTCCATTCTCCAGCAGAACCTGAATGATGCCATCGTATCCCCATCGAGCTGCGACGTGGAGAGGAGTGTCCCCCTTGTCATTTGTCATGTCCAAGTTACAGGTGTATAATTGGTAATATACCAAAGCTTTGACACACTGCCAATAATTAAAAATAAATGTTAATCTTCATTGAAAGAACAACTTTGGATATTTATTTGCTTTTAAGTTTTATCTTAATATTCGTCTAAAGTCACATCAAAAGAGAACTTTAAAATTGAGAATGGAATTTAGTACTTGTCAGAATAACCAGTATGTACAATACATCTCAGTAATTAAGAAGGAACTGCAGATGCTGGAAAATCAAAGGTAGACAAAAGTGCTGGAGAAAGGTTTCGGCCCAAAACGTTGAGTCTGAAGAAGGGTTTCGGCACGAAACATTGTCTATTTCCTTCGCTCCATAAATGCTGCTGCACCTGCTGAGTTTCTCCAGCACTTTTGTCCACCATACATCTCAGTAACATTCTTATGTCTCATTAAATTTCCCTCATTACAAAATCCTTGTGTCCAATATATCAATAAAGTTAGTATTCATTCATTTTACAAAATATTAATCACTATATTCAATTTGTTTACCAGTTGTGGCATTCTGAAAATTAACTGTGTATAGATTCTTCAGAGATGTAATTGTTAAGTGATTTCAGAAGAGTAAAGCCTACATATTCTCCATTTCAGGTAAAATGCTTTAGAGGAGGAGCAAGAAATGTTTTTCAGTCACATTTATTTATCTCCCATCACCTAATGCAGAAGCTCTGGTCAGTGACCTCATGATTAATGATGCATACGTTAGCAGGTCTCTGTTTATGTGGAAGACCATCACACAAGACAGGAAATGGCAAAGCCCTGGTCTGTGCTGCATGGTCAGATTTGCAGCAGCCCGTGCGTGGGAAGGAGAAATGAAAAGCTCACTCTCATCAGCAGGATCCCTGCTTCTGATCACAGTCACTGGTGATATACAGAGTGGTCAATGGATCACCTGAAAATTCCATAGACTGGAGAAAGTAAAGGTGGAGGGGCCGAAGTTTGACTTTGGATGTACTGATGCATGTTGTTTGAAGATATTACCAAGGAGATTGTTGCAAACTCTGCAATAACCTTGTGTATGTAAGGCCTTTGATGAGGTACCACATGGTAGACTGGTCTGGAAGGTTAGATCACATGGGATCTGGGGAAAACTAGCCAAATGGATTAAAAAACGGACTTAAAGTTAGGAGTTTAAGAAGGAACTGCAGATGCTGGAAAATCGAAGGTAGACAAAAATGCTGGAGAAACTCAGCGGGCGCAGCAGCATCTATGGAGCGAAGGAAATAGGCAACGTTTCGGGCCGAAACCCTTCGGGTTTCAGCACGAAACGTTGCCTATTTCCTTTACTATTTCCTTCGGGTTTCATCCCAAAACGTTGCCTATTTCCTTCGCTCCACAGATGCTGCTGCACCAGCTGAGTTTCTCCAGCATTTACTTAAGAGTTAGGAGACAGGTTGGGGGCAGATGGTTGTTTTACTGACTGGAGGCATGGAACAAGTGATGTGCCACAAGGATCCATCCTGCCTCCGCTGTTTTTATTTATATTCATAATGTGGATGTGACTTGCTGGCATGGTTAGCCACGGTTTGCAGATGGCATCAGAATTGGTGGAAGAGTGGACAGAGAAGAAGGTTAATAACCTTCAGAAAAGAAAAAAGTCTGAAGAAGGGTCTCGACCCGAAACGTCACCCATTCCTTCGCTCCATAGATGCTGCCTCACCCACTGAGTTTCTCCAGTGTTTTTGTCTATCTTCAGAAAAGATCAGATCTCCTTGAGGAAAAGCGTAAAACTTTGATCTTTTTCCAGATGTCTTGGACTTAATCATTTAGCAGTTACTTCTCTTAAACAGTACATTGTGGTTTACATAACGCAGCTAAATTTAAACTGCCTTGTTCCCCTTGTACCTCAAAGTGGAGATTATAAAATTAGTCTAACCATATAAAACTCCCACTAATTGAGAGAGGTGTGGGGTAAGTTACAGAAAGCATCACTGGTGATGTCGGATGTTTTTACTGATGTGGTTGTCAGAGTGGAGACCAGACCAAAAACCATTTAACAGGGCGTAGCCAAGCAGGCCACAATGACAAGCAGGATATAGGTGCATGACACAAAGGAGGGGTGGGGACACTTCAGAGATGTAATGACTGAAATTTAAAAAGGAGTGAATATATTAGCGGATATGGGGAGAAGGCAGGAAAGGGGTACTGATTGTGGATGATCAGCCATGATCACATTGAATGGCGGTGCTGACTCGAAGGGCCGAATGGCCTACTCCTGCACCTATTGTCTATTGTCCATTGCTGAAGGAAAGTGAAAGGTTGGAGATGTTTCCTTGTCCTCTTCATGTTTAAATCTTGAGGTGGTTACAGTTTGAGGAAAATGGTTCTGAAGACGCGTCCTCAACTACTCTGCCTTATCTTTACCGTTTCTCCTTTAAAAACTGCCTTAAAACCTCTCACTTGGTCAAGGTTGCTGATAAAACAACTTTTGGTTAACTGTCGATTGTTGATTCCCAATTTGTTAAGTGGTTTCCAAATTTCATCCTTCTAAATCCCAGTGAATACAAGTCCAGTCGCCCCGTTCTATCAACATGTCAGTCCCGCCATCCCGGAAATTAACCTGGTGAAACTACACTGCACTCCCTCAATAGCAATAATGTCCTTCCTCAAATTAGGAGACCAAAACTGCACATAATACTCCAGGTGTGGTCTCACCAGGGCCCTGGACAACTGCAGTAGGACCTCCTTGCCCCTATACTCAAATCCTCTCGCAATGGCCAACATGCTATTTCCTTTCCTCACTGCCTGCTGTGCCTGCATGCTTACTTTCAGTGTTCAAAAGGGAACTGCAGATGCTGGAATATCGAAGGTACACAAAATTGCTGGAGGAACTCAGCGGGTGCAGCAGCATCTATGGAGCGAAGGAAATAGGCGACGTTTCGGGCCGAAACCCTTCTTCAGACTAATGGGGGGTGGGGAAAGAAAGAAGGAAAAAGGGAGGAGGAGGAGCCCGAGGGCGGGCGGATGGGAGGAGACAGCTAGAGGGTGAAGGAAGGGGAGGGGACAGCACAGGCTAGCCAAATTGGGGGAATTCAAATCATGAATTCAATTCCCCCAATTTGGCTAGCCTGTACTGTCCCCTCCCCTTCCTTCACCCTCTAGCTGTCTCCTCCCATCCGCCCGCCCTCGGGCTCCTCCTCCTCCCTTTTTCCTTCTTTCTTTCCCCACCCCCCATTAGTCTGAAGAAGGGTTTCGGCCCGAAACGTCGCCTATTTCCTTCGCTCCATAGATGCTGCTGCACCCGCTGAGTTCCTCCAGCAATTTTGTGTACCTTTGCTTACTTTCAGTGTCTGATGTACAAGGACACCCAGGTCTCGTTGCACCTCCCCTTTTCCTAAACTGTCACCATTCAGATAATAATCTGCCTCCTTGAACTTGCCACCAAAGTGGATAACGTCACATTTATCCACATTATACTGCATCTGCCATGCATCCGCCCACTCACCCAACCTATCCAAGTCACCCTGCAGCCTCATAGCATCCTCCTCACAGCTCACACTGCCACCCAGCTTTGTGTCAGCCGCAAACATGGAGATGTCACATTTAATTCCCTTGTCTAAATCATTGATACATATTGTAAATAACTGAGGTCCCAGCACTGAGCCTTGCAGCACCCCACTAGTCACTACCTGCCATTCTAAAATGGACTAGTTAATTCCTGCTCTTGGCTTCCTGTCTGCCAACCTGTTCTTTATCCGTCAATACCCTACCCCCAATACCATGTGCCCTAGTTTTGCATACTAATCTCTTGTGTGGGACCTGGTCCAAGGCTTTTTGAAATTCGATACACCACATCCACTGGCTCTCCCTTATCCATTCTACTTGTTCCATCCTCACGAAATTCCTGAAAATTAGTCAAGCTGGATTTCCCCTTCATAAATCCATGCTGACTTTAACTGATCCTGTCGCTGCTTTCCAAATGTGTTGCTATTACATCTTTAATAATTGACTCAAACATCTTCTCCACTACCAATGTCAAGCTAACTGGTCTATAATTCCCTGTTGTCTCTCTCCCTCCTTCCTTAAAAAGTGGGGTTACATACCCTCCAGACTACTGGAACTGATCCAGAATCTATAGAACATTGAAAAATAATCACCAATGCATCCACAATTATGTGTTTATCAAGTCAAGTCAAGTCACTTTTATTTCTATAGCACATTTAAAACACAACTCTCGTTGGCCAAAGTGCTTTACATTGGTGGAGGTACTAACGTTATACAACAGTGGTTCATAGATTTATTACATACATACATATAGCCCTCCCTCAGAGGACGTCAAGAAAGGCTTGAGAGTAAAGATGAGTTTTTAGTCTCGACTTAAAGGAGTCGATGGAGGGGGCAGTTCTGCTGGGAAGGGGGATGCTGTTCCAGTTTAGAAGCTGCAACCGCAAAGGCACGGTCACCCCTGAGCTTATGCCTAGACCGCGGGATGGTCAGTAACCTCAAGTCGGCCGATCTGAGGGACCTGGATGTGGTGTGGTGGGTAAGCAGACTTTTGATGTAGGTGGGGGCATGCCCGTTAAGGGCTTTGTAGACATAAAGGAACCGCACCAATAAATCAAGTAACATATTAAAACTCACATCTTCATGACCATGCATGCAAGCCAAATGAAGTGCTGTATTTCCATTATTATCTTGTACCTCAGTGCTGGCCTTGTAATCCAGAAGTAGTAACTATATATGAAAGGAAAATAATTTAAAATTGTTGTGTACTTAATTTATTAAAATAAAATATTTACTTTTGTCAATGTCCTGATAAAACAGTCAACAACCTGAAACATTAACTCAGATTCTCTCTTCACAAATACTGCTTGACCTACTGAATATTTTCAGTTTCCCAGCATCTGCAGTATTTAATTTACAAAGAAATGTTATTTAGCCTAAACAATCCTGGAGTTAATATCTTACTTCCACAACTGAGTGGGGAGAGTGGGCAGTATTATAGTACTGGTGCCTCAAGCTACAAACTTGCTGACATGAAGTTATTCTTCATTTACATTCACTGCATTATACAACTTTTTGTAAGTCTTCATGGCCAATAACTTTCACTTTTAAATATAATTGCATTTACTTACACTGGAAAGACGAATAACAGTTTAGTCTTGAAAATCTCGGTTGAATCTACTTACAGTGACATTTTGATAGCCTTTTTGACAGGATAGGTGAAGTGGAGTGGATCCATGATAGTCTGTAGCATTAACTGCACCTCCTTTACATGCCAATACATCAATCATCATTGGCTGACCTTGAGGATGCAATATATTAGCTTATTATTTAGAAGAACATTTTAAACAAAACTATTGCTGAGGTTAATTCCCGGGATGGCGGGACTGTCATATTCTGAGAGAATGGAGCAGCTGGGCTTGTACACTCTGGAGTTTAGAAGGATGTGAGGAGATCTCATTGAAACATATAAGATTGTTAAGGGTTTGGACATGCTAGAGGCAGGAAACATGTTCCCCATGTTGGGGGAGTCCAGAACCAGGGGCCACAGTTTAAGAATAAGAAGTAAGCCATTTAGAATGGAGACGAGGAAACACTTTTTCACACAGAGAGTTGTGAGTCTGTGGAATTCTCTGCCTCAGAGGGCGGTGGAGGCAGGTACTCTGAATACTTTCAAGAGAGAGCTAGATAGAGCTCTTAAAGAAAGTGGAGTCGGGGCATATGGGGAGAAGGCAGGAACGGGGTACTGATTGGGGATGATCAGCCATGATCACATTGGCTCGAAGGGCCGAATGGCCTACTCCTGCACCTATTGTCTATTGTCAATAATGTGCTCTGGATGCAGCTCAATAAACAATGTTATGCTTACATTTAAAACTCAGTTTGAATATAATTTAAAAAATCTGAGTATTAAAAACACATACCGCAGAAAGCAGCCACGTGTAAAGGTGTATATCCCCGGTCATCTCTGGACGATGGAGTGACTATCGATGGGTCATTCATCCTACTACAAAATAAAACCTTTGTTTGACCAGAAAATTCAAATTACGATTTTTTTAAATCATATACAAAAATTAAAATAAATGTGTCACCATGATGAAGTTTCCATAAAGAGTAACAATATTCTTGTCACGTCAGAATTGTAATTTTCTGGTGCATAAGTTGCTGTCTAGGAGAAGTTGAAGGTGCAGGATTGGTGCTTGGAAGTGCAGGAAGTGGCTGTTTCAACTTTAGTATTTCAAATAGATATTGGAAACGTGATGGATTCTGGAATCAGCAATTAACAATCACAACCACCCAGTCCTGAAGCTCGGGGTCCTTTCAGACAGATTTCTTTCCCTTCCTTTATTCTGTTCCACTACCACTTATTTATCTTCTCTAATTCCTGTGACAATTCTTTATTATAATTTTTTTAGTATCTTGTCATCTTTCCAGACATTGTGTTTTCTTGACATTCTCTGATGTGACCATCATTGGTGCCTACAAGCAGGAACACCTCTTGCATCTTCGCCCATCCCCCCTTTCACCCTCTCTGACACACAGTGGACAATACACCACTGGGTCAACACTAGCAATGAACTAAATGTCTCAGCAGCAACATTCAGAAATGAGTCACTGATTTGCATTGTCCCTGCGGCAAATGATGGGATTCAGTTCTTGTAAATTGACACATACCAATGAAGCCCAATTCTATAGAATAAAATGTTCTTAAATGCCCCTATTGTATCTGCTTCCACCATCACCCCGTGCTTGTTCAAGGCAATCTTTCAGAGATTCTACCTTGCTTCCAATTCTTACTTCAAGATGTTAACCTCTATAGTGGAGATTGATGCAAAGTATCCAGTTTAATGCATCCGCCATTTCCTTATTTCCCGTTATTAATTCCTCAGGTTAACTTTCTAAAGAATCAACACTCACTTTGCTGACTCTAAGAATCTATAAAAACGTGTACTGCTTGTAATGTTTCTAGCTAGTTTTGCCTCCATCTTTACTTGCCTTACTAATCTCGCATTCAGCCTCTGCTATTTTTAATGTTCTGTTAACTTTAACCAACCTTTTTTTAAATTAACCACTGATGGCAAATGTACATTTTTCTTTCTTGTTGGAATATACCCATTCTGTATTCTGAAAGGTCACCTTGAATATCTGTTACTGCATCTCAATTAGAGTCTTAATACTGCATGGAAACCATCATTTAACCTAATTTGCCCGTTTCCTTTAGTTAGCTCTGTTTTAATGCACTCTGGAAGATAATAAAGGATCAATATAATATCACAAATAATCAAGCATCCTATGAAAGCAAATATTCTTACAAAGTCCTTGAAATTACCATATATGCTAGATTTATCATTGCCACAATCATTGAGAGGTTAATGTTAATTTTTGAGTAAGGTATTGTCATGTGTTAAAACAACAATGACCACAGCTGAGATTCCCCTCACTGTTGCCAGAAACTGTCATGAAGTTTATGTCAACGTCCATTTCGAACTCCACAATAAAAATTGATATTGGTCAAAAAGATATTTGAAACGGTTCCAGTGGGTTAGACTCAGAACGATAAGCTAAAAAATGACCGGCACAGAAACCTCTTTCCAAATTCATCTACCTGTTATCCCTCAAAATCCTCTCCAGTATCTTTCCTACAATCTGCTGTGTTCCATTGCGATTTATCTGTAAATGTTGCAAATTATTCTTGCAAAGCCAATTTCTTGGTAAAGTAGGAAATTGTTATATTCCGGACGGCAGAATGAATAACAACTTACACGCAGGTTGCCTGGATCACGAGAGAGAGAGCTTTATTACCCAACATTCCCTGCTTGTATACAACACCAACTCATTAACATATACATGAATATGTATGAATACATTACAGAAATGGCATTGCGCAATTAGTGATGGTCATTTCAAAGTTTGTCTGAGCACCAATCTGAATAATTTCAGTCCGACGTGACATTCAATGCATTTCCACCAGGAAATGACTGCTGGGGCAATCTACTCAAGGTTTACATTCATTTTGGGGAGATTTGCACTTTGGAAACTAAAATGATTAGCAACCATTTTTAAGTTCATATGTCTAAATACTATACTTAGCCCAGTGTAATAAAACATAACATGGACTGGTATTCTTTCAATTAGACACATAACTGCTAGATGGTTATTTGATGACCAACTTACCCTGACACAAGCTTTTCACAGCTGTCACAAAAGCAGAGAGGATGGCACATCTTTTGAACACAGTCCTCGTACGTTTCTCCTTCACTCAACAATGCTTCAACCTCTGCCTGGTTACCAGCTGCAATGTGCTGCAGGAAATAAGCACAACCTCAGGTGGACACTTCGGCATGGAGGATGTATATTATTTTCTCATTAACATTTCAAATGTCCTAGTTTTGTACTGCAAACATTTCACCAAAATGAATGTTAAAAACATTAATTTGTTATTTGTCGAAGTTCAGAACATTCCCGTCATGTTCATGAAGGTTAATTAATGACCTATATGCTGATTCAACAGTATATATATAGGTTTTTAAAGTACATTTCAAACCTTTTTCATTAATACCCAGAATTGATTTTTATAATAAACTAGACCAACTGGGTCCCTGTCACATGGGAGGCCTGGTCCCCAAACGCAACCCGTTCCCCTACGCAATATTCCACCACTCACCCATAGCCCCCAATTGTGCAGGGACGTATCCCCCAGCAATGCCTCCCCCTCCTCTTGCTTCGAGGACTTTAAAAAAATAATGCAATTGCCTCCTCCCCCTCCCCCTCATGTTGAGCTGGAAGGGCTGAGTTTTCCGCGATTACAACTTTGTTCCAAGCTGGGCCAGCAGAGATTTAGCTGTTAAACCTGAATTTTTTAAACTTATAAATTATGAATAACTTGTGAAATATCACATCAATGTAGATAGCAGTAACAGGATCGGTCCGAGTCAGCATGGATTTACAAAGGGGAAATCATGCTTGACGAATCTTCTGTAATTTTTTGAGGATGTAACTAAGAAAATTGACATGGGAGAGCCAGTGGATGTAGTATAGCTGGACTTTCAGAAAGCATTTAATAAGGTCCCACATAGGAGGTTAGTGGACAAAATTAGGGCACATGGTATTGGGGGTAGAGTGCTGACGTGGCTAGAAAATTGGTTGGCAGACAGGAAACAAAGAGATGGGATTAACGGGTCCCTTTCAGAATGGCAGGCAATGACTAGTGGGGTACCGCAATGCTCGGTGCTGGGACCGCAGCTATCTATCTATATTACTAAAAGTCTGTTCTTGACCAGTTTTGCCCATCTGTGCTGCGATTTCCGAGAGAACGCCGCCAACTACGGCCGTCATTTTTGGCCACCTCGCTCAGAGCCCCCTTCCGCTGCATGTGTGCCGAGGATTTTTCCAGTCGATGAAAAATGACAGAGATATTAATGATTTTACAAAATTCCCCATTCTCTCTGCTGCCCCCGCTGGCGGCAGGGGGGATGGACTATAAAACCAGGAAGTGGTGTGCCTCAATTAGTCTGCAAGCTGGAGGAAGGCAGAGGGTCACGTTTCTCTGGGCTGCGAATAACACTGAACACAGGTCCACACAACTGTGAGTAAGTACCCTTAATGTGGTTTGAAAATGAAAATATGGTTAAAGTAAAAAAGCACTGCCTGCAAATGGTTGTTTGGGGGGTTTGGGTTGAAATAAAAAGGCACTCTCTCCCCCCCCCCCCCCCTCCTCTCCCCCCTCCTCCCCCCCCCTCTCCTCTCCCCCCCCCTCTCCTCTCCTCTCCCCCCCCTCCTCTTCCCCCCCTCTCCTCTCCCCCCCCCTCTCCTCTCCCCCTCTCCTCTCCTCTCCCCCCCCTCTCCCCTCCCCCCCTCTCTCTCCCCTCTTTTCCTCCTCTCCCCTCACCTCTCCCCCCCCTCTCCCCCTCACCTCTCCCCCCCCTCTCCCCCTCACTCTCACCCTCTCTCTCCTCCCTTTCACCCCCACCTTTCCCCTCTCACCCACCCTCCCCCTTCTCCTCCTCACCACCCCCCTCTCCCTCTTGCCCCTCTCTCTGTGTCTCTGCCCCTTCTCTCTCTGCCCTCACTCTCTACCCCCCCCCCCCCCCCCCCCCCTCTCTAGATATGACTGCAAGTTGGGGGCTATGCGTCAGTAGATAGGGTGGTTATGGGGTAAAAGGAGCAAATTAATAATATTAATATAATATCAAGGGGGGTAATTAGCGTGAGTGCGGGGGGATAGTTATTATGTGTGACGCTGCATGCCGCCTCCCCCCCACACCCGCACGTTGGGGGAACAGACCCAACGGGTCTGCACTTGGTCTAGTTTACAATATATATTAATTATTTAGATGAAGGGATTACAAGTAACATTAGCATATTTGCAGATGACACAAAGCTGGGTGGCAGTGTGAACTGTGAGGAGGATGCTATGAGAATGCAGGGTGACTTGGACAGGTTGGGTGAGTGGGCAGCTGCATGACAGATGCAGTTTAATGCAGATAAATGTGAGATTAGCCACTTTGGTAGCAAAAACAGGAAGAAAGATTATTATCTAAATGGTGTCAAGTTGGGAAAAGGGGATGTACCACGGGATCTGGGGGTCCTTGTTCATCAGTCAATGAAAGTAAGCATGCAGGTACAGCAGGCAGTAAAGAAAGTGAATGGCATGTTGGCCTAGGTGCCACATAAGAGACTATTGCTAAAAATAAAAAATTATGGGATTGGGGGTAATATATTAGCATGGGTAGAGGATTGGCTAACAAATAGGAAGCAGAGAGTGGGGATAAATGGTTCATACTCGGGATGGCAACCGGTAACTAGCGGGGTTCCGCAAGGGTCGGTGCTGGGACCCCAGTTGTTCACAATTTATATAAATGATTTGGAGGAGGGAACCAAGTGTAATATATCAAAATTTGCGGACGATACAAAAATGGGAGGAAAAGTAGGGGATGAGGAGGATAGGAAGAGTCTGCAAAAGGATATAGATAAGCTAGGTGAGTGGGCAACAACTTGGCAGATGAAATTTAATACTAATAAATGTGAAGTCATTCACTTTGGGAAAAAAAAAGATAGGGCAAGTTATTTTCTAAATGAGGAGGAGCTGCGTTGTAATGCAACGCAAAGGGATCTAGGGGTATTAGTACATGAATCACTAAAAGTTAGTATGCAGGTGCAGCAAGCAATCAGGAAGGCCAATGGAGTTTTGGCCTTTATTGCTAGGGGGATTGAGTATAAAAACACGGAGGTCTTGCTGCAGCTGTACACAGTATTAGTGAGACCACATTTGGAATACTGTGTACAGTTCTGGGGTCCATACTTAAGAAAGGATGTACTAGCCCTGGAGGCAGTGCAGCGAAGGTTTACAAGATTAATTCCTGCAATGAGGGGATTGACATATGAGGAAAGGTTAAGTAGGCTGGAACTCTACTCTTTGGAGTTTAGAAGAATGAGAGGCGATCTCATTGAAACATATAAGATCGTGAGGGGCCTTGATCGGGTGGATGCACCGAGGATGTTCCCAATGATCAGGGAAACTAGAACTAGGGGACATAGTTGCAGAATAAGGGGGGGCTCTTTTAAAACTGAGATGAGGAAGAACTTCTTCACCCAGAGGGTGGTTAATTTATGGAATTCACTGCCCCAGGGAGCAGTGGAAGCAGAAACTTTAAATATATTTAAGACTAAAATAGATGGTTTTTTAGCTGCCAAGGGGATAAGGGGCTACGGGGAGAGGGCAGGGATATGGACCTAGGTATGGTTAGTATAGTAAGACCTGAGTGATCTCCTGGACAAGTGTCGATCGCCTGGATTGGGGTCGGAGAGGAATTTCCCGGATTTTTTTCCCGAATTGGACCTGGGTTTTTATCCGTTTTTTTGCCTCCCCCAGGAGATCACGAGGTTCTTGGGGTGGTGAGGGGTGATAGCGGTATAAAGGGGAGGGTAGTGTCTTGTGTTCTGTGTCTTGTGTCTACTGTTTGTGGGTAAGTGTGTCTGTTTAGTGTTCAGCCATGAGCGAATGGCGGTGCGGGCTCGACGGACCTGGTGGTCTACTCTCGCACCTACTTTCTATGTTTCTATGTTTCTATAACAAGAGGAGTTAAGTATAGGAGCAAAGAGGTCCTTCTGCAGTTGTACATGGCCCTAGTGAGACCACACCTGGAGTATTGTGTGCAGTTTTGGTCTCCAAATTTGAGGATGGACATTCTTGCTATTGAGGGAGTGCAGCGTCGGTTCACAAGGTTAATTCCCGGGATGGCGGAACTGTCATATGCTGAGAGAATGGAGCAGCTGGGCTTGCATACACTGGAATTTAGAAGGATGAGAGAGGATCTTATTGAAACATAATATTATTAACGGTTCGGACACGCTAGAGGCAGGAAACATGTTCCCGATGTTGGGGAGTCCAGAACCAGGGGCCATAGTTTAAGAATAAGGGGTAAGCCATTTAGAACGGAGACAAGGAAACACTTTTTCACACAGAGAGTTGTGAATCTGTGGAATTCTCAGCCTCAGAAGGCGGTGGAGGCCGGTTCTCTGGATACTTTCAAGAGAGAGCTGGATAGGGCTCTTAATGATAGGGGATATGGGGAGAAGGCAGGAACGGGGTACTGATTGGGGATGATCAACCATGATCACATTGAATGGCAGTGCTGGCTCGATGGGCCGAATGGCCTACTCCTGCACCTATCAACTATTGAAAATTTATAGGAACGACCGCGGGACAAAGGTGAGTAAGGTGGTGCAAAAATGTTTGCACTACTGTGTACCATTTTGGCGTAGGTCCCAGATCACATATGCATAGAGAGATAGATAGAAGCAAGACGAGACTATGAGTAATATATAAAGATAGATATAGATGGATGTCATATTCACCTCAAATAAAATATCTATTGGAGCTGATGGTGGCTGGTACAGCAAGTTCATTCTTTCTCTGAAAAATGCTTTATCATTTAGTTCACCTGATCCCTGGAAATAACAAACATTTTGGAAAAGTTTATTTTATAACAATGCAGCATTATTATTACCAATATAATCTGATCATTTCCACTGTATAATACACTGCCCTCTGTAATGTTTGGGACAAAGACCCATCATTTATTTATTGGCCTCTGTACTCCACAATTTGAGATTTATAATAGAAAAAAAAAATCACATGTGGTTAAAGTGCACATTGCCAGATTTTAATAAAGGCCATTTTTATACATTTTGGTTTCACCATGTAGAAATTCCAGCAGTGTTTATACATAGTCCCCCCCATTTCAGGGCACCATAATGTTTGGGACACTTGGCTTCACAGGTGTCTGTAATTGCTCATGTATGCTTAATTTCTACATGGTGAAACCAAAATGTATAAAAATGGCCTTTATTAAAATCTGACAATGTGCACTTTAACCACGTGTGACTTTTTTTCTATTACAAATCTCAAATTATGGAGTACAGAGGCAAATAAAGAAATAATGGGTCGTTGTCCCAAACATTATGGAGGGCACTGTACATCTCAAACAGAAAGTGTATTCAATTAAAAACACATAAATCACAGGAAGACTGGTGTGCAGCAACAACTGATCAATTCTAAAGTGCCAGAATGATAAAGAAAAGTAAATATAATTTAAAAAATACTGTTTATTTATGCCACCTACAAACAATCATCATGTGGTACTTTTCCAAATGTGACACTGCAGCATGTCTGTACTTACGCCCTTCATATCCCAAGAACCTTTACAAAAATAAATCCTGCATGATGCATCTTTTATTGAAAGATCTGTAGGTTGAATATCAATAGAACTGATGGGGGGGGGGGGGGGGGATGTTGGGGGGTTTTTTTTTCCAACAAGTGCTCGAGGAGTTTCCCTGGCTTTATGGCCATCTCTTGTCATAAAGGAAAATTAAAATAAGCAAACTTATTCGTAAATTTCTCCAGGTTGGCAAACCCATTGAAATGAAATGCCCCATCATTCCCGTGCCTGCCCACCTTTGGGTAGAGCCGAGGGCCAGGTGCAACTTGACCTACTCTTCAGCATGTCACTGCTATACCATTAGACTCAATGGTCTAACAGTAAAGCCCGTTGCCCTCTGCCCTTTGCCCTGTCCCCCTTCCACAAGACCACATGCCAAGGTCCCCACTTCTGGAATAAACCGTTCATTTTGGAATCCCCAGCTTTTAGTCAACTTGATTTGCCTGAAGGATGCTGGGTGGAAATGAGAGATGAAATGGTGCTAAAAATACTTCCCTAGAGGATTCAAAAAATGAAATCAACAAGGTCTCTTTTGAACAGATTATCACAGTATGACTTGCAAAAATAGTTATCCAGTTTATTTACTGAAAGGGTGAGAGAGGACTATAGGGTTATTGAATCAACCGTGAAAAACAAAACTGTTGTTTTAATCTTAGGATCATTTAATTGAACCCAGTAAACTTTGAATATCAAAATCAACAACTATGTTTATTTGTCCTTTGATCTAAAGCGTAAAATTATTTGGTCAAAAAATGTATTCTTCTTAGCACATTCCAGCTGGGGTTTTAGAATTCCCACTACTTCCTAACTAATTGCTCCACTTCCCTCTGATCAAGTATTCTAGTCTCATCTTTGTTTTGAATGTGGCAAGTACTGCAGTGTTGTTTATCTGCCCATGAAACCTTTCAGCACACCTCCAGCAAACTGCTCTCTCTAGCAGCAGCCACCACTTCTGATTGCTCCTTTCCTGCTGTTACTAATCCCCCACTTGCTCAGCCACCTGCTCCCATCCCATGTGGCCAGATTGGGATGAGCCTAGTCCATAACCCTCTCTCCCTGTGTTTCTTCCCATCTAATTTTGTCACCATTTACTACCTCCACCACACGCTAAACCCCAGTTACAACATAACATGTCCACGGCTTCATCATTCGTGGAAGTCCCGCCAATTCTCAGACATCTACAAACATCTCATCTTCACAACTTTAAGCAAATTCCACTCAAAACTCTGAACTGGCCAATGGTGGTGACGTTTATTAGAATAAGTGATGAACATGGATTCAGCCTTCCGATCCTCCCGCAGAATTGAAACCATCACCACTACAGACACTCAATCAGTGCCACTTCCTGCCACCGTCTCATACCACCATCCCAGTCTGCTCTGCAACTATCATAGAAACATAGAAATTAGGTGCAGGAATAGGCCATTCGGCCCTTCGACCCTGCACCGCCATTCAATATGATCATGGCTGATCATCCAACTCAGTATCCCGTACCTGCCTTCTCTCCATACCTTCATTGTTTACCTTCACTGTTTACCTTCATTCTTAATGACTGCACTTATCCACAAATTATTGCTCAGTATTCAGGGATTTGCTAATTTAATCATTTAAGACTACAAGTTACTGCTTCCTTTCAAAACTGCACGCCATCTAGGTTTAAACTGAGATTACCAATTGTTCAAATGGACTTGATTTGAGGTTCTCAATCACTCTCTTACATAGCTCCAATTTCGTGTTAACATTCACACACAAAACTGAAAGCCGCAAAGATGAATAAGTCTCTCAATAATGTAAGTGTTCTTACAGGCTGACCAAGAGTCAGGTTGCCCTGATGAATATACTCCACTGCAGCTTCAAACGAAGTTAAACAGTATCCCAGCTCGTCCTTAACTGGGCTGCAAAATCGGAAATTCTTGATGTAACTGAGGTTAGCCATCCTGCAACAAGAAAAAGTTGATAAACATTTCAGCAATACATTTTTCTACCACTTCCTCATTAACAATAGATAATAGGTGCAGGAGTAGGCCGTTCGGCCCTTCGAGCCAGCACTGCCATTCAATGTGATCATGGTTGATCATCCCCAATCAGTACCCAGTTCCTGTCTTCTCCCCATATCCCCTGACTCCGCTATTTTTAAGAGCCCTATCTAGCTCTCTCTTGAAAGCATCCAGAGAACCTGCCTCCATCGCCCACTGACAGTCTTTTCAGGTGTGGCAGAGGTTCACTTGCACCTCCTCCAACCTTATCAACTGTATCCGCTGTTCCATCGGCGAGACCAAGCACAGGCTCTGCGATCGTTTCACTGAACACCTCCGCTCAGTCCGCCTTAACCTACCTGATCTCCCGGTTGCTCAGCACTTTAACTCCCCCTCCCATTCCCACACTGACCTTTCTGTCCTGGACTTCCTTCACTGTCAGAGTGAGGCCCAGCGCAAATTGGAAGAACAACACCTCATATTTCGCTTGGGCAGCTTACACCCCAGTGGTATGAACATTGACTTCTCCAACTTCAAATAGCCCTTGCGTTCTCTCTCAATCCATCCCTTCCCCCTTCCCAGTTTTCCCACCAGTCTTACTGTCTCCGACTACATTCCATCTCGGTCCGGCCCACTCCCCTGACATCAGTCTGAAGAAGAGTCTCGACCCGAAATGTCACCTATTCCTTCTCTCCAGAGATGCTGCCTGTCCCGCTGAGTTTATATTTAAGAATGGTGTTCTTAGGAAAGTGTGCTTGTGTGTGCTCCGATAAAATATTTATTTTTAGCTGGGAAATCACAGGAATGCGGCAATTAATTATGTGCTGGCAAGGCAAATATGAAAGAGTATCATGGCTCAGGGATGGAAAAAGTCATATCATGGTGAAGCAAGAGTACAATTTTGCAGAAAACACATTGAGAATTTGAGTACAAGAATGGAAGCAATCTGTGAAGAATTATGTAGCTAACTTCACCAGATCACATTTTAGTTTGAATATTCATAAACTTACCAGTTAGGGATTTCTGTTTTGACAAGTAAATAAAGCAGCACAGGGAGCAGGTCATCAGCAGACATAAAATGTTTATTAACTGAAAATAGAAAACAAATTTAACAAAAGATTTTACAATTACCCGTGTTAAGTATACTGCAAATAGGCAGCAGATCCATAGGGATTTCTGGGTCTGTATTCAGTATCCAGTGTAATAGCACATGTGCATTGCAGGATTCATTTACTGTGCAAATATCCAAATAAATAATGTCACAAGTGATACCAGAGTTTTCTCCAAACCTTGAACTGGCCCTTAGCTTCCCATTCCAAAACTCACACTCATCTCAAGGATCATGTGTCTGCAATGTGTTACTTTGCTTAACAATGTCACACAAAATACAAATCTGTATTAGTTTGATCTAAATATCTCAGTGATAACACCAACTGTCTAATTAGCACAGGCAAATATTTTTTTCCTTATGTTGAATATTTGTGCAGTCTTGGAAGTCAGACTTTTGGGCTATTCGAGGTTTAGTGAATAAACATTAACCATGTAGCGTATTAATTCTGAAACAACACATTCAAACTTCTCCGTCCAGTGCAAATATTACTTCCAAAGTGGGGAATGTTTAAATCTATTTCTCACTAACTCCTCAGTGCATGCAGCAATACATGCAAGCGCTGTGAAGCCAACACAATATCTGGGTTGTTACATCCATAGCAGGGAAATAACAGAAACCATCTCCAGATAGCTCCCCTTGATATTGAACAACAATACTATTGATAATTCCCCCATCAACCTACAAGGGGTCATCATTGGCAGAAACTCAGCTGGACCGGCATATTCACAAAGTGGCTGTAAGGGCAGAGGCTGTGCGGAGTAATTCATCCTTTCCAGCCTTTCCACCATTTGCAAGCAGCAAGATATATGTCACCAATGTGATGGCTGAACCACTGGCTGGATGTGTACTCCACAACTCATTACCATCCAGATCAAAACAACCTATCTGATTGGTATCCCATCCAATATCATAAATCTTTCTTCCATCCACCGTTGGAGCACCATAGCTGCTCTGTGCAACACAGTCACTCATAGAAACATAGAAAATAGGAGCAGGAGTAGGCCATTCAGCCCTTCGAGCCATTCAATATGATCATGGCTGATCATCCAACTCAGTATCCTGTACCTGCCTTCTCTCCATACCCCCTGATCCCTTTAGCCACAAGGGCCACATCTAACTCCCTTTTAAATATAGCCAATGAACTGGCCTCAACTACCTTCTGTGGCAGAGAATTCCACAGATTCACCACTCTCTGTGTGAAAAAAATTGTTCTCATCTCGGTCCTAAAAGACTTCCCCCTTATCCTTAAACTGTGACCCCTTGTTCTGGACTTCCCGAGGCAGCTGCAACTACCAGCCCCGCGATCTCTCCCAGGATAGGAACACCACTTCTTGCAGGCTTTTCTCCAGGTCATAGGCTTTCCCCCCCCCCCCCCCATTGTTGCTATGTCCAAATCCTGGCACTCCCTTCCCAACAACAACATTGTAATATCTTCAACAAAGAATTCAAAGGGCTCACCATTACCATGCTAAGTAATGAAGAGCAGTGAATGCTGGCCTTGACAATAATTCCCATGTCATAAAAAATTAAAAATCAGTATTTTTTTCTAATAATGTATGTTGCCCCTTTCCACTGAAATAAATTGAGTAGATTCCTTGAATAAGTATAGTTTAGTTTAGAGATACAGCACGGAAACAGGCCGTTCGGCCCACCGGGTCCGCGCCGACCAGCGATCCTCGCACATTACCATTATCCTACACCCACTAGGGACAATTTTTACATTTACCAAGCTAATTAACCTACAAACATGTACATCTTTGGAGTGTGGGAGGAAACCGAAGATCTCAGATAAAACCCACGCATATCACGGGGAGAGCGTACAAACTCCATACAGACAGCACCTGTTGTCGTGATCTAACCCGCGCCACCATGACCACCCTACATGTTGGGAATTGCAGCAAATCGGTACTCTAGGACTAAATTCTGTGAGTAATCCAATGTTAGAGCCTACACACAAACTTCAGCTGAGGGCAAAAAGATCCAGACACAGAAACACTCAACTAGGTTGCACTTGTGACAAAAAGGGCAGCCGTTGAGAACAGCAATTTGCAGCAATTCTTACCCATCTTTGCACATAATCCAAGGTAACCCTCACACTCACTTACATTTCAAAGTAATTTTATAGATTTTGAGTTGCAGTAAATTATTCTAATATAGAGAACAAAACTAATGCAAAGCATGAATACCACTTGTTTACCAACCAATGTAGATGGACTGACCTCTGTGACTGGGGGACTGCATAATCACATGTATCACATTCCGTAAGCAGATCAGTTTGTGCTGTGGACTGGTGCACTGATTCAGCTGACTCAACTCCCTCTTGGCACGAGGTATATTTATACTAAAATATCAAATGAACAGTCTCAGCACACAACATTCTGCATTTACATCATTCTGTTCCAACATTTAAATGAATCAAAATTATATTGCTGCCAATAACAAAACATTGCTATTAAAAATCATATTAAGACTTCAATTTTGGTTGGCATTCACAACATACCCACAGAGCCGAGATATTCTATTGTTGTTAAGATGTTATATCTTATAAACTTATCATCAACAATTTCTCACACATTTCACAAAATTCTCACGCTCTCACGCTGATCACAACATTTCTGACGCTCAAAAATCTGCAGGTGCTGGAAGTTCAAAATAAGCAAAAATTGTTTTAGAGGTGAGTAAAAACCATGAGGGGAATATAAGGTGAATGCATAGTCTTTTTCCCGGGATATGTGATTCAAGCACTAGAGGGCTTTGGTTTAAAGCAGGGCTATCAAACTACAGGCCCGCCGGATGATTTTGGGGAAAAAAGTAGTTTAGTTTCTCCCATGCAGATGGTGTGATAGGTGAGACACGGCGGCGGTGGTCCCAGCACCAACCCCCCTCCCCCTTCCCCCCTGAGGCACGGCACACACCTCCCACCCTCACCTCTTGTGGCTCTATGTCCGTTGGTCGTTCTGTCCACACCCCATGGAGTTTTAACCCCGGCCAGAAGCCGACCAGGTGAGTGGGGGCGTCGGTGCCGCCTCCGGAGCCGCGGGGTTGAATCTCGGGCTAATGCTCCGTTCCGATGCCTGACCCCCGGGTCACTGACCCTCACCTCCCCCGGACCCCAGCTGGACAAGGAGCACCTGGGCTGGCCCGCATTCCCGAGAGGGGGGAAGCGGGAAGGGAAACGCTCCCCGGGCATCGCCAAGTCTCCGCACACTCCGGATGTTGTCGCCGCTTCACTGACACACTCTCGTACACATACTGGCACACACAAGGTTTAAAGGGATATGAGCCAAATGCGGATAATTGGGACTGGTTTAGATGGGGCATCTTGATCTGCATGAACAAGTTGGGATGAAGGGCCTATTTCCATGCTGTAAGACTATGACACATTGTAGAAAGGGTGCAATTGCTCTGGAGAGGATCCAGGGGTGATTTATAAAGATGTTGGCAGGCAGGGCTGGAATTTTTTTTTCATTTTGAAGAAAGATTTGATAACTGGTATTGTATTCTCTGCAGCAATGGAGGTGAAGAAAAAACTTAGTTGAGGTGAATAATATTATTAGAAAAGGACCTGCTTTGCTTAACAAATAGTGTAGGAAGGAATTGCAGAAGCTGGTATAAACTGAAGATAGACACTAAAAACTAGATAAACTCAGCAGGACAGGCAGCATCTCTAGAGAGAAAGAATGGGTGATGTTTCGGGTCGAGACCTTCAGCCTGAAGAGGTTGACAACCAGCCATAAAACACAATGACTGGACATGTGTGTTATCCAACTAAGGGCAGAAATCAGAATCATGTGTTCATCTTTATTGACGTGACACCATAATAAATATATTACAGAAAAAATAATTTAATGGCGTGGCACAGTGGCGCAGCGGTAGAGTTGCTGCCTTATTACCACATAGGTTTTCTCTGGATATTCCGGTTTCTCCCATATCCGAAAGAAGTGCAGGTTAATTGGCTTCTGTAAATTGTCCCTGGCTTGATGGATGGAATTGGTGTATGATAGATTGCTGGTCGGTGTGGACTTGGTGGGCTGAAGGGCCTGTTTCCATATATATTTTTACATATAAATCTTAATTTCATTGAACCATATATGATTGAATATGTGGCATTATTTTTGTCTTGTTTCTCTATTCAAAGGGTAAGGTTGATTAATTTATTTGTGCAGACAGTGATGGAAGTCCGACTTTTGCTTTGTTTCTCTGTGTTTTTCTCTCTATATATATATATATATATGCATAGCAGCATGAATATAATCTGATTTCCATACATGAATATAATCATTCATGTGCTGCACCTGTTGATCAGAGCCTGACTCTATTGTGGAATGTAATTAGGAATGTAATTTAGCCTAACCTTATTCATTTAAAGCATAAATGTTGCATTCAAGTGTGTTAAAAGGCTCGCTACTGTATGCACCAGATTGCACAATTTCAAGCTGAAAAATGCAAAAGCTCCCTACCGTAATGAGGAGAACACATTGGGATCAATGATAGTGGTTTGGAAGCAGCGAAGTGAATCAAAGCTTCACCTGGAGAGACTGTGAGTCCCGGATGATGGGGAGAGAAGTGAAGGGATACGTTTGCATCTCCTGTGGTAGCTCGGAGGGTGACAGAAGATAACGCCCAGGATAACATTTAACTGTTGAGAAAATGACGTGCAACTATTATTAGATTCGGTTCCAAGCTGTAAATCACACTGTATTAAAAGTTAATTAACCATGTTAATACAAGTGTGATTTGCTGCCTGGAACTGTATCTAATAATAGGTGCACGTCATTTTTTCAACAACAGTTAAATATTATCCTGAGCATTATCATTATAATAACAGTAAAAAAAGTTTAAAAATAAGGCTAATTCCATAGAGAAAAAAAAACATTGCTGCGGGTTTGCGGAGCGGAGAGGCGGCGTGCGTAGAGGCGGCAAGGCGGCAGTGACGAGAGCGGGCGCCGACTTTTTCATCTGGAGCCTAGGAGCGCCAAACCGGCGCGGCCTTGTCGGCTTCGGCAGCCGCGGGCTCCAACCAAGAAGCGGCCGTTCCAAGTGGCCCAGCCGCCGAAAGGACTCTCCCGACGCCGGGGCAAGACCACCCGGTGAGAACGGCCAGGGACATCGGGCCTCCGTAGAGGCAATTGCGGTGGCCCCAATAGGCCTGACTTTGGGGTGAACATGGGGTGGGGACTGGACATTGTGCCTTCCTCCACAGTGCTATCCACTGTGGGGGGATGATTTTTTTTTGTCTAACTAGTCTTGTAGGTCTGTGTCCAAGATGGCTGCCGTGAAGGGAGAGTGGACGCTGGCACGAATTGGTTGCCGCTGCTCTCTCTTCACACTGTGTTTTTGATTTTCTGTTTTTGGATTGAATTCTGTTTTTAATTTGTGTCATTGTGATGTCTTTAATTACTTGTTTTACTCCGATTATATGTTTTTATTCCGATTACTATGTAAGGTGTCCTTGAGATTTTGTATGAAAGGCGCCCATTAAATATAAAATTTATTATTATTATACTTTATAGTAGGCACAGACGACAGAGATATTAAGTGTTGAAACACTCAGGATATACATTTATAAAACAAAAAACTCACCTGAATTGTGACTTGATTCCTAAATCTTTCAGTTGAAGGTCTTGTAAACTTCGGGTAGTTTTATTAAAAGCAGCATCCTTCAAACAAGCAGACAATTTTAAAAAATCAGTCAAGATTAATACCATGCATAACACTAAAGTACAGTTACTGGACATGTTCACTTTGCTAGTCAAACTTTATGCATTCAATGCAGATTGGCCACATAAAAGTTATAACAATAATTTAAAAGCCTAGGTTTTAAAATTGGATTCATTAAGATCACAACATGTTTAACACATAATTCTACATATAAAATGCAAGAATGTTGAAAAAAGAAATAGGTTATACCGGACCGGCCTCGATAGTTCCCACACTCATAAAAATCTGATCATGGATACCATGTAGTACATACATCTGCAGAAGTAATGATGAAAGTAATGCAGGATTAATTATAATCTCACGATTGGGCGATCAACAAATGTGAAAATTGGATCTCAATGTGAGTTTAAGAACATTTACATACCTCAACGGCTTGTTTCAGCAAGGCCATTTGCACCTCCTGCTTTATCAAGATTTTCTTTTTCCACCAAAGAGGGAAAGAAAAAGTTACTGATGAGCAGTTTAAACCACATACATACTCACTTTAACCATTGCAATTCAATATTAAGACTGCAAGAAAACTGATTAATAACTCACCAATCTTGAGTCTCTCAGAAGATTCTGAAGGCATTTTGTATAGAGTGCATTTACTTCATCCTGTTTTATTTTAAAATAAAATTCATTTCCATGAGCTTTTAAGTTAAATTTACAGTCCAATTCACACACCACTACGACTAACTGGGCTTCACGTTAGGTATCTTGCAACAATGCTGGGGGAATTTAACAGATGTAGGATGTTCAGTTTTGTCCTCGACATCCAAATGGTATTTAGTTCAGATGCACTTTTCTTCTGGGCCTGTACCATTCAACATTTCTTTCAACTTGCAGCAGAGGCATTATAATGTTTTTATGTTAATGTTACTCAACAAGTCTTATCCCATTTCAAAAATGAATGGAGAACTTGTCACTGCCTTTAACCCTTGTAAAAACTTAATTGATTTCTGCAATAATGATAAAACTGAAAGATGCAGGTTTTGCAATGCATTTGGCCAATTTAGACCAGGAACTTGGAAAGGCTGATCAAATACTTTCGTTCAGACCGAAAGGTCTGAATGACAATAAAGGATCTATCTATGTATCTATCTAAATACTTTGAGTTAAGAATATACTTGCAATGAATTACAGATTAATTACAACAACATCCACATTAAAATGAGGGCTATCTAAATATCTATTTCCAGACGTGATCCTTTTCTGATGATTAACACCAAAACCCCACTTATTTTTTCTTAAGAAAAGCACTTCACAAACATGATCAATCATTTTGAAATCTAGATCAATAAACTACAAGACGCTGCATGTGTGAAGCTAAAGGGATAGTCGCCGTTTTGGACAGAGACTGTCCAACTGGACAGAAACGTCAACGCATTTGTCTCCAAGGATGCTGCTTAACCCGCCATGGTCTTGCACAAGTTTATTTGTTCCAGTGTGGAGCAGACTGGACATTTTGAAACCTATCCTTGTATCACTGCTGGAGATATTGTAGCCACATAGTCACGTGCATTTTTTTTAAAAGAGGGATAACTTTATATTTAACTCATTGCTTCCAGCCACAGGATGAAACACATGCCAAAGAATATAATGAGATTAAATTATAAGGAATAACAGAATGAAGTAATTGAAGGGTGTAATCTAATCTAAGATTTGAATGACATGCTTCAATAAAACTTTACTTCCATGATCCGTCATCTTAACCCCTAAATTAGATTATAATTGTAGAGACATAAAAACATGGCATTAAGCCACAATTTAGAAATCTGCTCTCAATTATAACTGTCAAGTCTCAGAGCGTATAGGCCTACTAATACACAGTAGCAGCTGAGGCACAAGGTTTGATAGCACAGTTTTAGTTTCCTTGAAAGAATCTTTGAACAATGAGCGGACATAAACAGAGCCTTTTAACTAATATTTTATATAACATTCCTATTACTTTTCTGAATGTCTGAATATTCTAACAAACTTTAACAGATATACTGTGGAAAGTATCCTGACTGGTAGCATCATGGTTTGGTAAGGCAATTCCAAGGAATACAAGAGTCTGCAGAGAGTGGTGGACCCAGCCCGTCCATCACATGCACAGTGTTCACCTCCATCGACAGCATCTACAAAAGGCACTTCCTAGGATCGCAGCATTCATCATCGAGGATTGCCACCATCCAGGCCATGCCCACATCTCACTGCCATCGGATAGGAGATACAGATGCTTGAAATCCCGTAAGGTCTGAATGACAATAAAGGTAATTCTAATTCTAATTCTAATTCATATCATCACGTTGAGGTATGTGCCAACAACCATCAAGTCCTGGAATCAACCTGCAAGCTAGGATTCTACCTCTACAACGGAACAGTACCATTCACCTCTGGCACCACCGTCCACAATTTTTGTTTTCCACTAATTTCTTTGGTTTTCCACTAATTTCCTGATTCTCTTTCAGAATGTTGTGTATGATTTATGTACATTTCATTTTTGTGTCTGAGTTCATATGCCTGTGATGCTGCTGCAAGTGTAATTTCCCACTGTATCTCACTGTACTCATGGATGCATTGTTAGAGAAAAATATTTTTCACACAGAGTGGTGATTCTCTGGAACTCTCTGCCACAGAAGGTAGTTGAGGCCAGTTCATTGGCTATATTTAAGAGGGAGTTAGATGTGGCCCTTGTGGATAAAGGGATCAGGGGGTATGGAGAGAAGGCAGGTACAGGATACCGAGTTGGATGATCAGCCATGATCATACTGAATGGCGGTGCAGGCTCGAAGGGCCGAATGGCCTACTCCTGCACCTATTTTCTATGTTTCTATGCAACGACTTGCTCAACTTGGATGTCTGTAAAGAATTTGAGGCATTACTAAAGGAGCATGAGATGAGATATTGATAACAAGAATATTATTTTGGATAATGTACTATTTGGATGCTGGATGGCAATTGTATTGAAATTAATACAAATAATTTGAAAGAGTTAAAACTGTGCACCAGAAATGCAACTGATTCATTGCTAAACTGTTACAGTGCAATTGCAAATCAGCTTAGGCCCATGTTATCAAATAAATGACAAATTAAAAATGTTACTAACTATATGATGCCGGAGACTTTTCATTTCAAGCTCTGTAAATGAGTTCCGGAAAGCACCAATGTACTTATCCACTTTGAATAACTGCCCACCCAAAAATTCTTTGGCATCTTCAAAGTTTTTTAGGCAGTAGGAATCGAAAGATGAAGGGTTTTCTTCTGGAAAAAAAGATTAGAACAGGGATGGTCATATAAAATCTGCCAAACATACAGAAGAACACAGCATCATACAATAATTGATACTGAATCATGATCAGGATACGCCATAGATAAACTGAGCAGTCATGGTGTGATCGTGTTCCATTAACATACATCTAATGATTACTTGGTATTTTCAGCTGAATGATCTGCCTATATATGTAGATGTGGACAGTAAGCCAACATCACAAGCACCCCGCTTATCTAATCATCTTTACTTCCCACTCAGCCCAACTTACCAGACACTCACTTCTATCTAGCAGTCTTCTTTTCCGAATTTAAGTTCAAACTCACACATACCCATTTCTGCTAGCAGTATGCTTTGCATTCCATTCAGACTCAATATATTCTCTCCCTGCCAGCTCTGCATCCAACACGAGTTTACGGTGTTTTCTCCTCCCACATTAAAGTGAATCTAGTTGCCATGAGAAGGATTGTACTTAATGTCCCGCGGGGCAAGCAATGAATAGTGTTGGAAGTACAAAGTGCCAGATACTTGTGCTGCATCCATTGCCGGGGACTGAAGTGTGGGATGCATGCATTACAAGAGTCCAAATCGGAATCATAGGTGACTTAACAGCCAAACCCATCATCCAGAGTATGAGCAAGTTGCAGCGGGAACTAAGGGTGAGAACGTGGGTGGCTGCATTGACAAATTTGCCAGTTGCCAACTGCCATGGAGCGTGAGTGAAGTCTGAAGCTAGTCCATCTCTTCCCTGCAAGGCTGCAGGAAATGAAAAGCAAACCACTCATGTTTTGATAAGCTGACACTTGTCATGGAAGGATTGGCAGCTGTATGTCATTGCAGGCTTGATTTAATTGACTGCGCAAAGGAAAAAAATGTGCATAATGTGGATTGCAAGATCATTTCCGTACACAGTGCGAGATGTCGTGAAGATATAAAGCCTACAGAGTGACGTAATGTGCAAGTCCCCTTCTCATATCTATTGTACAATCTTATTCAAAATAAGTATTTTCCAAGATTTCCTGTCGAGGACTAGAGGACACAAGTACAAGGTGAAGGAGAAAAGATTTAATAGGAATCCAAGGGGTAACATTTTCACACAAAGGGTGGTGGGTGTGTGGAACAAGCTGCCAGAGAAGGTCATTGAGGCTGTGACTATCCCATTGTTTAAGAAACCGTTAGACAGGTACATGGATAGGGCAGGTTTGGTGGGATATGGACCAAGCGCAGGCAGGTGGGACTAGTCTAGCTGGGACATGTTGGCCGGTGTGGGTAAATTGGCCCTGTTTCCACACTGTATCACTCTGTGATTCTATGACTCTCTAACTATAATCCTTATGAAAATTACTATAAATGTTCAGTATATGCACATGATGTTTCTATTGTTGCAAAGATAGACTGGAGTAGCAGTTAAAATACAAAATTGTATTTACTGACCTGGATAGGATTTCTTTTCCAATGGTCGGGCAATACATAGTACACTGAAACTTTCTTCTTTCACGTTGTAGAAAGTTTCTTCAAAAAGGACAGGTATTGTACATGTTGAGTTAAAACCAACACCGAGGTTAATTAGGTTTCCTCTGATTGTTACTTCCTGCAATTACAAATGGTTTCGAGCGAAGGAAAAAGAACATTTAAATTGGAAACTAAGAGCCGGAATTTCTGCAAAAAATCTCCAATATTTGTATGCAACATTATAACATAATTACTATTACTCAATTTCATTATCCTTAAATGAAATGTGCAGCTAAAGAAGACATTTTCTTTCCCCGGTTTTTATTGTAATTAGTATTTCTGTAGGTGAGAGAAATAAAGGTGTAGCAAATTTTAAAATATCCTAGCAGATTTTGTAAACTAAAATTATAGATTGGAAAAACGTTCAATATTTTAAATGCACCACTTACTTTTCCATTTAACGTCTTGTAAGCACTACCAGCTTCGTCGACAGGATGCAGGACGTAAGACTCAAAGTGGGCCGCAGCAAGGCTGCCTCGTGACAAGCTAGCTTTACATGGCACCAGCACCTACAGTCAGATGAAAAGTAACAGTCAACATAGAACAAGAGGGTCTTAATAGCCAAGGACAAACAAAATGAGGTCCTTACAGAGCATAAATTACAAGACAATCTTATTAGAAACATGCATCTGATACAGCATATAAACTGGTAAAACAAAAGATCTTAAATAATGTGATTTTTTTCACAATCCTTGTCTTTCCATTACTGAATTATTTTATCTCGTCATAGAATGCGATCTCAGCCACAAGTGGGCTGTTTTTATCTCCTCATTTGACAAATATTAAACCATATGGATAAATTTCCAAGTGAAAGTAAGCTATTAAAAAAGACAACAAGAACATTATAAGTGGTCGCAGAGTCATACCGCACGGAAACTGGCTCGTCTGCCCAACGTGCCCATGTCAACCAAGATGTCTCATCTACACTAGTCCCACCTGCCTGCATGTGACCCATATCCTACTAAACGTTCCTATCCATGTAGGTGTCCAAATGTTGTTATAGTGCCTGCCTCAACTACCTCCTTCGGCAGATCATTCCATATACCCACCACTGTGTGAAAAAGTTGACTCTCGGGTTCTTATTAACTCTTTCCATTTTTACCTTAAATCTACATCCTCTGATTCCCATATTCTGGGTAAAAGGCTGTGCATTCACCCTATCTGTTCACCTCATGATCTTATACACCTCTAAGATCACGCCTCAGCCTCCTGCACTCCAAAGAAAGAAGTCCTAACCAGCCCAACCTCTCCTTGTAGCTCTGGTCCTGCCAACATGCTCGTAAATTCTAGAACTAGGGGCCACAGTTTAAGAATAAGGAGTAAGCCATTTAGAACGGAGACGAGGAAACACTTTTTCTCACAGAGAGTTGTGAGTCTGTGGAATTCTCTGCCTGAGAGGGCGGTGGAGGCAGGTTCTCTGGATGCTTTCAAGAGAGAGCTAGATAGGGCTCTTAAAAATAGCAGAGTCAAGGGATATGGGGAAGAAGGCAGGAACGGGGTACTGATTGGGGATGATCAGCCATGATCACATTGAATGGCGGTGCAGGCTCGAAGGGCCGAATGGCCGACTCCTGAGCCTATTGTCTATTGTACATCTTCTTTACACTTTCCAGCTTAATCATAATAATCACTTTATTAGCCAAGTATGTACGAGGAATTTCATTTGCCATAGTCATACCAATAAAAAGCATAACAACATCCTTTCTATAGCAGGGAGCCCAGGCTGGTCCTACTTTCCTTGACATAGCTTGACAATATTGAAATAATTCCCAACATAACAAGGAACTTCAAATACTGGTTTACTGAAAAAGACAGTGCTGGAGTAAGTAACTCAGCAGGTCAAACAGCATCTTTGGAGAACGTGGATAGATGACTTTGTGTCCGGACCCTTCTTTCAATCTGCACGCAAAAACATCTCTTCAAATTTCCTTCTGAAAATGTAACAGAATACTCACAATCCCGTGTAGTTCCGCTACACGGTTGGAGGCATTTGGCTTCTGCTTCTGAAGAGCTAAATAGAAAGGATTTCTCGAAATATCTTCATCATACATAGCCATGGGCATCAGGCGCTGTGCACTAATTTCAACTGTGCAAGAAATGTAAAAGTTGAATATTAATACAACAGTTACAACTATTGTGGCATTATAACAATAATAAAAAATGTTTTACAAATTAAAAATGGCAAATATTGAGTTTAATTAAATAACATCAATAGGGACAATGAAGAAGCAAAGAAAGCTGCCAGTCCCATGAGGCTGTGCAGGAATGCGCAGTGATGTGCCCAAAACATCAAGCAGCATTTAGACAAGGAGCAGTAACGAATGCAACACGTCTTATGACCACAGCAAGTTCTATTTCTATTCCCAGATTTCAGCAATATTTTGCCTTTTCATTCACCAGTCTCATTCTCCAAGCTAAATTCCCTTGAGTAACAAAGGATAAATTTGAATTTGGGGTGCATTTCATATTCATAAATCATAGTATCTTAATACTGCAATGTATCATTTTGGAATTCATTCCAGTAACCTCACACCTCCAGGGACCCAGGTTGGATCCTAACTTTGGGTGCAATATGTGGTTTTCACATACTATCTGCAAAAACTTGGGTTTTTGACGGATGCTCCGTTTTCCTCCCACACCCGAAAGCTGTGCAGGTGACTGAACAGACCCTTTAGTGTAACATAGAGCTGTGCAGGTGAGTAAATTGCCCTTTAGTGTAACATAGAAAATAGTTGTAGGAGGAGGCCATTCGGCCCTTCGAGCCAGCACTGCCATTCATTGTGATCATGGCTGATCGTCCCCAATCAATAACTCGTGCCTGCCTTCTCCCCATATCCCTTGATTCCACTAGCCCCTAGAGCTCTATCTAACTCTCTCTTAAATCCATCCAGTGATTTGGCCTCCACTGCCCTCTGTGGCAGGGAATTCCACAAATTCACAACTCTCTGGGTGAAAAAGTTTTTTCTCACCTCAGTCTTAAATGGCCTCCCCTTTATTCTAAGACTGTGGCCCCTGGTTAGTGACTCGTCCAACATTGGGACCATTTTTCCTGCATCTAGCTTGTCCAGTCCTTTTATAATTTTATATGTTTCTATGATCGCCCCCCTCATCCTTATAAACTCCAGTGAATACAAGCCTAGTCTTTTCAATCTTTCCTCATATGACAGTCCCTCCATCCCAGGGATCAATCTCGTAAACCTACACTGCACTGCCTCAATCACAAGGATGTCCTTCCTCAAATTAGGAGACCAAAACTGTACTCAATACTCCAGATGTGGTCATACCAGACTCCTATACAACTGCAGAAGAACCTCTCTACTCCTATATTGAAATCCTCTTGTTATGAAGGCCAACATTCCATTAGTTTTCTTCACTGCCTGCTGTACCTGCACGGCAACTTTCAGTGATGGTGTACAAGGACACCCAGGTCTCGCTGTACCTCCCCCTTACCTAACCTAACCCCATTGAGATAATAATCTGTCTTCCCTCGCAAGGGTCTGAATTCCATCCCTCACCAGCAGAGCTACCCCCCCCCCCCCCCTCCTCTGCCCACCTGCCTGTCCTTTCTATAGGATGTATAACCCTGAATATTAAGTTCCCATGCCCGAACCTCCTGCAGCCACGTCTCAGTAATCCCCACAATGTCATATCTACCAACCTCTAACTGAGCCTTAAGGACATCTACTTTACTTCTTATACTTCGCGCATTCATATACAATATTTTTATTTCCTTACGCATCTCACCATTCACATCGATCCCTATTACACTTGGCCATACTCTCCTATCCCTTTGTGAGCTTTCTTTCCCTTTAATTGTGGGGTCATTAACTATCCCTTTACTCCCTTTCCCTTTAACTCCGTCCTTGACTATCCCATTTGACACTCCCCCCCTCCTCCTTATTTAGTTTAAAACCAACTGTGTAGTAGTGGCAGACCTGCCTGCCAGAATGCCGGTCCCCCACCTGTTAAGGTGCAATCCGTCCCTTTTGTACGGTTCCCCCTTACTCCAAAACAGATCCCAGTGGTCTAAGAATCTAAATCCCTGCCCCCTGCACCAGGTCCTCAGCCACACATTCAGGTCCTGTATCTCCCTGTTCCTGCTCTCGCCAGCACGAGGAACTGGAAGCAAACTGGAGATAACCACCCTGGAGGTCCTGTAAGTGGTAAACATTAATGAGGAAGTTTTGTCAGCCTCTGAGAAAGAATAGGTTGCTGGGCAACATGGCTAAAAGGATGGGGGGGGGGGGGGGATTGGATTCATGGAATCACTTTGATGGGAGCCGGCATAGACACTATGGGCCAAGGATTGTCAAGGAAGACTCTCTCTAACTTCTACAGGTGCACAGTCGAGAGCATGCTGACCGGTTGCATCGTGGCTTGGTTCGGCAATTTGAGCGCCCTGGAAAGGAAAAGACTACAAAAAGTAGTAAACACTGCCCAGTCCATCATCGGCTCTGACCTTCCTTCCATCGAGGGGATTTATCGCAGTCGCTGCCTCAAAAAGGCTGGCAGTATCATCAAAGACCCACACCATCCTGGCCACACACTCATCTCCCTGCTACCTTCAGGTAGAAGGTACAGGAGCCTGAAGACTGCAACAACCAGGTTCAGGAATAGTTACTTCCCCTCAGCCATCAGGCTATTAAACCTGGCTCGGACAAAACTCTGATTATTACCAACCACTTTCTGTTATTTGCACTATCAGTTTATTTATTCATGTGTGTATATATTTATATCATGGTATATGGACACATTTATCTGTTTTGTAGTAAATGCCTACTATTTTCTGTGTGCTTAAGCAAAGCAAGAATTTCATTGTCCTATACAGGGACACATGACAATAAACTCACTTGAACTTGAAATGGCCCCCTTCCGCGTTGTAACAAGGAAGTGATATGAAGCAGCCAACCAAGAAATAAATTATTTGAGTATTTTATAAGTATGAAAGGATGTGTAAAGTTGAACAATACACTTTGGGGCAATTGCTTTCACTTTTGTGCAATGTAACTAAACCAACTCCAAAAGGAAACTTTAGCACTTTTCCTAACACATTGTATAATCTAAAATTATTCTGAAGGAAGATTGGAGGATGATTGACAAAAAAAAAAAATCAAAAAGTTATACGTTAATAAGCTTCCTCCTCCTCCTCCTCCTCCTCAACATCAACACAGGTGCACCTCAGGGCTATGTGTCAGCGGCATCTTTAATTTTACCGACAATACCACGATCATTGGAAGAATAACAGGTAACAACGAGTTATAGTACAGAAGGGAGATTGACAATCTGATGGAGTAGTGCCAGAACAACAATCCTGCTCTTGATATTTACAAGGCCAAGTAGCTGATTGGTGACTTCAGGAAATGAAAGATGAGGGATTATGCCCCTGTCTTCATTAACGGGATAGTGGTGGAGTCAATAGCTTTGTTGATATGTCCTTGGCCCAGCACATTGAATCAATGACAAAAAAACACACCAATGCCTCTACTTCCTCATAAGTTAGAGGAGTTTGACCATGTCGCCGCATGACTGGTTCAGTAATTCAATCACGTTTTGTATTTCCGCTGACTAGAGAGCATGCAACAAAAGCTTTTCATTGTACCTCGGTACACATGATAATAAACAAAACTGAAGCACTCAAGGATGTGGAAGGCCGCAGTTAATGGTAGACAGCATGTTCCAAGATGGGTACTAACATCCTCACCATTGACGTGATCTACCGGAAGTGTTGTCTCAAGGTGGCAGCTGATACCAAAGCCCGACACAACTCTGACCACGCTCTCTTCTCTCTGCTACCATTGGAAAAAAGGTACAGGAGCCAGAGAACTGTTACCTCCAGGTTCAAAACTGCATCTTCCCATCAATAATCAAGTTATTTAACCACCCTGCACAACCTTAACCACAACCTTACCAAAACACCACAATGGATTTTGCATTACAATGGTGGCTCAGGCAGCATTGAATGGTTGTACCAATGTTTTCAAGAGAGAGTTAGATTTAGCTCTTAGGGCTAAGGGAATCAAAGGATATTGGGAAAAAGACAGAACGGGGTACTGATTTTGGATAAATCAGCCATGATCATATAGAATGGAGATGCTGGCTCCAAGGGCCGAATGGCCTACTTCTGCACCTATTTTCTATGTTTCTGTCTATGTTTCTATGTCTGGTTTACTTAGAATAACTGATAATTTACTGTACATTTATTTGTTGTTGTTGCTGCGTTTAATGCTCCTGTAAAGTTGCAGTGAGTTAGACATCAAAACAACAATGCGTACTGCGAAATATCCTCAATATTCAACGTTCTCAGTTGCGGTTGTTATTTGCACGTTTTGCTTTGTAACATTCAATAGAATGAAAATACTCTGAACAATTAGATTAATGTATAATAAATAACTTCAGAGTATTCAAAAGATGGTCCTGAAAGTGTGATTTGTAATTTTCTTGCAATTTACCAAAAATGTATTTGAATTCAAGCAAGAATTAACCTTTCAATGTTCCCAAAACAGAATATCCCGTTGTCTCTATCAAACGCTTCAAGTGAGCAGGCAGGTAAGATAAGCTGGTAGATAACCGGTTAAAGGTAATCATGCCTAAACAGAGCACATCACAAACTCAATTGATTTGGGTAATTTAACATAGATTCCTATGCTGTGACTAGTGGCATTGTTATTGTATTCTGTACATCATTAATAAAATATCCCCCAAAAAGTTTGTGTTCATCTCACAAAACACATTGTAAGGGTCCCGACCCAAAACATAATCTGTCAATATTCTCCAGAGATGCTGCCTTACCTGCTAAGTTACTCTAGCATTGTGTGTGTGAAGCAAGAAGCAGTCAGAAAACCAGATAAATAAAATTGAGAAATTAAATAGCAGGAACAGGAAAATTCCATGAACTGAATGCTAGTATTCCACAAAACAGTAATTCAATTTGCACGTAGTTTCTCCAGTGTTGAACTGACCATATTGTGAACACCAAATGCAGTACACTAGATTGGAACAAATACAAATGAATTGCTGCTCCACTTGAAAGGATTGTTCAGTACCTGGATGGTGGGAGGGATAAAAGGAAAGTTGTTGCATCTCTTCAGTTGGTTTGGGTCTTGTTAAAGGACGGTGCATTGCAAATTGTCTCTCAATCTTTATTTGTTTAATCTAACTGCCACAAGTTACCTGGGGCTTATGTATTTCTTAGTCTGAGATCTGAAGACAAATGGTTCAACTTGTGACAAAAACTATTTATATTTATTCCCCCAAAGCTGTCAGAACAGAATACATTTGGAAATTACATGAGGAAGTTTAAAATTGAAACAGCAAGTAGTGTGAACTGGAATGTGATTCGAAACAACCTGCCAGCCTCTGTCTGGTGGTGATGTTGGTGGAGGAACAAATAGACTGGCTCTTCCCCAAATGGCAACACGGGATCTTTCGAATCCAATAGAAGAAGTAGAAAGGTCAACAATTTAAAATCAATTAAATAGCACTTCCAAACGGTGCAACGCTGCCTTGGTCTTAACAACATTGTGTTTCAATCGCGGAAGTAGGGGATGTGGGTTCAAACTCTTGATTTCGATAATAGCTAAGACCGGCATCCCAGAAGCAGATTTTAGAATGTCTACTTTTAATGTGCTATTTTCTGTAACATAAGCGACAGAAAACGTGTTTCTTAATATCTACTCATGTTCCGTCCTCAATAAACTCAGCAGCTTGTTTTGATGTCATATGATCTCTTTCCTCACTAGCTGCAAACTGGAAAACGGTGACGGTTAATAACTCCAGTCAATATAATCAGCTAATAATGAGCAGCTAAGTGCCATTACAGGCCTGGTCATTTTCTTAAACAACGCGGGGCCGCTTCAGCTCAAGTGTCCGGTGTAAACATTGAGGGGACAGGCAGACCTTCCCTCAAAACACAGGCTGACACAGCAGCAGCAGCACAAACCCGCATATAAACACAACATAACCCGCACTGTGTGGAGGCGCCGCCGTCCCGTCCCGTCCACAGGCCCGGCCCCCCGTGACCGTGACCCAGACCCACACGGAGCGGAGCACTTACCGAGCGGCCGCACTCTGCGCCATCTCCGGAGTCTCCGTGTCTCTCACTCCCCCTGTCTGTCTCTCTCACTCGCGTCTAACTTTCCGCCGCTGCTCCGTGACTGACGGCGGAAACGGTGCTGCCATCTCCGTGATTGACTGTTCCATTACCCACTCACATCTCCTCCATGCGGAGCTCCGTCCCTCGCCCACTGGCGCCCCCGTGGGGCGGAGCTCCGAGCTGCGGCCCTCGCCCACTGGCGCCCCCGTGGGGCGGAGCTCCGAGCTGCGGCTCTCGCCCACAGGCGCCCCCGTGGGGCGGAGCTCCGAGCTGCGGCCGTCGCCCACTGGCGCCCCCGTGGGGCGGAGCTCCGAGCTGCGGCCGTCGCCCACTGGCGCCCCCGTGGGGCGGAGCTCCGAGCTGCGGCTCTCGCCCACTGGCGATCCGTGGGGCGGAGCTCCGAGCTGCGGCCGTCGCCCACTGGCGCCCCCGTGGGGCGGAGCTCCGAGCTGCGGCCCTCACTCACTGGCGCCCCCGTGGTGCGGAGCTCCGAGCTGCGGCCCTCGCCCACTGGCGCCCCCGTGGGGCGGAGCTCCGAGCTGCGGCTCTCGCCCACTGGCGATCCGTGGGGCGGAGCTCCATGGCAAAATTTCACTTCCCGGTTGAGGCAGCACGTGACACGGCGCTTCTATTTAATGTGGCGACTCAAGGCGCTGAAGCTATGCATTGGCTCAGGCAGGAATTCATTGTCTAATGCAGGAACCAGTGGGCTTGCTTATTATACGCAGCTATTTGTTTAAAATCAATGCATTGAAATTATCCTTGCGAGCTCCGGTAAAATAACTTGGAAAGCTAATTTTAAATGGTTAAAAGCCAAGAAAAATCATGATAAATCAGGATTCGGCCGAATGGTTGGTTATGGTAAGATTATTGGATCTAGTGGGATAATTACGCAAGTTGCGTATTTCTTTATTATTAAAACGTTCGACTAATAAGCGATAACGAAGACGCATCTGAAAGGATGGTGGCTGGGTTATAAATATGGTGAAGGATGAATGTAAAACGCTTTTGAATGCTCTGAACAAAGTGTCCGCTTGCTATCGACATTTGGTTACGTGTGCTGGTGGGACATCGGACTCGCAAAATCTACGGGAAGAGTTAAAGAAAACCAGGCGAAAAGCACAGGTATTAGCAGTTGCTAACAAAAACAAGCTAACAACTATTTTAAAGGACAAAAGTATCAGTAAAGATGATCGAGCCGAATTCGAGCGGCTGTGGGTACTATTTTCGACGTGTATGGAGGTCTTGGAGATCGACATGAGAAGGGCTTTGGAACTGGGGCAAGAGTTCCCATTGAGTGCCCCCACGAAACGCCTGATTCAGACGGGGGTGGTTGGCGGCACATCTGCGGTAGCCGCCCGTGCTATGAATATTCAGAATATGAAATACGAAGAGGGGAACAACATAGACACTGCTGATCTGAACGATTTGGAACAAGAGATCAATGAAGTCGGGGAAATGATATACGAAATGGACATGAAAGTGAACGTCCTTCAGTGGACCGTAGAAGCAAAGCAAGGCCCCGGCTCCGAGCTGAAGTCTGCTGTCACTGCTGGCGCTTCGTCCCTTGCTGTGGTGTGCGCCAACGGTGGGCGCAACGAGAAACTATGTGACACCAACAAGGTTTTTGCTGGAACGATGTTCAGCGCTGTATTAATAATTGCCATTGTTCTAACTGTGTTTATTGTAAAATTTGCTTAACACTTCAATTTCCTCGTTGTTGCGAAGAAATGATTTGACCCTTCCGTCTATGCGAGGTAGTGTTGGTTGTTATGTTACAGTAGTAGTACAACGTAAATATTCAGGTACTTCAACTGAAATGTACAATGGCAATGTTTTAAATTAATGTTCAGTAGAAAACCACATGTTCTCGCTGTACCCGCCATTAATCGTTATTGTATTAATACCTTAATTTTTGATAGATTGGACAACTGCGAAATGTTACGCCCTCATTTCTTCAACTAAAAGTGAGATGTCTTTCTGTCGCTGTCACTCGCTTGCTCTGTACTTTGGGAGCGTGGTGAATGTGAACATGGGTTGCACTTGTTGCAGCGGTTAGATCAGAAACGGGTTGTTTAAGAAGGAACTGCAGATGCTGGAAAATCGAAGGTACACAAAAAAGATCAGAAACGGGTCCGTGTTGTAGTCGGAGACAAACCTAATGGTACTGTTGTGGTAACACAACTTTCGTGGAGGCTATATTCAAGCTTAAATTAAGCCGATACAGTCCTTTTGTGTTGAGTGGAACGCTTTCTGCTTTTAAAAGTTCATCTGGAATTTCCATTGGAGAGAGAATAATGGTGGAGACCTAAATAATCGAGCGAGGAAATCCACAGAATGGATGGCTCTATGTGCTAGGACATGGTTAGGAACATAACAGTACAGCCCACAATGTCGGTGCCCAATATGATTCCAAACTAATCCCTCTGCCTGCACAAAATGCAAAATGGTAACTCAAATTTCGCTGTACCTAATTCGTACATGTGATAATTAAATTGAATCTTGAATCTCTCCACGTCCACAGCGTGACATCGTCGCATCATGACGTCCTGAATCGGACTGATGAAGGCAAGCCCATCATTCGCCTTTTTTTTATCACCCTATCTACTGGTGTTGCCACCTCCAGGAACCTATGGACACCAACATCCCTCTGTACATCAATAATGTTAAGTATCCAGAATAATGAGTTGGCGCAGCTGCCGAGTGGCTGCCTTACAGCGCTTGCAGCACCGGTTCGATCCTGACTACGGGTGCTGTCAGTACGGAGTTTGTACGTTCTCCCCGTGACCTGCGTAGGTTTTTTCCCGTGATCTTCGGTTTCCTCCCACACTCCAAAGACGCACAGGTTTGTAGGTTAATTGGCTTGGTGTATGTGTAAATTGTCCCTAGTGTGTGTAGGATGATGTTAATGTGCGGGGGTCGCTGGTCGACGTGGACCCGGTGGGCCGAAGGGCAATGTGTCACTAAACTAAAAAAATAACAAGTTATAGGAGTAGAATTAGGCCAATCGGCCCATCGAGTCTATTCTGCCATTCAATCATGGCTGATCTCTGCCTCCTAATCCCATTTTCCTGCCTTCTCTCCATAATCGTGTTCTAATCAAGAATTTGTCTATCTCTGCCTTAAACACCCACTAACTTGGCCTCTACAGCCCTCTGCGGCAATGAATTCCACACACCTCTGACCAAAGATGTTCCTCCTCACCTCCTTTCTAAAAGAGCACCCTTTAATTCTGAGGCTACGACCCTTGGTCCTAGACTCTCCCACAAGTGGAAGCACCCTTTCCACATCCACTCTATCTATGCATTTCACTATTCTGTAAGTTTCCATGACCCCTGCCACTAACTGTATACTTCCCCCTTACATATGACCTCCCAAGGTGCAACATCTCACACTTGCTCAAACTAAACTCCAACTGTCATTTCTGCACCCATATCTTTATCTTTTAAATTCTAGTCCATACTGCCTGTGTAATATTGAATAAATATTAATTCATTTGTATATCTCCCACAATCATTTTATCAATGAAATAAGACTAATTTAGTAAACTGCTAACCATCCAGCATCTCGAGCATGTTAACTGACAGGGTGAATAGTTGACAAACACTTTTTTCATAAAATCCTTGACACCTTATCCTTTCCATCTTCAACAAACCACCTTCTGAGCGGACTGCAAATCTATGTGTCTTTCATACAATTCCGTACATCCTTTACATCTAATCACATATTAGGTGGCTATCTGAAACCAATGAACTCAGTTTCAAACCCTTTCAGATAGCCACCATACTAATTCTACTCTTGCATGTCTAACTAAATAAATATAACCATTTCTTACTTTGCTTTCTCTTGTGTATACCCAATCATTACCAGACTAATCACCTTACCTTAAGGTATCTCTGCCCCATTCCTACTTAATTAAACGCTGCTTTAAGGCATCATCCAAATAGGCTTCCGTGTGCATTGACCATCAATTGTACATCCATCACTTTTGATTTCTACCGCTGGAAACATAGTTCACGACTTTGGTCTTTGATCTGTCCTTCACAATTGGTATCTACCTCTTCACCAAGCTGCGCTAAAAGCTCTAGATTTTTTTAATTAATCCACATCCCCTCACTTTCCCTTTTTACTCCTTAATGAAGGTCTTCCTAGCAGACCTTTACTAACATTTGGTGTAAATTGTTTCTGCTTGAGATTTTGAAAATGGTCTGAGCCCCTATGAACTTTCCTTAATGTAAAGGCTAATAAATAGTGTAACTTGGCATGATAGACGTTTTACGTGTCCCTGTCCATTAATGCAGCTGAGCAGCTTTAACCTCGACAGATCAACGTTCATTATGTAAAATGCAAGCCCCGCCAAAATCTTGGATTAGAACATTACAAAAAGGTCCTCAATACGATTAAAAGCCAACATTTCAATTCAGGACTCTGAATAACATCCCCGCCTCATAAGCAATGTAGCCTGCCGTTTCCATCTGCTCACACACGTTAAGCTCCTGCTCAGGCCCCTGTTGATCTTGTAAACGCTGTGGTGTGTGTCCAGATGACGTTCACTTGGACACTGGATGACCCGCACTGGAGTCAGCACCTACCGTAGTGCTCTAATTAGAGAATTGGTATTAGTGTGACTGCGCCCCATCTGAATAAATACATTATATTCACGTTAAGATTTCCACTGTCTCACAACATCGCATCTCTTCCTACACGTGTAACACGACAGGTGCCTTAAGGAACGGATGAAACCTGCAAGCCTTTAATGCCGGTAAATGGCAGGGCTTAATATTAACCCCCGATTTACTCAGAACTCCCTTTCATAATTCCACAAAGCCTATTTAAAAGTGACACTTAAAATACAAATTATGTTTTTGGCTATAATGATGTTAAGAATAGCTGTGCGGAATGAACATGTCAACATTAAGTTAAACTGGACGTTTGAGGTGCGAAGGTACGAGGTGCGCATTTGTACCGAATTGGATTTCGCGAATTAAAGCGGATCATTCATCACTGGAACTACCTGACATTTAGCTAAAACCAATCATGCCGAGAAGTGTATGACCGAATACTATATGTGGTGAAAGTCCGATTTAAAAATAACATCCTCTTGTCACATATAGAAGGCATCGGCTTTGGAGGGAACGGCAAAATCTTCCTTGGATAGATCCTGAATCGCGAGCAATAATTTCTCGTGTAGGAAGAAACTAGATGCTGGTTTGAACCGAATATAGACACAAAAAGCTGGAGTATCTCAGCAGGACCGGCAGCATCTCTGGAGTAATGGGTAACGTTTCGGGTAGAGACACTTCTTCAGATTTGTCACAGACGAAGGCCCCACAGGCATTAAATGATTTAAAATTAGTGAGACCAGACGTGGTCACATTAGTTGAACAGAAAGAGCCATGAAAGTCTGGGAATTATTAGCGTGGCTCTTTACTCATTGGGTCATCGCATTCAGTCCGCTGTGACGACCCCAAGGTTCCTGTTACAAGCAGAGTGCCGGGGTATTACAGGCGCAGAGTGCCGGGGTATTACAGGCGCAGAGTGCTGGGGTATTACAGGCGCAGAGTGCCGGGGTATTACAGGCGCAGAGTGCCGGGGTATTACAGGCGCAGAGTGCCGGGGTATTACAGGCGCAGAGTGCCGGGGTATTACAGGCACAGAGTGCCGGGGTATTACAGGCGCAGAGTGCCGGGGTATTACAGGCGCAGAGTGCCGGGGTATTACAGGCACAGTGCGTTGGTGTATTAGACATGGTTCTGCATGGTAGGCTGCTCAGGAAAGTTAGATCGCATGGGTTCCAAGGAGAGATAGCTAAATTGTTAGAAAATTGGCTGATCGAAGGAAGCAGAGGGTGATGGTGGAAGGTTGCTTCTCGGACTGGAGGCCTGTGACTAGTTGTGTGCCTCACGGTTGGGTGCAGGGCCCGTTACTGTTTGTCATCTACATCAATGATTTGGATGAGAACATGCAAGGCAAGCAAATTTGCGTGTGATACAAAAATGGGTGGTTTTGCAGATAGTGAGGATGCCTGTGAAAGATTGCAGCAGGATCTCTTGATCAATTGGCCTGGTGGGCTGAGGAATGGTTGATGGAATTTAATACCGAGAAATGTGAGGTGTCAAGTCTAAAATGGGCAGGACCCACACAGTGATTGGTAGGCCTCTGGGGAGTGTTGTAGAGCAGAGGGATCCAGGAGTGCAGGTGCATGGTTCCTTGAAGGTGGAGTCGCAGATGGACAGGGTGATCAAAAAGGTGTTTGGCACATTGTCCTTCATCAGTCAGAGTTTTGAGTATAGAAGTTGGGAGGTCATGTTGTAGTTTTGTAAGACATTGATGAGGCCACATTTAGAGTATTGTGTTCAGTTGTGGGCAGCATGTTATAGAAAGGACGATGTCAAGCTGGAAAGGGTACAGAGAAGATTTACAAGGATGTTGCCAGGGCTAGAGGGTCTGAGCTATAAGGATAGGTGGAGTCGGCCGAGACTCAAGAGGATGAGGGGTGATCTTATTGAGGTGTATAGAATCATGAGAGGAATAGATCGGGTAGATGCACAGTCTCTTGCCCAGAGTAGATGCATCGAGGACGAGAGGACATAGGTGTAAGGTGAAGGGGAAAAGATTTAATAGAAATCTCAGGGGTAACTTTTTCACACAAACGGTGGTGGGTGTATGGAACAAGCTGCCAGAGGAGGTATATGAGGCAGGGACTATCCCAACTTTTCCCCAGTCTGGGGAAAAAGCAATTATCAGTGTCAAAATATAAACCTTGCCCTTAGAGAGTGTTATCATATGAATTTATGTACACTCAGCTACATGTATCATTTGCAAATAACCGTTCATTGCCCATGCAATTGTGTTAACATTGCAGGGTGGTAAATTGAAAAGGGTGCAAATCAATTACTGCAAATAAGTACAACAGTTGCAATTTACCAGTGTTACATCTATTTGCAAAGATTTCCAAAAGTCTGCAAATTCTTTCAGAAGAAGTTAAAAGGGGTATATTTAATGTAATCCCATTCATAAATTTCAACGATACAAATTGTCACTTTTATTTAATACCAACATAAAATACTGGATTCAAGACTGCAACATTCCCCCATTCTGGGCTCCTACATGCTGAAGGGATTATGGTTTTATGTATTAGATGGTACCTTCAATCTTTTGGAAAGTGGCCATTTGCTGCAACAGTCGGACCACAGGAATGCCAGGCCTTGCTTGCCACTCGGTTCATTTAAAGGTGAAGTGCGCATTCGTGATTTTGTCCGGATTAAAGGAGGCACCAGACCATCAATTGCCATAAAAATCGGTGGTTATCCTGTGCCTCAATTCATGGTGAATATACTCTTTCTTTTTAAAAAAATTTATTAGACTGTTTTTCCAAAAAACAAAAACAAAACAAAACAAAAAAACAAAGCAAAAAGAATAATGATAAACATAACAATGATATTGATACATAGGGATCAGGATTACATTAATAACAGGTATAACCTAAATATTAGTCCAGTGTCAAAATACACATTGAATATAGACCTCCCGGTCTCTCTGTGAATATAGTTAAATGTTTAAAAGAAAACTTATATATGTAGAAGAAAAAAAAACAAAGATAAAAAGAAACATAGAAAATAGTAGGCCATTCGGCCCTTCGAGCCTGCACCGCCATTCAATATGATCGTGGCTGATCATCCAACTCAGTATCCTGTACCTGCCTTCTCTCCATACACCCTGATCCCTTTAGCCACAAGGGCCACATCTAACTCCCTCTTAAATATAGCCAATGAACTGGCCTCATCTACCTTCTGTGGAAGAGAGTTCCAGAGATTCACCACTCTGTGTGAAAAATGTTTTCCTCATCTCGGTCCTAAAGGATTTCCCCTTTATTCTTAAACTGTGACCCCTTGTCCTGGACTTCCCCAACGTCGGGAACAATCTTCCTGCATCTAGCCTGTCCAACTCCTTAAGAATTTTGTAAGTTTCCATAAGATCCCCCCTCAATCTCCTAAATTCTAGCGAGTACAAGCCGAGTCTATCCAGTCTTTCTTCATATGAAAGTCCTGACATCCCAGGAATCAGTCTGGTGAACCTTCTCTGTACTCCCTCTACGGCAAGAATGTCTTTCCTCAGATTAGGAGACCAAAACTGTACGCAATGCTCCAGGTGTGGTCTCAGCAAGACCCTGTACAACTGCAGTAGAACCTCCCTGCTCTTATACTCAAATCCTTTTGCTACACTCAAGTCATTTTGCGTGTCATAACCTTAAAATTGCTTGAAAAGTTTTTGAATTGGTTTCAACTGGTATAAAACAATATATTTTTTAAATAAAGTGACGTTCACAATATGACCAATGCACTGCTAGCCAGAGGAAACCAGAGCTGAAGATTAAGAAAATAGATGGTACACAAAAATGCTGGAGAAACTCAGCGGGTTCAGCAGCATCTATGGAACGAAGGAAATAGGGAGCGTTTCGGGCCGAAACCCTTCTTCAGAAAATAGATGCCCACTGACTGAAGTTGTGGAGATTATTTTTGAAATACTGAGGGAAAAAAGTAAATGATTCGAAGACCGCAAATGATAGAATCTTGACTGAAACCAAGGGTTGGAAGTAGTTATCAGTACGGATGAATCACAACAAACCTGACACTTAGCTCTTCACCCCCACTGACACTGCGCGAGGCCTGGAGCCCGGGACGGACACGGGCACTCACACTCACTGCGCGAGGCCTGGAGCCCGGGACGGACACGGACACTCACACTCACTGCGCGAGGGGAGGGCGGGAGAGGGAGCCTCGCAGCTGCGCATGCGCCGGGAGCGCGTGCAGCGGGGCGGTTACCGCCTGAACCAACAACCGGTCTGTACCGGTCACTCAGCGCTGCCCGTCCCGGCGTGTACCGGTCTGTGCGGCGTGTACTGGTGTATACCGGCGTGTACTGGTCTATACCGGCGTGTACTGGTCTATACCGACCGGCCACCGACGGCGCCGGTTGTCAGGTGGGTGTCGGATGAAGACGCGACGTTGCCGGTGAACGGGACAACGAGATGAACCGTAGTGTCCATGCTGGCTGGGGCGGAGGCGCTGCCGTCGTGTAAAGGCGGGGGCGGTGTACAGGGGAGCCAGTGTACAGACAGCCCGGTGTACAGGAGGGGCGGTGTACAGGGGAGCCAGTGTACAGACAGCCCGGTGTACAGGGGAGCCCGGTGTACAGGAGGGGCGGTGTACAGGGGAGCCAGTGTACAGACAGCCCGGTGTACAGGAGGGGCGGTGTACAGGGGGGGGCGGTGTACAGGGGAGCCCGGTGTACAGGAGGGCCGGTGTACAGGGGAGCCCGGTGTACAGGAGGGCCGGTGTACAGGGGAGCCCGGTGTACAGGAGGGGCGGTGTACAGGGGGGGGCGGTGTACAGGGGAGCCCGGTGTACAGACAGCCCGGTGTACAGGGGAGCCCGGTGTACAGGAGGGCCGGTGTACAGCGGGCCCGGTGTACAGGGGAGCCCGGTGTACAGGAGGGGCGGTGTACAGGGGAGCCCGGTGTACAGGAGGGCCGGTGTACAGGGGAGCCCGGTGTACAGGAGGGGCGGTGTACAGCGGGCCCGGTGTACAGGGGAGCCCGGTGTACAGGAGGGGCGGTGTACAGGAGGGGCGGTGTACAGGGGAGCCCGGTGTACAGGGGAGCCCGGTGTACAGACAGCCCGGTGTACAGGGGAGCCAGTGTACAGACAGCCCGGTGTACAGGAGGGCTGGTGTACAGGGGAGCCCGGTGTACAGGGGAGCCCGGTGTACAGGAGGGGCGGTGTACAGGGGAGCCAGTGTACAGGAGGGGCGGTGTACAGGAGGGGCGGTGTACAGGGGAGCCCGGTGTACAAGAGGGGCGGTGTACAGGGGAGCCAGTGTACAGGAGGGGCGGTGTACAGGGGAGCCCGGTGTACAGGAGGGGTGGTGTACAGGGGGGCCCGCCCGGTGTACAGGGGAGCCCGGTGTACAGGGGGTCCGGTGTACAGACAACCCGGTGTACAGGGGGTCTGGTGTACAGACAGCCCGGTGTACAGGGGGTCCGGTGTACAGGGGAGCCAGTGTACAGGAGGGGCGGTGTACAGCGGGCCCGGTGTACAGGGGGTCCGGTGTACATGGGAGCTCGGTGTACAGGGGAGCCCGGTGTACAGGGGGTCCGGTGTACAGACAACCCGGTGTACAGGGGGTCTGGTGTACAGAGGAGCCCGGTGTACATGGGGGGCGGTGTACAGTGGCCCGGTGTACAGGGGGGGCGGTGTACAGGTGAGCCCGGTGTACATGGGGGGGGGGGGGGCGGTGTACAGTGGAGCCAGTATACGGGGGGGCGGGGGGGGGGGCGGTGTATGTTTCTCCACTGTGACAGTTGGATCTTAACTGATGCTGCAAGCACACACAATACAATGATGATGGCAGCCCACTGATCTTCTAAGACTAAAAGTTGCTCTTCCAGTTAAAGTCATTGTGCCACACTATTTACAAAAAAAACATGCTGGAAATGCTCAACACGCATCATCTGTGCAGGTAGAACCGGGTGAAGGTTTCAGTTCAATGACCCTTCAGATTTCCACCACCTGGAGCTTTGATTTTCATATACCACACTACTTTTCTTATTTGTTTAGTATACAGTAGGTAAATGTATTTACATGCATGCAATTACAATACACAATGCAATTACAGATTAAATTGCAACACCATTCTTATCACATTTTAATTGGGATCAACAAGAAACAAATAAACGAACTGAAAGATTATATTGCAGCGAGGAGTCAGTATTCTGCAGTGTAGATCACTATCATCTATTGTTGTTGAAAGGAGACTTCCAAGCAAATAAATCTATTTGCAAGACATTAATCATGTACGTGCTCTTGTCGATGTTCCCCTTTATAATAAGGATCTATGCTCCTCCACTCACTGTGCGAAATGACAACAACTAGAACCTTCTGAGGCACATTTTTCAATTCAATATCCTATTTACTTAAATTTTGCATAATATCATAAAGAAACATGATTGTGAAGTTATTCCCCAAACTATTATACAATTTTTAGAAGTGCCACTTTCTGAATCTTTGTTGAAAATGCTGGTGCAAATGCAGGGTTTCTTCGCTCAGTCTGAAGAAGAGTCCTAACCTGAAACATCGCCAGTATTTTCCCTCCACAGATGTTGCCTAACCCACCGAGTTCCTCCAGCAATTTTTACTCTAGATTCCATCATCTTTTTGTCTTCATGGTTTATTTCTGTTTTCACCTGAGACATGCACATTCCTATATCACAATGGAAACTAAACACAAGGAAGCATTGTAAGTCTACAGAGAATGGCAATAATTTAGCTTGAACAACGCACTGCTGAGATTTTTGAGTGAAGCAATGAACTCAAATTTTAATTTGGCTTCTAAATTCTAAATTATGGGTTTCTTCTGATGAGGTGCAGAACTGCTGCAAGGCAGAATATGGCAGGAATAAGATCTGGACAGTGCTTAGCAGATTCAAATCCCATTTCAAAAAATACCTTGTCAGCTAATTGGAAGTGTTCTATAGATCATAAATTGAATCCCCTTAGTCCGGTTTGTTTTGGCATTTAATATAAAGAAAAATAACTGCCTCGTGTCTCTTGCATTGCAGCCTGTTTCTTTACTGACAACTGCACTATCAGAGAGCTATTTCACTTACCCTGTTTAATTGTTTTTCTAACATTTTTAAGAGAGAAAATGTAATAAACTGATTTTTGTTTTCTCAAAACAGGATTACTGAGAATTTGTACTGTTAAACAGAAGATGATACAAATTGTCATTATAAAGGTAACCAGAAAAATTGTGTATATTTTATTAATTCCTTCTTTTTATGAAAATTTAGATTTAATTTTGGTTCAATGGATCAGACTGAAATTTATTTTAGAATTGAATTTTCAACCTGCCAAAGATGCTGGAACAGATTAATCATTCAACCCATGTATACATATTGGTGTGCCAAAATTGCAACCTTCGATTGTCTTTTGATAACTCTGAATAGTTTTTACGAGTTAAGTAATAAATACAGAATATAAATATATGGGAATCATTGTTATGATGTTGATATATTTCAGGCACGTGCCGTGAGTAATTAGTCAGGGAAGGCAGTCAGTATCTTTGGTCAGTCGGCTTAAAAAAAAATCTTGAAAACCGTGCATGCGCAGATTGTTCTCTTGACTTTTATAAAGTAATTTGTTTTCTAAAGTATTTAAAAACATATAGCTCAAAGAAATTTACTTACCACATTCTATTTGTTGAAATACAACAGCATATCCACTATTTCCTGCTGTATCAAGCTGTTTTAAATGTTCTAATTATTTTTGTTCCTTTGCACTGTTGAAGTTCTTTAAGTTCCGGTGTTTGTCTGCCATTTTTTATTATTTTGGTCTTTTCCTCATAAGATTGCTTAGAGAAACTCTTAAGATAATCACTATCCATCTTTGAAAAACCCACCAAGAAACTTGCGCTGCGCAGTGCGCTGCGCAGCACATGCACGCAGTCCACAGTGTAAAGGCAGAATTTCAGCTGCCTTTTTCGACCGTTGCCGCTGATGACTTGAAACAGCGTCGACGGCACGTGAGTAGCACATACTTCCGTGTGCTAAATGTACTGTGGATGAAAGGCACGGGAGAATTATGCCTACCTAAGAGATCGATCTCTTAGATAGGCATAATTCTCTCATGCCTTTCATCGATCTCTTAGGTAAGCATAATTCTCCCGTGCCTTTATTATTTATATTTAATAATTACCATTTTATAATTTTATTCAGGGTAGGCACTGCCTCCCTTGCCTACCCTGACAGCATGTGCCTGATATATTTCTATTATTTCTAATAACTAATGCACTGCCTTGGCTAATTTATTTGTCAAACAAGCACCCCAGGCACAAAACCTTGCCATTGAGGTGCTTATTTTGAGTAATTGTACTTGCTTAACCACAAACTTCAATCTTAAATGCTGTGGGCAAATTAATTTAATGTTTGGAAATTATTTGTATATCAATATCATAATTCCCTATTTATATTCCTGATGGTACACATCTCTGATAATAAAGTTGATGCAAGGATGTAACTGGAATAATTAGGGTCAGCGATAATAATTCCTTTATGATGTTTGAATGTAGGGAGAATTGTTGTTAATGCAGTTGTAACCATTGTTTTAAAACACTTTGCTGTAGACTAATGACGTGAGATTCCCATCCCCTTTATTTCTCCAGTGTTTTCTGTTTAACAATAATAATTCTAAAATAATTGTAAACATTTCATCCCTGTCTATGGACACCTCCTCTCCCCCCCTCTCTCTACTCGAATAAAAACAGAGAGAAGTGGTAGGAGCTATTAAACAACGTTTTCTTATTTCTCTTTGAATCCTCACAGTTTTGAATAAGCTTTCACGATGTAGAACCTCATCAAATGCATACTGGAATAGTAGATATTCTATGAAAATTAATCAGCCCAATATAGGCAGAATTTCAACAACTCCTCAATTGCTGAAAACATTTTTAAAGTATATTCATCTTTACTCCCTAAATTCACTTTTTATAATTCTACAATCTCATAAAATAGGTATAAGGAGTGACAGCACTCAACATCGATTGTGATCTCTGCTCAACAAAAGCAAATAATTTAGCTAAATTGAACTGTTCAAATGAAGAAGTATATACGTTGGTCCTAAATTACTTAATCTACTGGTGAGAGAAGAGTGTACGGTTGTGATGTACACCCAAAGGCAGTTTGTTTTGATTAACTCCATTTCTTTTGTTTGAAGTTGATAACTTCCACCACACACTTGATGTTAAAATACAAACTTTGTGTGTGCTTAGGTGGAGGATTCTGGCTGTTTCTGGGGGAGAATACCACATGGCTTCAGTGATCTGGCTGAAAATGAAAATCAGTATGAAAGATTAGAAGCAAAGATGAACCAGCTGTACCATAGGAGCCATGAGGAATTAGAAGAAATTAAACTTCCTGTTCTAGAACAAGGCCAGGTAATAATTAATTACATGAAAACTTCAGGAAATGAAATCCACATTATTCCCGCTTTCATTCCTACTTCCCGATGGTGTGGGGCCCAGGTGTCTGTGGGCCTGGCTGTTACCGCCATCCCTCGAGGTAGTACTCTTCTGCAGCAGACCAGAGGGCCGCACCTGAAATGCTCAGGCCTTTTGACAGTCTGGACCTTTGATCTGCTGGAGGCTTCTGATTGGAAAGATTTAATTGCTTACATTTTTTAGAAGATTTCTCAGACTCTAAGGCAGCTGATTTGTAAAGAGTACACCTTGACTTTTCAAATTCTTGTATTCTAACCAGCGAAAGTTAGAAACTGTTGCATTGCTTCTTAGTCTGGTGATATAACATATGAAATACTTTAATGTTTAATTGTGTTTATAATTAAATAAAATTCTGGTCTCGTTTTAATTCCAACAATTTAAATATGTAGCTATTTGAGTCATAGAGTCATCCCTGCTGACCACTTTTTGTATCTGAGCTAGTCCCATTTGCCTTACATTTGGCCCGTATTCCTCTTAACGCTTTCCTTTCCATCCACCTGTCTGAAAGATCACTATTGCACCCACCTCTACAGCTTCCTGTTACCACTACCCCCTGTGTGAAAAAATTTCCACTCGGGTTTCTTTTAAATCCTTCCCCAGTCAAGTTAAACATAAGCCCTCTAGTTCTGGACTTGCAGTGGCTTGCAAAAGTATTCATACCCCTTGAACTTTTCCACATTTTGTCACGTTACAACCACAAACGTAAATGTATTTTATTGGGATTTTATGTGATAGACAAACACAAAGTGGCGCATAATTGTGAAGTGGAAGGAAAATGATACATGGTTTTCAATTTTTTTTACAAATAAAAAACTGAAAGGTGTGGCGTGCAAAAGTATTCAGCCCCCTTTACTCTGATACCCCTAAATAAAATCCAGTGCAACCAATTGCATTCAGAAGTCACCTAATTAGTAAATAGAATCCACTTGTGTGTAATCTAATCTCAGTATAAATACAGCTGTTCTGTGAAGGCCTCAGAGGTTTGTTAGAGAACATTAGTGAACAAATAGCACCATGAAGCCCAAGGAACACACCAGACAGGTCAGGGATAAAGTTGTGGAGAAGTTTAAAGCAGGGTTAGGTTATAAAAAAATATCCCAAGCTTTGAACATCTCACGGAGCACTGTTCAATCCATCTTCCGAAAATGGAAAGAGTATGGCACAACTGCAAACCTACCAAGACATGGCCGTCCACCTAAACTGACAGGCCGGGCAAGGAGAGCATTGATCAGAGAAGCAGCCAAGAGGCCCATGGTAACTCTGGAGGAGCTGCAGAGATCCACAGCTCAGGTGGGAGAATCTGTCCACAGGACAACTATTAGTCGTGCACTCCACAAATCGGGCCTTTATGGAAGAGTGGCAAGAAGAAAGCCATTGTTGAAAAAAAGCCATAAGAAGTCCCATTTGCAGTTTGCCACAAGCCATGTGGGGGACACAGCAAACATGTGGAGGAAGGTGCTCTGGTCAGATGAGACCAAAATTGAAGTTTTTGGCCTAAATGCAAAACGCTATTTGTGGCGGAAAACTAACACTGCACATCACCCTGAACACACCATCCCCACTGTGAAACATGGTGGTGGCAGCATCATGCTGTGGGGATGCTTTTCTTCAGCAGGGACAGGGAAGCTGGTCAGAGTTGATGGGAAGATGGATGGAGCCAAATACAGGGCAATCTAGGAAGAAAACCTATTAGAGTCTGCAAAAGACTTGAGACTGGGGCGGAGGTTCACCTTCCAGCAGGACAACGACCTTAAACATACAGCTACAATGGAATGGTTTAGATCAAAGCATATTCATGTGTTAGAATGGCCCAGTCAAAGTCCAGACCTAAATCCAATTGAGAATATCTGGCAAGACTTGAAAATTGGTGTTCACAGACGCTCTCCATCCAATCTGACTGAGCTTGAGCTATTTTGCAAAGAAGAATGGGCAAACATTTCAGTCTCTAGATGTGCAAAGCTGGTAGAGACATACCCCAAAAGACTTGCAGCGAAAGGTGGTTCTACAAAGTATTGACTCAGGGGGGCTGAATACTTTTGCACGCCACACTTTTCAGTTTTTTATTTGTAAAAAAATTTGAAAACCATGTATCATTTTCCTCCACTTCACAATTATGCACCACTTTGTGTTGGTCTATCACATAAAATCCCAATAAAATACATTTACGTTTGCGTTGTAACGTGACAAAATGTGGAAAAGTTCAAGGGGTATGAAAACTTTTGCAAGCCACTGTATCTCCCCTGAGGAAAAGACTGACCATTCATCTTACCAATGATTTTGCATACCTCTCTTCAGCCTTCAGGCTCCTCTGTTCCAGGGGAAAATGTCCCTGCCTATGCAGCATCTGCTTATCACAGAAGTCCTCGAGTCCTGATAATATCCTGTAAATCAATTTGTTATACGATAATTTTCCCGAACAGTCTGACCCATCGCGCTGTGGCCAAGGCACTATGTTTAAAGCCCATAGCCCTGTGGCGGTAGCGCTATATTTAGATCCCATAGCGCTGCAGCCGACAGCGCTTTGCTTAAATTCCCACGCGTTAAGCTGACAGCGCTCTGTTTAAACCTTTGGGTGCCAAACCTGCAGCGCTGTGTGTATTACTTTTACGTGCCAAGTCTGTAGCACTGTATGTATTGATTTATGCGCAAATCTGTAGCACTGTGTATTGCTCTATGCGGCAGTCTGCAGCTGAACGTCCTTTGTTCCCAAAGGGGGGAGAGGGCTTGCTGGGATGCATTGGTTATAGTTTGAATTTGGGAGCAGCGCTATTGGCCAGGACATACCGGCGGTTATTTTAAAACCTGATTTCTTACCTGTATAAAGGCAGGCGCCAGTAAGCCAGAAGTTAGTTTTTATGTATGAGAGGGGTTCACCGACGGGCAGAATCCTGATCAGCGCCGCGGATGGAGGCAGAGCGAGAGACGTGTGCCGTTGTAAAACGAACCCCGCGCATACTAAGACAAGTATTATTTTTGCTCTCTCTCTTGCCAATAAATCTGATGTGTTCATGTACAAGAGGGGTTCACCGATGGCCTGAGTCACGATCAGCGCTGAGGACGGAGGCAGAGACAGAGAGAGGGGTGTGCTGTTGTAAAACGACCCTGCGCATACCGAGACAAGTAGTGTTTTTTGTCCTCTCTTGCCAATAAATGTGATTTGTAACTAAACAGACAAATTAGCCTTTTTCTGTTCTACTAGTCAGATCCATGAACCTGTTCCCTTGTAACATTATTCTACACCTTTTCCAGTTTAATGACATCCTTCATATAGCAGACTGACCAGAATTTCTACCAATACTCCAAATGTGGTCTCACCAACTTCTCGTACAACTGTAGCATGGAGTCCCAACTCCTGCACTCAATCCCCTTACTGATGAAGGGATTTGTAGGATCTAAACAATGTAATGGTCTTCATATCTCATGCGATTGGTTAATGATTGTGTGTTTTGTTGCAGATCTGTGCTATTTATTGCCATGAACTCCGTTGCTGGTGCAGGGCAGTTCTGGAATCTCTTGTACCAAGTGGAAACAGTTACCTTGCAGAATGTTTCCTAGTTGACCATGCAAAGCACATTTTGGTGAAGGCAAAAGAGTAAGGATTTAACTCTGCCTCCATCACGGAGTTACCAACAGTTCTACTTTAGAAGTATAAATTAAAAATAGTCTGTGCCGTTGTCAATTAGCATTGTGTGGCCTTGAGATCACAGTTGAACATGTTGAATTGAGGGAAGGGAGTGGTGGAGGGGTGATCTCTAAAGATTACAGGATGCCCTTGAAGCTTTAGTAACATATAATCTAGTTACAAGTTTGCAAATAAGGTAAACATAAATAAAATAAACTATACCTGCACATTGGAGGTAAGACAGTTAGCTTTCCATGGCAATCCCTGGAACCTCCTAAGAGAACCCTTTGATATCACCAACACTTATGAGGAAGCACATGTTCTACAGAGTGAGCAAGTGCGGCTTTCATTTTTTTCTGTAAAGGCTTACATATACTCTCTGCATGTGCTATTGTATGTTCACTTGTGACATATTGCTGGGTGGAACATTTAGGCTATCAGTTTACCATAAAGGACTGTGCAGCATTAGGCAACAGCTTAATTTTTACATTCCATTTAAATCAATTTTAGATTTTTAAATGTCAAAATTGTAGAGAAACAACTGCTGCAGATATAAATTTATTCTATTTGATGGGAAGTATGCAAAAATTATAATTGATGTAGAGAGACATATTAAACTATTTTTATTGCTGGACGACCATGGTAGATGTTTGTAAAATGGGTAATGGTTGGCATCATGTGATATAAAAACTTTTCAGCACAGAGTATAATTATTATGAATGAACTCTACCTGTAAGCAATCAAAGCTTTCAGATATGAATTAAGTAAACACTTGAGGGATACACAACAGAGACTGCAGATGCAGGAGTTCAGAGCACAAAACAAGCTGCTAGAGGGACTCCGTGGGTCAGGCAGCATCTGCAAGAAAATGGATGATTGAGACCCTTTGGTCAAAAAAGGTAAAGGGGAGGTAGGTAGTATAAAGAGGTGAGGGGTTGAACAAAGGCTGGCAAGTGATAGAGGTGGATCCAGGTGAGGAAGGTTTGTTTGATAGATAGGGGAGAGAAGCATGGAGATGGTGACAGAACTGGGATGTGCTAGATTTCTTGTTTTCAAGAGAGAGTTAGATTTAGCTCTTAGGGCTAAGGGAATCAGGGATATGGGGGAAAAGCCGGAACGGGGTACTGATTTTAGATGATCATATTGAATGGCGGTGCTGGCTCGAAGGGACGAATGGCCTACTCTTGCACCTATTTTCTATGTGATAAAAGGCTGCAAATGATGGAATATGATAAGGAAGGTGAGGTGGGCAGATGGGGAACGGGGTGAGGGGAGCGTGTGGTTGATGGGTACGTGGAATGGGTAAAAAGAAACTTGGTGAAAGGTGTGTTTGCGGCAAAGAAACACAGACATGGCAGGAGACCTGTGTGAAAAGGGGGCAGAGAGGGATCAAGGGGAAACGCTTGCCTAAAATTAAGAGAATTTCATGTAAATGGTGTTTGGTTTGTTTGTAGACTACTGAGAAACCTGAGGAAAATAATTTGTAGAGTTACGCGCAAAGAATGGTGGAATGCAATTGATTGGTCTACAAGCAATCGGCATGCACCGGTGGCCACTATCTGTGTTTGTAGAAATTGGATCTTTTAATTTTTGCTTAATTAGATCAAAATACGCTCTTGGAAATATCTTTGGATGTTTTGGACTAAACGAAAGAGATACGTTCTGAATATTGATTATCCTAAAACCCAGTTTCCAGGAAATCTGCATCAGTGGGGTCATACTTTTCTTTTAGCTATGTCTTTATTTGAGACTCTCCTACAAGTGAAAACACCTCAACACTGTCAGAACAACAGCCTTTCAAATGTCCATATTATTATAACCAGTTAGTTCTGAGCTTTGAGAAGAAGTAAAGATTAAGATCGTCCACAATTCTATGCTTTTCCTTAGATGTAGTAAATAAATGCATACATTTATGATAATTATTTTCTTTGATAAGCAAATCCTCTTTAAAAACACCATTGGACTTGCTTTAAATGATCGTGTATGTGTTGTGTTTTTGTTTCCCATCGTTACGATTACCATGAGGTTCAATGTTTCTCTTTAGTGTTCGAAGGGCAGTTGATACTTTTTGGAAGTTACCATATCGAGCAAAAAAGTTCAATTTATTTGGCATACAGCCAATGACATTGAATTTTAATGTTTGCGAGGAGAAAGCAATTATTGGGTAAGTGTGAATGTTCCAAAATATTCATTGCACTTTTGTCTGAAACTTTGATAATGTCGCCAAATCTGATTTCATGCGTACATGTCTGGCAGGAATGAGGCAATCAGTTAATTAATCCCTTTCACCCTTTTTGTAAAGACAGTTGATCATCACTATTTGAAGATGATCATAGCCCATATATATGTTTTGTAGAGATACAGCATGTGTTGGCCCACCAAAGCCATCTGTCCATCGATTACCCACTCACACTAGTTCTATGTTATTTCACTTTCTCATTTGTTTTTCAGTGTAAATCGAATTTCACTGTACCTCTGACAATAAACTGACCTTGAAACCTTGTTCTCCACACACTAGGGCAATTTTACAAACGCCCAATTAATCTACAAACCTGTACGGCTTTGGGATGTGGGATGAAGCCTGAGCACCTGGTTTTAGGGACCACAGTGATATAGCTGGTAGAACTGCTGCCTCACAGCGCCTCAGTTTGTTCTTGATATTGGGTGCTGTCTGTGTGGAGTTTGCACGTTCTCCTTGTGACCGCGTGGAGAAACAACGGAGAAAATAAAAGGAAAAATGCAGCCATGCTGAAGATTAAGTATAATAGAAACATAGAAAATAGGTGCAGATTTGGTCCTTCGAGCCTGCACCGCCATTCATTGTGATCATGGCTGATCATCCACAATCAGTAACCCGTGCCTGCCTTCTTCCCATATCCCTTGATTCCGCTAGCTCCTAGTGCTCTATCTAACTCTCTTTTAAATTCATCCAGTGAATTGGCCTCTACTGCCTTCTGTGACAGAGAATTCCACAAATTCACAACTCTGGGTGAAAATGATAATTATTTTGAAAATAATCAAAATTATTCTGAAGCAAGATAAATCAAATCAGTATTGGTAAAGAAGAAACATCTGTTGAGCTGGGCATTCGGTGATGTCCCCCAGATATGCTCATTAACTCCAACATCTACAGTTTCCTAGTGATGTGAGGATGGTCAGAAAGAAATGTGTCAGATAGAAATTGAGTGTTAACAACATCAGCAGCTAGGTGTGTGAGAGTAGAGGAGAAGGAAGTGTGGATGTAGTCAAGAATTATTGAAAGTTAAAAGTCATGCAATTCTGAAGGAAGATAGAGTCTGAGAGTGATACAGTGTGGAAACAGGCCCTTTGGCCCAACTTACCCACACCGGCCAACATGTCCCAGCTACACTAGTCACACTTGCCAGCATTTGGTCCACGTCCCTCCAAGCCTGTCCTATCCATGTACCTGTCTAACTGCTTCTTAAATGTTGGGATGGTCCCTGCCTCAACTACCTGCTCTATCAGCTTGTTCCATACATCCACCACCCTTTGTGTGAAAAAGGTGTATGATTTAAAATCTTTGACATCAGCCAAATGGGGTGGAACCCTTTAATGCCAAAGCAAGCTACTACCATGTGGGAAATCTTGGAACTTATGTATGCAACAATGTGTGAGCGAGCATTGTGTATTATGGAACCAGTGTCTTCTATGTGTGATATGTGATGGGACTTAGTCTTGCATGCGAAGAGAGCATAACAATAAGAAAACTGAAGGAAGCGGGAGTAATGTTTTTTGCAGGATTTAGCCCATGAATTGAATTATTTGTGTTTACAAGATTATCAAATAATTAGCACTTGTCAGGGACTTGTATGGTAATGATTTACCATGTCACTTCAAGACAGAGTTCCTATTGCTAACTATATGTTAAATTAGAATAATTTTATTTTGCGTTATTTGAATTTTTTCAATTATCTTTACTTTTATACTAAAACGTTATATACTATATACTAAATCCATTTCACATGTTACTTCTGAAATCTATAATTCTCTATATACAAAAAACTATTTAGGCAACTTGATTAAATTGGCTATTTTCTCTCAAAACCTTTTATACTCTGCCCTCTATTTTATAAATTCTTTTTTTCTTAACTTTGCAGTCCAGCAAAAAGATGGGATAGCGCTGCAATACAGTATTTCCAAAAATTGTCTCAAGGTATGTGTTTTTTGTTTGTTTTATAATATGCGAGTTCGGTATTCTGATAAACGCAAGGAATCATGGGATTTGTCAAATGTCATTCAGGCGAAAAAAGCTAATGCAGCGCTGTATAAACTGTATGAAGTGTTAACTATTCTACCAAGGAATTAATCTAGAATTCTCTAGAAACTAAATAGTTTCCTTTCTTGTCCTGCTGTTCACACACTGCGTACACAGTCCCAGTTCTAGTTCAGTTCATTAATCTGCAATTATGAGATATTCAAAAAGTTAAAGAACTTATTATTTTCATTTAATCCTTAATGTGTTTGCTACTGGAATAAGAAAATATTACTTGTGTTTGAAACATTTTCTTATCTTTATTCATAATTTATGTGTAAAAATATATTTAATCTGGGGCAGGCAGCGACTGTATCAGTGTGATGTGGGCTGGTGCTTTACCTACAGGCGGTGTGAGTGTTCCGTTAAGGCAGGGGTCGGCAACCTACGACCCACGGGACGGATCCGCCCCGTAACCCAAAATCATCCGGCCCGCAGGCGTATTTTTTTAGTGACTAGAATGTTGTTCTTGCCTTCAGTGGGACCTTGCCCAGAGTTGTCCCAGTGCTCGGGCAAGGCAGCTCTCCGGGACGGTTTTGACTTGGATGGTTTTACATTGTGAAGTTCACTGTGCCTGAGTTATTGATCAGAGTGAACACCCGCTCCTGTGGACACGTTTCACTGTGGAGTCTATCACAGACGGATTCCACCGCCTGTTCGCCAATAATTGGATCGATCTCCAGTACCAGTGGCCGCGGATCTATCAGCGTGTGTTCTTTCCGAACTGAACTCACTGTGGAATTAATCCATTAACTGAGCCACTCTGCTGCCGGATCCTAAGTTGTCCCTGCCTTCCCTCTGGAATCCTCCTCGTCCCCGTCAGAGGCCGAGTTCCCAGAGTCCTGGTTAAACGCTGCCGGTCACGGTTAAGTCAGCGAAACCAGCTCCATCAGAGACTGCGGGCAGGATTAACGAAAGAAAGGACCATTCCGCCTTTCTTCATTCCGCCATAAGCGAGTTCGGTATTCCGAAAAATGCAAGGAATCATGGGATTTGTCAAAGGTTACTTGCAATAAACACCCCCAGCAACTGTGCCACCGCATGCACACAGACCCGCACCCATCCGCCAAACCGCCACTGGACTGTTCTCCCCCCAGCGCCCCATCCCCGTCCAAGAGCGGCCGGAGATGCCCGGTGACCCTGGACCAACGGGACACCAGCCCGCCGCAGCGGCGGCTCAGGCCCACAACCAGCACGGAGAAGAAGCGCCAACTCCAGCCTAACTGCCCGTCCCGCTGGGCCAACTGACAGCCCTGGACTGATGGGACACCAGCCCGGAGCAGTGGAGCTAGCGCTTCTTCTCCGCGCCGGCTACAAGCCCGGGTCGCCAACGCAACGGGCCGGCACCCCGCCAGTCCAGGGCCTCCGGTCAACCCGGCGGAACAGGCAGAGCCGGCTGCAAGCCCGGGCCGGTGCCCCGCCTGCCCAGGGCCACCCCGGACATCCCCAGCCGCCCCCGGACAGGGACGGTCCAGCAGCAACTCAACAGCGCCTGCAGCGCCGGAGACCCAGGCCCGATCCTGACCACAGACGAAACGCAGGTCAGCACCCATGCAGCAACACAGACACAGAGAATGTTTATTGCGAGTGACCCATGACCTGGGTCAATAACCAAACTCGCTTATTGTAGCGGGTGGCTGTTTGTGAGGTGTGTGAAAGAGAGAGAGTGGAGGAGTGTGGGGCGAGATTTAATTTCCAGCAGCATGTAAATGATGGACCCACAAGGGTTGACACTGCAACGGCAGTAGCAAGAGCGAGAGTCTGTTTCTACAGTTTGTTTATTTTCAGCTGAGTTAAAAAAAGAAAACACAAACTTCCCGAATGATCACCGCACTTACTGCCAATGTTCTACATACTGCCATTGATAAAATTACATTACTATACCTCAAAGAGTGAACAAATCCAAATATATCACAGAAAACTGTAAATGTTTGTTTGCCGAAGTTCTTACCAGGCACACCAATAACTGCAATGAGTGTATAACTGTTATACCAGTGTCTCAAACTAACTGCTATGTTTAGTAGACATAATATTGCTTAAAGCAAAGTTATGCCTACTGAAATAGCAGTTAGATTGAGATACTGGTATAACAGTTATACGCTCCGAAGCATAAAGCGATAAAACACCGAAGCAAAAAGCAATAAAACCAACAAAATCATCGTAGTTTAGTACAAATGAACCATAAATACACCTAGTTAATAGTTTTGAAAACAGTATTTTCTTACCTCGAAGGAGCAAAACTGGAAAATACGGATGAAACGCAGGTCTGCATACAGGCAGCAGCTCATCTGGCGAGAATGTTTATCGCGAATGGTCTATGACCTGGGCATGCGCAGTTGAAATACGGAACTTGCTTATTCAAAACTATTAAAACACGAGATCCTTAACAGAGAGCACACATTCTAATTGAGTACTTAACCTAATGTTGGTGATCCAGGCAAACAAACTTTGATTTAAACATAGAGCCGTACAGGAGGTGTTCAAAAGGGAACTGCAGATGCTGGAATATCGAAGGTACACAAAATTGCTGGGGAAACTCATAGAGCATAGAGCCGTACAGGAACACATTTCCCTGCATATTCATATGGCTATCTAATAGCTTCTTAAATGCCATTATCTTATGTGCTTACACCACCGAGCAGTGCGATCCAGACACCCACAAATCTCTATTTAAAAAAGAATATTTCCTTTAAACTTTTTCTCACCGACCATATAGCTATGCTCCCTAGGTCTGACTATCTATGTCTCTCCGAATGTTAAATACTTCCATCAGGCATCCCCTCAATTTCCAGCCTCCAGAGAAAATAATCCAAGAATATCCAACCTCTACTTATAGCTCATATCCTCAGATCTAGGCAGCATTCTAGTAATGTGAAGGAACTGCAGATGCTGGTTTATACTGAAGATAAATGGTTTATACTGAAGTTATATGGTTATACTGAAGATAGACACAAAATGCTGGAGTAACTGAACAGGTCAGGTAGCATCTCTGGAGAAAAGGAATAGGTGACGTTTCAGGTCGAAACCTTTCTGCTGCCTGACCCACTGAGTTACTCCAGCATTTTGTGTCTATCTTCAGCATTCTAGTAAACCTCTTCCGCACCCACTGCAAAACCTCCACATCCCTGCTGTAAGGGGGTGATCAGAACTGCGGACAATACTTCTATTTGTAATATTTGCAAGCCTATTTGTAATATTTGCAAGCCTATTTGTAATCCTAAATTTTATTTTTATAAATTAACTTGGCTTCACTGCTTTAGTCCATCATACAATATGCATAATTTTGAAACTGACTGTTGTGGGAATTTTATGATATGATTTCCCTTATTGTGTCTGTAACAACAGAATCTCAGACTGCTGAAGCAAAATTAAAAGATTTTGCTGGGGATACCATTGCAGTTCAACTATATCTCACTCTGAAAGATGAAAAGGTAACTGTTAATTAGTACAACTGGATACAGATTATACAAGTGAATATGGATTAAAACTATTATCTTTACTTAACCATTTCTACTTATTTTGGACAAGCTTTCATTGTTGGTATCCCATTTTAATAACATTTTGCACTGTTCTATAAATGCTGAAATTCTATCATTCTTAAGGCAATGGTCCCAACTGTTTATATCAGACCACTGGTACACAAACTACCTGCATTGTTTTGTAGGCTCTGGAAGGTAGTTGATATTTAAGCAATTGATCTGAGAAATAAAAACAGAAAATGCTTGGATTTGCTTAATAAGTGAAGTAGTATTTGTGCAGAGGAACAGTTAATATTTTAGGTTTCAACCTGTAAACAGAATTTAATCTAAAAGTGCAGATATAGAGAAATATCAAATAGCATTTGTAACAAGTGCAGGTCGCATTCAATGATAAATTATCCCTGTTGATTATCTCAATCTCAATAGGATTTTCATTGCCAAATTCTCTATTCTTAGAGATCTTTGAGATTGAAATTGAGCAAGATCTAATTTCAAAAATGTTGAAGATATTACTCAGTAACTGGGTCTCACTTCCTGACTGACCAAAGCTTTTCCAGGATGTATGATTCTTTTGGAATAGTTTTCTTTTGTCTGTGCAGTTCTAGCAGCTCTCGAATAAAACAGGGTGGCGCCAATGCAGTGATTGCTTCGCCAGCAGCTGTTAGTCCTTTCACCCTTTTTGTTATTTTTTGTGCGTCTAAATGTATGTTTTAATGTTTCTTATTATGTCTTATGTGGGGGGGTGGTCGGGGGATCAGGGGGAAACCGTTTTTCAGTTGCTTACCTGGATGGAGATGCGTCTTTTCTATGTCGCATCTTGCCCCCATCCCCCCCCCCCTCGCGGAGTGGATTGGCCTGGCCTTTCCTACCGGAGAGCAGCCAGAGCTTCAGCAGCAGCACAGCACTGAATTGACATTTCGGAGTGAGGCAATGCCTTGCCAGGGATCGCCAGCGTTGGAGGTCCGGAGTGTTGGGCCTGCTGACTTTAACATCGTGGAGCTGTGGTCTACGGAGCTTTTAGCCGCGGGGGCTGACTTTAACATCGCGGAGGTCTGGGATCTTTTGCCGAGGATTGCCAGTGTTGGAGCTCGGCCTGTTGACTTTTAACATCGGAAGCCGCGGTCTCCGGTAGGAAGCGGCCGATTCGGAAACTCCAAGGCGCTGAGTGTTTTCTGCTCCGTTCCGACGTCGGAGTTCCGATCATCCTGGCGAGAGGGCCTGTACATCGGGTCGTCCGTAGCGGCGACTGTGGAGGGTTCAAAGGCTCCGACCTCGGGTGAACAAAGAGGAAGATGACTGAACTTTATTGCCTTCCACCACAGTGTGAAGCGTTGATTCCCCTGTGGTGGATGTTTATATTAAACACTATTGTGTATTGTGTTCTCTTTATTCGTATGGCTGTATGGTAACTCAAATTTCACTTTATCAATTGGTGCATGTGACAATAAATGTGAACTTGAGCTTGAACTAAAACGAACACTATGCAAGATAAAACAACCTGCTTGATTAGAACACTAGCCGCCATTTTGAACATCAATAGACAATAGGTGCAGGAGTAGGCAATTCGGCCCTTCGAGCCAGCACCGCCATTCAATGTGATCATGGCTGATCATCCCCAATCAGTACCCCGTTCCTGCCTTCTCCCCATATCTCCTGACTCTGCTATTTTTAAGAGCCCTATCTAGCTCTCTTTTGAAAGCATCCAGAGGACCTGCCTCCACTGCCCTCTGAGGCAGAGAATTCCACAGATACACAACTCTGTGAGAAAAAGTGTTTCCTCGTCTCCGTTCTAAATGGCTTACCCCTTATTCTTAAACTGTGGTCCCTGGTTCTGGACTCCCCCAACATCGGGAACATGTTTCCTGCCTCTAGCGTGTCCAAACCCTTAACATTCTTATATGTTATCCCTTTTCATCCTTCTAAACTCCAGAGTGTACAAGCTCAGCCGCTCCATTCTCTCAGCATATGACAGTCCCGCCATCCCAGGAATTACCCTTGTAAACCTACGCTGCTCTCCCTCAATCGCAAGAATGTCTTTCCTCAAATTAGGGGACCAAAACTGCATACAATACTCCAGGTGTGGTCTCACTAAGGCCCTGTACAACTGCAGAAGGACCTCTTTGCTCCTATACTCGACTCCTTGTTATAAAGGCCAACATGCCATTCGCTTTCTTCACTGCCTGCTGTACCTGCATGCTTACTTTCATAGACTGATGAACAAGGACCCCCAGATCCCGTTGTACTTCCCCTTTTCCCAACTTAACGCCATTTAGATCTGCCTTCCTGCTTTTGCTACCAAAGTGGATAACTTCACATTTATCCACATTAAACTTCATCTGCCATGCATCTGCCCACTCCCCCAACCTGTCCAAGTCACCCTGCATTCTCATAGCATCCTCCTCACAGTTCACACTGCCACCCAGCTTTGTGTCATCTGCAAATTTGCTAATGTTACTTTGAATCCCTTCATCTAAATCATTGATGTATATTGTAAATAGCTGCGGTCCCAGCACCGAGCATTGCGGTACCCCACTAGTCACTGCCTGCCATTCTGAAAGGGACCCGTTAATCCCTGCTCTTTGTTTCCTGTCTGCCAACCTATTTTCTATCCGTCAGCATTCTACCCCCAATACCATGTGCCCTAATTTTGCTCACTAATCTCCTATGTGGGACCTTATCAAATGCTTTCTGAAAGTCCAGCTATACTACATCCACTGTCTCTCCCTTGTCCATTTTCCTAGTTACATCCTCAAAAAATTCCAGAAGATTAGTCAAGCATGATTTCCCCTTCGTAAATCCATGCTGACTCGGACCGATCCTGTTACTGCTATCCAAATGTGCGGATATTTCATCTTTTATAATTGACTCCAGCATCTTCCCCACCACTGATGTCAGGCTAACTGGTCTATAATTCCCTTTCTCTCTCCCGTCTTTCTTAAAAAGTGGGATAACATTAGCTACCCACCAATCCACAGGAACTGATCCTCAGTCTATAGAGCATTGGAAAATTATCACCAATGCATCCACAATTTCTAGAGCCACTTCCTTAAGTACCCTGGGATGCAGACCATCAGGCCCTGGGGATTTATCAGCCTTCAGTCCCATCAGTCTATCCAACACTATTTCCTGCCTAATGTGGATTTCCTTCAGTTCCTCCGTCACCCCAGATCCGCTGGCCACTACTATATCAGGAAGATTGTTTGTGTCCTCCTTAGTGAAGACAGATCCAAAGTACCTGTTCAACTCATCTGCCATTTCCTTGTTCCCCATAATAAATTCACCTTTGGTCTTAACTAATTTTTTCCTCTTCACATACCTAAAGAAGCGTTTACTATCCTCCTTTATATTCTTGGCTAGCTTACTTTCGTACCTCATCTTTTCTCCCCGTTTTGTCTTTTTAGTTATCTTCTGTTGCTCTTTAAACATTACCCAATCCTCTTGCTTCCCGCTCATCCTTGCTATGTTGTACTTCTCTTTTATTTTTATACTGTCCCTGACGTCCCTTGTCAGCCACGGTCGCCCCTTACTCCCCTTGGAATCTTTCTTCCTCCAAGGAATGTATTGATCCTGCACCTTCTGTATTATTCCTAGAAATACCTGCCATTGTTGTTCCACTGTCATCCCTGCTAGGGTATCATTCCAGTCAACTTTGGCCAGCTCCTCCCTCATGGCCCCATAGTCCCCTTTATTCAACTGTAACACTGACACCTCCGATCTACCCTGCTCCCTCTCCAATTGTAGATTAAACGTGACCATATTATGGTCACTACCTCCTAATGCCTCCCCATTAACCTCAACCATTGATTTCTTTGTGTCTGATGTGAACATATAATTACGTTATTCACCTAAGTCACTCTGATAGAGTTTCTTAAATTTACACCATTATAAAAGTACGAGAGAAACAGTTGCAAAGTCTGAGCATTTGTAAATTACCAGGCAATGGAAACTATTTTGGAAATATCATTGTTAATATTTTTTTTTGCTGGGTGAAATCATGGAGCTTCCTGTATAAAAGAACTGGGTGTGCCAAAATTCTTGAACACTAGCTTTTTTTGACAACATAAAATTTCCTTTCTGTAGGTGTGTTTGAATGATGACTTAGTGGCAAAAATGTTTGCACATTACATTTCACCAAAGAAGCAAAATCTAGCAGAAAGCCAGACATCATCGGCATTGTGCAGGAAGAAAGAAACACCAGTGAAAAACAATGTTGATTATAAAACGTTAGCCCTTTGGTCTGAAATTCTGGAAGGGTCTACAATAGAGGAACAAAGTCAAGGTAGGAACTGCCATTTGATGACTTAATCATGTTTTTCTTGATTTCTGGAATGGGAACAAACATTTTTTTAATAGTTTTAAAATTGAAATTTAAGGTATTTCTAGGATATCGCATTTTCTTCATCGGTCACTTGGTACCTGGACCTCAATTGTAATTGTTTCTGTATGACCTGCTTGGTAACTGGTATGATACGGGGCCAGTATGAGGCATTAATTTATGTATTGTATGTTCTTGTTTTAATACTTTATGTGGTAATCTCTCTTATTTTATTTTTAATAATAATAATAATACATTTTATTTGTATAGCGCTTTTCAAGGACTCAAAGTCAAGAACAAAACAAAATAGAGCAGTGAGACAGAGATGCAAAGGGGAGGGGGACATGGGACTAAGGGTATGCGGAGGTGAAGAGATGGGTCTTGAGGTGGGACTGGAAGATGGTGAGGGACTCAGAAGTTCGGATCAATTGTGGGAGGGAGTTCCAGAGCCTGGGAGCTGCCCTGGAGAAGGCTCTGTCTCCAAAAGTGCAGAGGTTGGATTTCAGAATGGAGAGGAGACTGGCTGAAATGCATCTGAGGGACCGTGAGGGTTGGTAGGGGGAGAGGAGGTCAGTGCGATAAGTTGGGGCCAAGTGGTTGAGGGCTTTGTAGGTGAGGACCAGGATTTTGTAGATGATCCGGTGGGAAATGGGAAGCCAGTGAAGTTCTTTGAGGACTTGGGTGATGTGGTGCCAGGATTTGGTGTGGCGAAATGAGTCGGGCGGCTGCATTCTGGACCAGTTGGTGTCGGTTGATGTTGCTGGAATTCGTGCCAAAGAGAAGAGAGTTACAGTAGTCCAGTCGGGAGGAGATGAAGGCATGGATGAGTCTTTCAGCAGCGGGGGGTGTGAGAGAGGGTCTGATTTTGGCAATGTTGCGGAGGTGAAAAAATGATGTTTTGACAACATGGCGGATGTGAGGCTCAAGGGAGAGGGTTGAGTTAAAGATCACGCCAAGGTTGCGGGCCTGAGGAGATGGGGAGACAGTGGTGCCGTCAATAGTGAGAGTGGGGTTGTTAATTTTGGTAAGTGTTGATTTGGAGCCAATGAGGAGAAATTCTGTTTTGTTACTGTTTAATTTAAGGAAGTTGAGTTGCATCCAAGATTTGATGGCTGACAGGCAGGAGTTGATATGGGAGAGAGGGGGGTGGTGGGGGGACTTGGTGCTGAGATAGATCTGGGTGTCATCAGCATAGCAATGGAAGTCCAGTTTGAAGTGACGGAGTATATGACCAAGGGGGAGGATGTAGATGATGAAGAGGAGGGGACCGAGAACAGAGCCTTGGGGAACACCTTGAGTGACAGTGGCTGTAGCAGAGGTGTGGATATGGAGAGAGATGAAGTGGGATCGGTTGGAAAGGTAGGAACGGAGCCAGCTGAGTGCAGAACCTTCAATGCCAAGGTCTTTAAGTCTGGTAAGCAGGATAATAATAATAATAAATTTTATTTATGGGCGCCTTTCAAGAGTCTCAAGGACACCTTACAAAAATTGAGCATGTAGAGGAAAAACATGTAAGGGGAATGAAATAAATAGTAGAGACATGACTAGTACACAAAGTAAAGACAGAATTCAATACAAAACACAGTATGAGGCAATTAATGCACAGATGAAAAGGGACGGGGACGTGGGGCTAAGGATAGGCAGAGGTGAAGAGATGGGTCTTGAAGCGGGACTGGAAGATGGTGAGGGACACGGAATTGCGGATCAGTTGGGGGAGGGTGTTCCAGAGCCTGGGAGCTGCCCTGGAGTAGGCTCTGTCCCCAAAACTGCGGAGGTTGGACTTGTGGATGGAGAGGAGACCGGCTGATGTGGATCTGAGGGACCGTGAGGGTTGGTAGGGGGAGAGGAGGTCAATGAGATATGGGGGGGTATCGAAGGCCGCACTCAGGTCGTTTCGGGATGAGACTTTTGTCCATATAGGGCAATTATTTTCCTTCATCTGAACTAGGTTGAGTGACGGCATTGATATATATACTGTATGTCAACGCAGAATCTGTAGTAATGGAGTTATAGGCAAATGCTCTCAAATGGAGGTGAACTCTCGAACAAACGCTCATGACAAGATTTACCATTACCAAATAATTCTATATTCACAGTAACCCTTATTTGTTTCCTACATTTTTCTACAGGTTTTTCAGGCCAGGAATCAGATGTTCAATGTCAACAAGGCCAAGAAAGAAATGTATCTTGTGAACACATGAGTAAACAAACCAGTAAGACACCCTCATTGTCGCATCACCCAACATCAGCAGAGCCTCTCCAAGCAATCTTCCTATCAGAAATGCATTCAGATGAGAAGATGAGGTATGTGATATACCGTATGAATAAGTTCCTAGGTGCTAGGAGCAGAATTAGGCCATTTGACCCATCGTGTCTACTCCGCCATTCAGTCATGGCTGATCTTTCCCTCTCAACCCCATTCTCCTGCTTTCTCCCTGTAACCTTTGACACCCTCACTAATCAAGTCAATCTGCTTTAAAAATATCCAAAGATTTGGCCTGAATTCTACAGACACATCACTCTTTGGATAAAGAAATTCCTCTCCTTTCTAAAGATACATCCTCTTATTCTGAGGCTGTGGCCTCTGTTCCTAGACTCACCCACTAGTGAACACATCCTTCTTCCATGTCCACTCTTATCAGGCCTTTCATTATTTGGTAAGTTTTAATGAGTCTCCCCAATTCAATTCAGCTTTCCTTTCTTGAAAATAAACATTATACAAGTCTGAAGAAGGGTCGCAACCCGAAACGTCGCCCATTCCTTCTCTCCCGAGATGCTGCCTGTCCCGCTGAGTTACTCCAGCATTTTGTGTCTACCTTCGATTTTAACCAGCATCTGTAGCTTTTTCATACACATTATACGTTAAATTTATTCAAGTTAAATGCTGCAAGAAGTATTCAGTACACATTTCCTGTGCCACTTTCTCTTGTATTTAGAGTCAGTCATACAGCATGGAAACAGGCCCTTCGGCCCAAATGGTCCATGCGGACCAAGATTCCCCATCTACGATTGTCCCGCCTACCCAGGTTTGGCCCTTATCCTCCAAACCTTTCTTATCCATGTACCTGTTCAAACGTACCAAGATTTCTTCTTAGTAAATTTCCTTCAATATCCACCTGCCTAACTGCTAACAAGTCCGTCTTGAATTTGTCTCTTTCCCTTACGAACAGTGTCTTTCATTTGTAGTAATCGTAGTATGAATTTTGATGGATCTGCTGCCAAATATTCTAATTATCTCATTTTTACCATCACTGAACAGAAAAAAATATGTTTTTTAATTTAGAATTGACCTCTGTAATGACATCCATAAAGATGGGATGGCATCCACGACAATGCAGCCAAGTAATGAAATACCAGTTTCTACAAGTTAAGTATTCATTATTGTAATATTGTTGAGAATCTTGAGCATAAATTGAGTTCATTGTAAGAACACACTTTTGTTTGCGTTTTACTTTGTCATTGTCTGGAACTGTTGCGCTACAATGCTGAGAACTATATTCTGAACTGTAGTTTTCCCTTCACCCACTTCCTACTGTACACGAGTTTGGTTTCATTATTTATGTACAGAATTATATGATTTATTGCATAGCATGCAAAACAAAGCTTTTCACTGCATCGATGCACGTGACAATAAAAAACCTAAACCTTAAAATGGTCCATGAGATTTATCTGCTGAATAACTGAGTTTTGGACTGCAAGCCATATGCTGATCCTAGCTGCAGGGTAAGTACATGAGCAGGACATTTTTTTGTAAATATTATAGAATCAGAGAAGAATATTTACTGGGATCTTACTCCTAAAATTAGTGTCTCAATCCACTTTCAATTGACCATATGTTCAGCCTGGAGAAAATCAAAATGGCACAAACTGCATTTAACAAGCATGATATAACATGACGTTGAAACAGACACATGCATAAATCATGGTCTCCCAGACCATCAGAAAAAGGCCATGTAGCTGCTTGGGCCTGTTCAATCATTGGGTGCTCTCAAGTCCCCATGGATCTGGGCCTGAGCACTGCTCTCCACCCAATCCCCTTATATCTCCTGGTGAAAAGATTAGTTAAGACATATGTGGGTCCCTTGACGACAAAAACTGGTGCAATTATTGTGGGGAATAAGGAAATGGCAGATGACTTGAACAGGTACTTTGGTTCTGTCTTCACTGAGGAAGACACAAACAATCTCCCAGATGTACTAGGGGACAGAGGATCTGGGGTGACGGAGGAACTGAAGGAAATACACATTAGTCAGGAAATGGTGTTGGGTAGACTGATGGGACTGAAGGCTGATAAATCTCCAGGGCCTGATGGTCTGCATCCCAGGGCACTTGAGGTGACTCTAGAAATCGTAGACACATTGGTGATCATTTTCTAATGTTCTATAGATTCTGGATCAATTCCTGTGGATTGGAGGGTAGCTAATGTTATCCCACTTTTTAAGAAAGGAGGGAGAGAGAAAGCGGGGAATTATAGACCAGCTATCCTGACATCAGTTGTGGGGAAGATGCTGGAGTCAATTATTAAAGATGTAATAGCGGTGCATTTGGATAGCAGTAACAGGATCGGTCCAAGTCAGCATTGGGGATATCATGCTTGACTAATCATCTGGAATTTTTTGAGGATGTAACAAGTAAAAAGGATAAGGGAGAGCCAGTGATGTAGTGTATCTGTACTTTAAGAAAGCCTTCACTAAGGTCCCACATAAAATTAGTGGGCAAAATTAGAGCACATGGTATTGGGGGTATGGTATTGACATGGATAAAGGATTGGTTGGCATACAGGAATTAGCGGTTCTCTTTCAGAATAGCAGGTAGTGACTAGTGGGGTGCCGCAAGGCTCGGTGCTGGATCTGCAGCTATTCACAATGTATGTTAATGATTTAGATGAAGGGATTACAAGTAACATTAGCAAATTTGCAAATTACACAGAGCTGGGTGACAGCGTGAACTGTAAGGAGGATGCCATGAGGATGCAGGATGACTTGGATAGGTTGGGTGAGTGGGAAGATGCATGGTATAAGCAGTATAATGTGGATAAATGTGAGGTTATCCGATTTGGTGGCAACAACAAGAAGGCAGATTATTATCTGAATGGTGTCAGTTTAGTAAAAGGGGAAGTGCAACGAGACCTGGGTGTCCTAGTACATCAGTCACTGAAAGTAAGCATGCAGGCAGTGAATAAAGCTAATGGCCTGTTGGCCATCATAATGAGAGGATTTGAGTGTAGGAGGAGCAAAGAGGTCCTTCTGCAGTTGTACAGGGCCCTGGTGAGACCACACCTGGAGTATTGACTGCAGTTTTGGTCTCCTAATTTGAGGAAGGACATTCTTGCTATTGAGGGAGTGCAGCGTCAGTACATGAAGTTAATTCCCAGGATGGTGGGACTGTCATATGATGAAAGAATGGAATGACTGGGCTTATATGCACTGGGAATTAGAAGGATGAGAGGGTATCTTAGAGAAATATTACATTATTAATGGATTGGACGCGCTAGATGCAGGAAACATGTTCCTGATGTTGGCGGAGTCCAGAACCAGGGGCCACAGTTTAAGAATAACGGGCCATATAGAACTGAGATGAAGAAAAAACTTTTCACCCAGAGAGTTGTCAATTTGTGGAATTCTCTGCCTCAGAATTCAAAGAAAGATGAATAGAGTTCTTTGGGCTAGCACATTCAGGGGATATGGGGAGAAGGCAAGAACGGGGTACTGTTTGTGGATGATCAGCCATGATCACATTGAATGGCGGTGCTGGTTCGAAGGGTCAAATGGCCTACTCGCGCACCTATTTTGTATGTATCTATTTATCTGTGTGTATCTCCCAGTAATTTCCTCTCTTGCCTCTAGTGGAAAATCTCACCAGACCCTGGAGGCTTATCCTCCTTAATGCTCTTCACATTCCCATCACCACCTCCTACTTGATCTCAAAATGCTGGTATAATAGTTCACACCACATTAATCTCACCATTCTCCATGTCCATCTTGGTGAATACCGATGCAAACTACTTATTTAGTACCTGACCTACATTCTCTGACTCCAAGCATAAATTCCCTCTTTTATCCATGAGTGGTCCTACCATCTCATGTTCATAAGTTATAGGAGCAGAATTAGGCCATTTGGCCCATCAAGTCTACACTCCACCATTCAATCATGGCTGATCTATCTTTCCCTCTCAACCCCAATACCCTGTCTTCTCCCCATAACCCCTGATCAAAATTGCATAGAAATTTAATGGGAGGATATTGTAAATTCTCATTTTTTCTACATTTAATTGTAATTAAAAAAATCAAATATGAGGGAGCAAAAGTAAAAATATTGACATACATTGTTGGAGCGAAGGAAATAGGTGACGTTTCGGGTTGAGACCCTTCTTCAGACTTCTTCAGTCTGAAGAAGGGTCTCGACCCAAAACGTCGCCTATTTGCTTTGCCCAATAGATGCTGCCTCACCCGCTGAGTTTCTCCAGCATTTTTGTCTACCTTCGATTTTCCAGCACCTTCAGTTCCTTCTTAGACATACATTGTTAATTTTTTTTCCTCTTCAAAATCTCTGGCTAATTTCAATGCTTTGCATATTATTTATATGTTGTTACCATTATCAGCATGTATGTAATTGCTTTACACAGACTCTTACAGTTTCTAAACCCAGATCCATTCAACACAAAAAGAGTACTTCATCCACAACAGGTAACTTTCTGGAATAACAAATTATCTGTATTCACTTAAGTAATTTTATTTAATTAAATTGATGGAGATTGTTTGGCAAACACATTTCATGTGATATACCCACATGTTTTCTGTGTTGAAGATGTTATTGAATATTTTACTTCAGAGTTATGTCTGAGTAAAATCCTGCTCTTATTCGATGTTCTGTTTTCAGCCATCTTTGAAAATAGCCTTTGACCGATGGAGTGGCGTCCTGGTGCATGCAGTTAACAAACTGACTCCATGTAGCAGCATGGAATTTGCACCAATTTCTCTGGATTTAAAAAAGGTAATCTTTTGCAGTCCTAAATACATTTTTTTTAAATAGCTTCCTGTAACTGATATGTATTGTATAGATCTTCGCCAGCTTATGTACGCTCAAGTTGTACATAGCCTGTACATGTGTTTTAGTCTTTGGAAGAATGGTGCGATGGATTTGCCAGCAGCTGCAGGGGAAACTCAGTCTCTAGCCACATTTCAGAGTTGCAAACTGTTCGGGTTACGAACTGCTCTCGGGAGAGGAACCCTCATGTGACCCTGAAGGGGAACTGTAGTTCATTTGTAAAAGTATTAACCCAGAACTTGCCACACACTACACCAGCTAATTATTTTTGTCCCCATCGTGTCTCCAACATTCTCTTCTTTATTGCTGTTAGTTTCCGCACATCAATTTGGTCAGTTCTATGATGTTAGGTGTAAAATATATTTATTTTGAATGATGTAACTTTGGCAATAGGTTTAGACTAATTTCTAATTCAACACTATACTTTAAATTGGAGCTGCTTTGTCAACATGGCCAAATTTCAGAATTATTTGTTGCTCATTGACTGCCCACAGACTACAGGCAATGTTGGATTGTTTATTATGCCAGACCACTTCAAATACCGTTTCTACTAATATGCGCTACATAACATTGTTCAATCCTGCTTCCACCTTGTCGACTGATGCTGAAATGTTTTTTTGTATCTGTGGCGTATCTTTTTCACACAAAAGGTGGTGGAAGTATGGAACAAGCTGCCAGAGGAGGTAGTTGAGGCTGGGACATTTAAGAAACAGTTAGATAGGCACATGGATAAGACAGGTTTGGAGGGATACGGGTCAAACGAGGCCATCTGGACACGTTGACTAGTGTGGGCAAGTTGGGCCGAAGTGACTGTTTCCACGCTGTATCACTCTGACTCGCTATTTGTCCAAATGTCTTTGATAATTGACAACAAATTTACTCATTCATCACTCTACTTGGTTTCTAAGCAGCCACATCCATGATTTTAAAATAGGCCTCCTGTTCATTCTCCTTATGCGCTACTCAACTTTTGACAGAAAAGTCTTCAGTATACTTAAGATTCTCCCCCCAAGCTCATCTGCCTCTCCATCATTGTCCCCAACTTTAACTACCTTCTAAAAGTACAACTTTAGTTCATTTTTTTAACTTTCCCAAATCTCATGTGAAATTATTATCATTAAACATCAGCATAAATTTCTCATGGATTAATTATATCATGATTCAAGGAGATATATTTGTTTTTGAATATACAATTTTCACCTGCAATTTACGCCAATTTTCAAAAATAATTAGAATATACCTTTGGCAAACAAATTTCATTAAAGTCATAGAGTGATACAGTGTGGAAACAGGCCCTTCGGCCCAACTCACCCACACCGGCCAACAATGTCCCAGCTACTCTCGTCCCACTTGCCTGCGCTTGGTCCATATCCCTCCAAATCTGTCCTATCCATGTACCTGTCTAACTGTTTCTTAAACGATGGGATAGTCCCAGCCTCAACTACCTCCTCTGGCAGCTTGTTCCATACACCTACCACCCATTGTGTGAAAAGGTAACCCCCTTGGATTCCTAATAAATCTTTTCCCCTTCACCTTGAACCTATGTCCTCTGGTTCTCAATTCCCCTACCCTTAGCAAAAGACTCTGTGCATCTACCCGATCTATTCCTCTCATGAATTTGTACATAAGATCTCCCCTCATCCTCCTGCACTCCATGGAATAGAGACCCAGCCTACTCAACGTCTCCCTATAGCTCACACCCTCTAGTCCTGGCAACATCCTCGTAAATCTTTTCTGAACCCTTTCAAGCTTGACAATATCTTTCCTATAACATGGTGCTCAGAAATGAACACAATATCCTAAATGCGGTCTCACCACGTCTTATACAACTGCAACATGACTTTCCAACTTCTATACTCAATACTCTGACTGATGAAGGCGAAAATGTCAAAAGCCCTTTTTACCACCTTATGTATCTGCGATTCGACCTTCAAGGAACCATGCACCTGTACTCCTAGATCCCTCTGCTCTACAACACTACCCAAGAGGCCTGCCATTTACTGTGTTGTTCCTGCCCTTGTTCGACGTCCCAAAATGCAACACCTCACACTTCTCTGTATTAAATTCCATCAACCATTCCTCCGCCCACCTGGCCAATCGATCTAGATCCTGCTGCAATCAATAGACAATAGGTGCAGGAGAAGGCCATTGGGCACTTCGAGCCAGCACCGCCATTCAATGTGATCATGGCTGATCATCCCCAATCAGTATCCCGTTCCTGCCTTCTCCCCATATCCCCTGACTGCTATTTTAAAGAGCTCTATCTAGCTCTCTCTTGAAAGCATCCAGAGAACCTGCTTCCACCGCCCTCTGAGGCAGAGAAATCCACACTCACCACTCTCTGTGAGAAAAAATGTTTCCTCATCTCCGTTCTAAATGGCTTACTCCTTATTCTTAAATGTGGCCCCTAGTTCTGGACTTACCCAACATTGGGAACATGTTTCCTGCCTCCAGCGTGTCCAAACAATTAACAACCTTATATGTTTCAATGAAATTCCCTAAAAATTCCAGAAGATTAGTCAAGCATGATTTCCCCTTTGTAAATCCATGCTGACTCGGACCGATCCTGTTACTGTTATCCAAATATGCGACTATTTCATCTTTTATAATTGACTCCAGCATCTTCCCCACCACCGATGTCAGGCTAACTGGTCTATAATTTCCTGTTTTCTCTCTCCCGCCTTTCTTAAAAAGTGGGATAACATTAGCTACCCTCTAATCCAAAGAAACTGATCCTGAGTATATAGAACATTGGAAAATTATCACCAATGCATCAACGATTTCTAGAGCCACTACCTTAAGTACCCTGGGATGCAGACCACCAGGCCCTGGGGATTTATCAGCCTTCAGTCCCATCAGTCTATCCAACACCATTTCCTGCCTAATGTGGATTTCCTTCAGTTCCTCCGTCACCCCAGATCCTCTGGCCACTACTATATCAGGAAGATTGTTTGTGTCCTCCTTAGTGAAGACAGATCCAAAGTACCTGTTCAACTCATCTGCCATTTCCTTGTTCCCCATAATAAATTCACCTTTTTTCCGTTTTCAATGTTCCAACTTTGGTCTTAAGTAATTTTTTCCTCTTCACATACCTAAAGAAGCTTTTACTATCCTGCTTATAATCGTTACCAATCATCTTCACTATCTGCAAAACCACTAACTTTTGCATCATCAGCAAACTTGCTAATCTTGCCCTGTATGTTCTCATCCAAATCATTGATGTAGATGACAAACAGTAACGGGCCCAGCACTGAACCCTGAGGCACACCACTAGTCACAGGCCTCCAGTCCGAGAAGCAACCTTCCACCATCACCCTCTGCTTCCTTCCATGGAGCCAATTTGCTATCCATTCAGCTATCTCTCCTTGGATCCCATGCGGTCTAACCTTCCAGAGCAGCCTACCATGCGGAACCTTGGCGAATTATCAAAAGCATTTTATTATTATTACATTGTAAAGCAGAATGCAACTTTTTAAATAACATTTGTAATCTTTTTTAGTTAGTGTTAATATGTTTCCCTTTAAATAATGAATGTTGTCCCTTTAAATAATGAATGTTGTTCCTTTACATGTTACTTGATGCGTTTTATCTGAAGGAACTGTGTAAGAAAAATATTAGTCCCGATGTTGTGCAATCGTACTGCTGGCCAGCCATCAGCCGCGGTTGTGATTTAGTTGCAGTATCACGTCAAGGAGATGATCCTCTTTTATACATCCCTCCATTGTTGACATTTCTGCAGTTTCCATCCGTGTACAGTTTCCAACCCAAGCGGAATTTGGTAAGGAGCTCTGTAGATCTTGTTTCTGTTCTTATTTTGATGGGAAGCACAAACTTTAACATGTAAATGGCAACCAAAAATATTGATTAATTCTTACAGTGCACTACAAAATACACTACAAAATGTAATATAAACTATGAACATCTTATAATTATAGCATCTGTTATTTAGCAGGATTAATACAGATTGCTGTCCTTGCTTCTACCCTCCTACATATTTCTATGCAGATCTAAAAAATGATTCATTTTCAGAACTAAATACTGAAAATTCTTGTAATACTCAGTAGGTCAAGCAGCATTTGTGATGAGTGTAGCAGAACTAACATTTCAAGTTATTCAGTTCATCAGAAGTAGAAATTGTTGAAGATAATAAAGTTACCAGATGTTGGGTGTGATTTGAATGCTGGGAATGTGAGTTTTTTGCAACTCCATTTTAAATAACACTAATCTTGTTTCCCCTTATTTTACAAGATGGGTCAAAGGTTGCCAGTTATTTAAATATCCCCACAGTTACAGTTCCTAGAATGTGTCATTAAAAAAAATGAGTTTCATTCTTCTGAAATACTTGTTCTGGACCAGACAGATGACCTTAGAAACATAGGAAATAGGTGCAGGAGGAGGGCATTCGGCCCTTCGAGCCAGCACCGCCATTCATTGTGATCATGGCTGATTGTCCCCAATCAATAACCCATGCCTGCCTTCTCCCCATATCCCTTGATTCCAATAGCCCCTAGAGTTCTATCTAACTCTCTCTTAAATCCATCCAGTGATTTGGCCTCCACTGCCCTCTGTGGCAGGGAATTCCGCAAATTCACAACTCTGGGTGAAAAAGTTTTTTCTCACCTCAGTCTTAAATTGCCTTCTAAGACTGTGGCCCCTGGTTCTGGACTCGTCCAACATTGGGAACGTTTTTCCTGCATCTAGCTTGTCCAGTCCTTTTATAATTTTATATGTTTCTATAAGATACCCCCTCATCCTTCTAAACTCCAGTTAATACAAGCCTAGTCATGTTCTCAACTTTATACAAAGACCTTCATTTTGCATCCAGTAAATATCTTTTGATTATTTTTCACAAAATAAAATAAGGTGATAATATTAACAAATATTAACAAATGTTTCAATTACCCTATCTAATGCTTGTTTCATCCCCAAGACTAGTGAGTGATCATTAACCAATTTACACCCAGTTTATGATTTTATAAATTCGCACCTTGCACATCATGGTTACATACCTGGGGTCATCTCTATTCATTTTGCTCCAGGTCCTCCCTGGAGTGTGACATGTTGCTGTATCTGTGGTAAGACCAGGCTTACCTCTACAGATTTTGGCATCCCTTTCCCCTCAACACTTTGACCTTATCATAACTATTATATCCACGTCTCAGTGTTGTCGGTGAATAATCAGTCATTATTGCAGGTGTTTACTGGAACGCTCACCAGTAAACTACTCTGGACATTTGAAAGTGCAGGCAAGCAAAAGATCGCCACAGACATTTAGAGGAAAGGTAAGTTAACCTGTACATCGGACTTGTTTTGGAGGTGTCCAGAGAATTCTTGGTATCTGTGGGGAGTTTGTTAATGCAATGGTTTTGTTGTGAACTTCACTATTAATTTTATGATTCCTCTCCAAGACAGTAGGCAAATAAATTAGACTTAATGGCTAGAGTAAAACAACAATCTAGTGTTTTCCGAATTTAAAAAAAATTGAATGTATGCATATAATATGAACTGATCAACTTGTATTTGTTTCATTTGAATAATAGCCATCAGCAATAATTGTGTGCCCTGGACAAAAGAAGGCCCATTTTGTCTGCCAAGTATTAAGCGACTTGACAAAGTTTTCACAACGGTTTAATCTATCTTTGGTTTTGGTTGGACAAGATCCAGAAGAAAGTAAGAAAATAAAGCTTGTCAAAGGATGTAAGTATATAATTTGTAAGTGCTGGTAGACCTGTTTCTTCTTGCTAAGAAAAGAATAGCATATGGAATTTAATGTCCTCTGTCCAGGAGGAGGCCATTCGGCCCTTCGAGCCAGCACCGCCATTCATTGTGATCATGGCTGATTGTCCCCAATCAATAACCCGTGCCTGCCTTCTCCCCATATCCCTTGATTCCACTAGCCCCCAGAGCTCTATCTAACTCTCTCTTAAATCCATCCAGTGATTTGGCCTCCACTGCCCTCTGTAGCAGGGAATTCCACAAATTCACAACTCTCTGGGTGAAAAAGTTTTTTCTCACCTCAGTCTTAAATGGCCTCCCCTTTATTCTGAGACTGTGGCCCCTGGTTCTGGACTCACCCAACATTGGGAACATATTTCCTGCATCTAGCTTGTCCAGTCCTTTTATAATTTTATATGTTTCTATAATATTTTCCCCTCATCCTTCTGAACTCCAGTGAATACAAGCCTAGTCTTTTCAATCTTTCCTCATATGACAGTCCTGCCATCCCAGGGATCAATCTTGTGAACCTACGCTACACTGCCTCAATCACAAGGATGTCCTTCCTCAATTTATCCTGATAATTCATGTTTATTGTTAACGTAATATTGTATTGTCTTGAATTTACAGTATTTTCCCCAACTGTTTAAACATTGATTTTTTGTAGTATTTTCAAAAAAACGTTTTGAATTGTATAGAGTTTAGTTTAAAAATGGAAAAAGCTGTTTAAATGACAAAATTACATTTACATTCATTGTTGATACTATGTTTTAGTGAATGTAATTTTCCAGCAGCATTTCCTTGTGAATACAATAGTTAATGTCTAATTTACAACTGAAATATATAAATTAAATTGCAGGTGATGTAGTTGTTACCACTCCACACAGTCTTGTACGGGTCCTCAAAACACACTGCCTGTTTTTCATCAGACTTGGTCATTTAGTATTGGACACAGTTGATGTGCTATTCGATAAAGCAATGGATGAAGTGAGTAGAGTCACAATTTTAACAAGGATCCACGTGTTGAAATGATTGATAGAACAATATCTTGAGCTTTTTGTAAACAAAAGGCTTGTATCTGGAATCTAAAACCGTCCTTTGGCATACAAACGATAAATAGGTCATAAAAGGAGAGTTATGATTATATGAGAACCGCAACGATTATCATTGCAAGGAAGCAGAGGGAACGCCTGAAATACATATGCTTTATTTGTTTTTCTACTGATCAAGGAAGAGGGTGCTATGAAAATCTCAGTGACGGGGAGATAGTAAAGAGCATAGATGAGGTGAAAATCCTTTCTTATTATTTCGGATGTGGGTATTGCTGCCAACACCAATATTTTTACGTTTCAGCTTTGTATGGATTTGTAAACATTACACATTGCAGCCACAGTGCGATAGTGGTGGAGAATGTATGCTTAGGGAAATAGAAGGGTGCTAATCAAGCCAGCTGTTCTCGTTTGCGTTAAACTGCTTGCATTGTTGGGGATGGACTCATCATACAAGTGGGTTGATCCTTGCAGATGGTGAAAAGATTCAGTTGGGGTCTTGTGTTAGAGATGATTTTTTTTTTAATGAAAGTCTCAAAGTTCTGTTCCTGTACTGTCCTGTTCCAGTAGGGAAGCTACATATTGTCAATGGTAATAATCTATGAAGCTCAAACTGAAATACATTTTGAAATGTAATAATTGCTAATAATTAATACTGCTTCAGGCCAAAACAAAAATAAGCACCATTTCATAATAGAATAATTGTACTGATTAACTTTGAATCATAGGTGACTACTATCTTGCAATGCTTCAGGGAGGCTACTAATGTCCCAGAAAGACTGTCAACTCCACAACAGCTCATAGCTGTTGGAAAGCAGTGGAGAAAAGAAATGGAAATTTTGGTTAAGGAAAGTCACAGTGATCCTTATGTTGTTATAGCAGCCATGGAAGAAGCTGCACTTTATGGAAACGTACATCAGGTTCGTACCAGAGAAACATATTCAGAATGGTTTGCCTCACTGTTGACAAATTATTTGTTTTCAAAATTTTGGTCTCTGATATCGTAAGTTCTATATTATTCTGTTTTGTACTCCAACATGTTAAGGAGCAAACAAGAAAATAAAGTGTGCTTTTTTTTGAAACTTTAGAAAATATAAAAAATGCGACATCATATCTCAGCAGGCCCAGAATTAATATTGTTGTTGGGGTTTTGGTTGTGCTAGGGTGGAGTTGGTCGTGCTTGGGTGGAGTTGGTCGTGCTAGGGTGGGTTTGGTCGTGCTAGGGTGGGTTTGGTCGTGCTAGAGTAGTTTGGTCGTGCTAGGGTGGGTTTGGTCGTGCTAGAGTAGTTTGGTCGTGCTAGGGTGGAGTTGGTCGTGCTAGGGTGGGTCTGGTCGTGCTAGGGTGGGTCTGGTCGTGCTAGGGTGGGTTTGGTCGTGCTAGAGTAGTTTGGTCGTGCTAGGGTGGGTTTGGTCGTGCTAGGGTGGGTCTGGTCGTGCTAGGGTGGGTCTGGTCGTGCTAGGGTGGAGTTGGTCGTGCTAGGGTGGGTTTGGTCGTGCTAGGGTGGGTTTGGTCGTGCTAGGGTGGGTTTGGTCGTGCTAGGGTGGGTTTGGTCGTGCTAGGGTGGGTTTGGTCGTGCTAGGGTGGGTTTGGTCGTGCTAGGGTGGGTTTGGTCGTGCTAGGGTGGGTTTGGTCGTGCTAGGGTGGAGTTGGTCGTGCTAGGGTGGAGTTGGTCGTGCTAGGGTGGAGTTGGTCGTGCTAGGGTGGAGTTGGTCGTGCTAGGGTGACGATAGACAAGTTACTGTGAGGAGGGGAGAGAGGAGTTGGTGAGCTGCGTGCCAGCAAAGGGGAGTAAGTCTTTCTGGACTTTTACACCAGAACAACCCGCCCCTTACTGCCTCCTCGGTGCCGACTGGGCCGGTCTGGCTTTCGTGTGGTGTGGGAGGATTTCCACACCTGCACCATCTCGACATCTTTCTGTGGCCTTGGAGCTGACAAAGCCTCCTTTCTCCCGGAGGGAGGTTGTTTTCCAACATCAACTTGCTGCAGGCAAGTCCCTTTTGTTGCTGAAGAAGCCGAGAGGAACAGCTGGGATTGTCTGTGAAGGTCAGCAGCTCGCAGCGGAACTCAGGAGAGCTGAGATAGCCGGGCGAAGAGGTGGCGACGCAGCAGTTTTGTGGGGGAGCCGCCATTATCAGCGTCTCACTCGCTGCCTCCCTCGAACTGTTCCATATTTGTGTTTGGACACTGGCTTCGTGCCAGTTTTGACTGTCAAAAATTTGATTCTGTTTATTTGTAGTGCCTGAGACATGCCGGGTCAGTGTTCTGGGGAGCGGGGGCCGTCCAGGAGCTATGCTCAGGAGGCTGCTTTAGCTGCTTCAGCTACTCCTGTTGGGGCCTGGTCCCCCATGAAGAGCCTGCCTTTTGAGCATGGGGTAAGATGCTACTTGCCCCCCCAGATCAACCTGGAGGATGCTCGGCTGCCGTGGCGGTGGCGGCCAAGCACGCAGGCATCCTGTACGTGGGCAAAATGTTTGGGAAGGCCGTGCTCTTCCTTGAGTCCGTTGAGGGGTTGAACGCGGTTGTGAGAAAGGGGTCACAGTGGGGGGGGGGGGGGAGTATTTTTGCAGGTCGACCCCATAGGGTCCATCGCGCAGCGAGTGGTCCTGGCCTACGTCCCGCCCTGCATTACAAACGAGGCCCTCCTTCCCCACCTTCTCACCCTGGGTAGGGTACTCCCGGACATCACCCCGATCTCCCAGGGATTCGGCAGGAAGGAGCTGCGGAACGTTCTTTCCCTCCAGCGCCAGCTGACTATGTTGCTGGACCGGGAGGAGGTAGTTGACGGGCGCTTCTGTGCCCAGCAGGATGGGTGTAATTTTACCATCTTCTGGACATCGAGGCGCCCAAGGTGCCATGCCTGTAAAGAAGTGGGGCATATTTGGAGGAATTGCCCCAAATTCCTCCGCCTCCGGTGCCACTAACCTCTCTTCTCCCCCCGCTCCCACCCTCCCTGCAGTTGAGTCAGGGATGCCTGGGGTTGGGAGTGGGGAGGGTCAAAGGTAGGGGGGGCAAGGTGGCAAAGAAGGTGAAGCACCTGGAGAACAAAACCCCCAGTGACATCCCATCACCTCCCATTAGGGAGTCTGCTAGCCCCATAATCCAGCCGGGGGCGGTGGGGATCGGGCGGGAGGAGGGGGTGCCACAGAGGAAGCTTACTCAGGTGACCCCAGAGTCTGTGAGCTCCTCCCCATCGAAAAGGAGAAGGAGGAATCTCTCCAGGGAGGAGCAGAAGGGGGACGAACGGGAATCCTTCAGGGGGGAGGGGAGTACTGTGGTGGAGGAAGACTCCCTCCCTCTGGTTCAGGCCCCGGTCCCATGTTCTGGAGGGGATTCTGGGAAGGGTGGCGATGGGGACCACTCGGGTGATATAGAGCGGGGGTAGATTCCTGTTGGGGAGGGAGTCCAGCATCAGGCACCCGAGGAAGCCCAGGAGCAACCCACCAAAGATGAGGCGCAGAGCACGCCTCTGGAGGTAGAGACTGTAGGCAGGGAGGGTGTAGAGACTGTAGGTGGGGAAGGGGTCGACCTGGCTCCAGAGGGACTCCCTTAGTCTGGTGCACCAGAGTTCACTCTGGGCCCAACTGGGGGAGGGATAGTCGCCCCCATTGTCGAAGGTCTTGACTCTCCGGGTACATCTGGGGAAGGCCCCTCTGCCACTGGCCCTAGGGTTGGGACTGAGGTGGAGGAGAGACCAGCGTGTGGGGAAGAGGCAACCGCTGCACAGAGTGGGGCAAGAGTATCGAGCACTGAGGCTGTGTCTGGGATGGGGATGGTGACTCCATCTGTAGTGAGCAGGTGGAAGGGGACTCCTTGGACAATGAGTTAGTGGATGTTCTCGCTCCTCCCGTCGCCACTCCACTCATTCCAGTGGAGGAAATCCACGAGTTTATCCAGGCCACCAAGGGAGCACGGCATTGGCCCAGAATGGCCTCCCTCCGGTGTCCAAACCTACAAGAGCTCACCAGAAGGAGGGGGAGGGGCAAGGGGGTGAAGGGGAACGACCAGCGTCAGCTCAGGTCCTTCTTGGACGACCTGGAGAAGGACGACAAGACCAAGTGCAGCATCGTTCCTGTTGAGGGTAGAGGGACAGTAGAGCGTCCCTTGTATCCAGGGTCCGGAGGGCAAGGAGCACCGCCACTCCACCTAGGGTCCGCAAGGCGAGGAGTAGCTCTGCTGTCAGTGACCGAAAGACTGGTGATAGGAGTAGGCAGGGCTGAAGATGTCCTGGTTGGGTTGCTCCTACGCCTGGCCAAGCTGGCCATCCGCTAGTCACGGTGCCAGATGTAACAGGGCTTTGCCTGAGCCAGATGCTTGCCCCTTTACCGTGGTTGTATAATAGTTATTCGAATATTTGTAACATAGTTTGATGATTTTGTAACATGGTGGTGGGTATGTCACCACGGTTTTGGTTTTTGTATCGTGTTGAAATTAAATAAATAATTTTTTGATACGAATAAAAAGCTGGTTACGAAGCTCATGGAACTGAGTCTCTGCGCATCCCTCTGCAATTGGATCCTCGACTTCCTCATCCACAGACCACAGTCTGCTCGAATTGGCACAAACACTTCTTCCTCAATGATAATCAGTAACGGAGCACCTGAAGGCTGCGTGCTCAGCCCCCTGCTCTACTCACTCTATACTCATGGTTGTGTAACCCGGACATAGTGCAAACTCCATTTTTAAGTTCGCTGACGACACCACCGTTGTGGGACGAATTACAGATGGTGATGAGTCAGAGTATAGAAGTGAGATCGACCGACTGACCATATGGTGCCAGCACAATAACCTGGCTCGCAATATCAGCAAAACCAAAGAACTGATTGTGGACTTTGGAAGAGGAAGGTTGAGGACCCACAATCCTGTTTACATCAATGGGACAATGGTGGAGAGAGTCAAAAACTTCAAATTCCTGGGCGTGCATATTTCCGACGATCTTTCCTGGACCCAGAACACTGATACAATCATAAAGAAAGCACATCAGCGCCTGTACTTCCTGAGAATATTACGGAGATTCGGTATGTCAAAGACGATTCTCTTGAACGTCAACAGGTGCACAGCAGAGAGTATACTGACTGGTTGCATCGTGGCCTGGTTCGGCAACTTGAACGTCCAGGAGCGGAAAAGACTGCAACAAATTATAGTCGCTGCCTCACATCATCAAAGACCCACACCATCCTAGCCACACACTCATCTCACCACTGCCATCGGGAAGAAGGTACAGGAGCCTGAGACCTGTAATGTCCAGGAACAGCTTCTTCCCCATAGCCATCAGGCTATTAAATACTACAACCTCATAAGCTGTGATTGACAATATATTATTATTATTGCACTGTTCTTGGGTTTTTTTCTATGAGTTTTTGTTATATTATTTATTATGATTACATATCCTGTTGTGCTGCAGCAAGTAAGAATTTCATTGTTCTATCTGGGACACATGACAATAAAACACTCTTGATAAGGTGGAAGATCAGTTCATGAATATGTTCCGGAACGTATTCCCTCTCTCCATCTCCCTCTTTTTCTCTCTCTCATGGGAGATGTTTTGAACTATCTTTAATTGGACTTTGTCTTTCACTAAATGTTATCTTTCACTAATCTGTGCACTGTGGACGGTTTGATTGTAACCTTACAATCTTCTTCGACCGTATAGAATGCAAACAAAAGCATTTCACTGTACCTTGGTACAAGTGACAATAATAAACTAAACTAAACTCTCTTTTGCTCTTTTTCTTTCCCTTCCCCCTCTTGAGAATTAGGAGTGTTGTGGAAGTGGATGTGCCCAGTACTGCTTGCAGTTCATGAATTTCATCAAAAGATGTTTTTATTTGTAAGGTTTTCTGTAGCAATTGAAAATAATATATTTGGGGATTTTATTTGCAATAAATGTTTCTTGATGATGTTTCTACATTAGATAGTGCAGCTTTGTCTAGACCATGAGAAAACATCGCAGTTATTGACCATATTGGACTTCACCTCTGAGGTTGTACAGAAGACTGTAATTCTTGCTAATTGTGCTGAGGAAGTGGATCATCTGTGTAAAGTAAGTAATCATGGTTACAATACATTTTGAGACGTTCACAAGAATAAAACAATCAATTTATATGCAATTGCCACGTCAAAAAGAATGTGCATCTTCGCCTGGCACGGACTGATAGTTGTTTAATAATTCAAAATTGCACACATTCTTTTGTTGCATCCAAAAAAGTCCTTCATGAACATAGAACTTGAAACAATACAGCACAGGAGCACGCCCATTGTCACAATATGGTGGCTGCGCCGAACATGATGACAAATGAAACTAATCCCATCTACCTGCACATGATCAATATTCTTCTGTTCCCTGAAGAAGGGTTTCGGCCCGAAACGTCGCCTATTTCCTTCGCTCCATAGATGCTGCTGCACCCGCTGAGTTCCCCCAGCAATTTTGTGTACCTTCGATATTCCAGCATCTGCAGTTCCCTTTTGAACACTTCTTCTGTTCCCTGTTTATTTATGTGCCTATCTCAATGTCTCTTAAACCCCACTCTCATATCTGCTAACTCCACAAGCCCTGCAGTGCATTCCAATGACCATTTCTATGCCTTTACAATTTAACACATTGTCCCTGTTCCCCAAGACACGATGCTCAGGTTAGCTGGGTTTATTTTTCAGAACTTTCTTTTCTGCTTTCCCTGTGCTCAGCAGTAGAGGAATTTTCAATACAGCTGTAAATTCTGTCAGCTATGTTCCCGCACCAACACCAACCAGGTGTCCCAATTCTAGCCTCATCCCAATTCACAAACTCACTTTATGTCAACCAGTGCTCTTTGTTCCATTTCTTCTATTTCACTCTTTCTCTTGACTGTTAATACTCTACTGCAGTATACAGTGATTAACTTACTTTCTTTCGAATGGCAAAGTGCTCTTTTACCAACCCATCAATCTTAATGTTTGGCGTCAATGAAGAGAGCAGGGGATGGTGGGGGAGGCCTTGGTGTTCACTGTGAAGATTGTGCCATGGTTTGACACCCCAAGTTGCAACACCTCACACTTACCTGCATTGAACTTCATTAACCATTCCTCAGCCACCTTGCCCAGCTTCCCAAGATCCTATTGTAATTTTTGATAACCAACTTTGTTACCTATGATACCACCCACTTAATGCCTAGCTGAAATTTATTTATAATTTTTCTGAACTTGAGGTTCTAGATCTTGAGAACTAAAACAGATTCTTGACCCGAAAGGTCACCCATTCTCTCCAGAGATGCTGCCTGTCCTGCTGAATTACTCAACCATTTTGTGTCTATTTTCTCTCTGCAATAAGGCTGATTTGCACCTCGTCACTTTATCTTTTTCATGCATTTGTTTAACCATCATCTATCCCATATAAGGAGGAACCAGATGGAATGAGCATAAACTATTTGGATCAAATGGTCTTTTACTGTAACATGTTCATTACAATTCAAGTTTATTTCTTTTCCATTCAATTGCATTCTATTTTGGTCTTTTTTGATCATCTTTGACTGACTGCAAAATGTGGATTTTTGCATTTTTCAATAAAATCATACCATTTTAATGAATCTTGAGACATGTATCTTGCTGAAATACATTTGATACAAAATAAATGATTTCATTTGTAGGTGTTTGAAATTTGTGCAGGTTAAATACTGAATTACTGTATCGGAAATATTTACACCTGAGTGAATTTCTGGGCCACTCCATAACTCAGATATCCCTGGACTTAAAAATAGTGTTTACTTGAATTCCTTTTGGTCATAAATTCTAGGCTTTGGACAGCAATTCAAATTTCTGCATCAAAGCCCATGAAGGAAGAAGCTTGAGCCAAATAATGGAACAGTGGAATAATAAATTCAGCCCTGGCACACATGTAATATTAGGTATGTATTTTAATGTTTTCAAAATGTGCAGAGAATATATTCAATTTAAGTATGACAATTTAAGTATGTTCATTAATGAAAATCGTTTTTACAAGTTGAAAGAAAAACAATGTTTTTTATTAAAAATATTTTTTTAAAAAGAATGGATGGCCCAGATTGGTCATTGCTATGTCCTGCAAGTTTAAAAAGATAATCCATTTACGAAAACAAATAAAATGTTGAATTATTACGTTGTTGCAATATTCCATCCAGTTAACCTTTACATTTAAATGATCATTACTTTTTTTGTTCGATACTTGATACCATGGAAGTGTATTGTACACAGTCACAACATGGAAATGGTTTGGTTTGTTGTTATTTTCGTGTGCACAGAGATAAAGTGGAAACACCTTTGCATACTACCGAAGCAACTCAAACTTTGAGAGCATCAGGTGATGCAAAAGTGAAAGTAAACAGCATGCAGAATATAGTGTCTGGCACAGCAAGTGCAGATTTTATTAAGTGCAATGGCTGCAATGAAATAAATTGGAAGATTAGGAATTTATCCTTGGCATATGAGCAGTCCATTCAAGAGTGATAACTGTGGGGATGAAGCTGTTCTTGAATCTGGTACATGATTTCAAACCATTGTAATTTTCTGCCCAATGGGAGAGGAGAGAAGAAAATGATTGTGGTGTGAGTGGTCCTTGATAATGTTGTCTGCCTTCTTCAGGAAGTGCAAAGTGAAGGGGGAAAGGGGAATGCGACAGGGAGGCGGTTTGTGTATTGGGCTGGGCTGCATTCACATTTCTGCAATTTCATGTCTTGCAAAGATGATAGGTTATGATAAAATGCTTTTGATGCTGTGTATGTGTTAGAGTCACTGGAGACATGATAAATATCCTTAAGGGCCTGTCCCACTTACGTGTCCTTGGCACGCAAATTATGCGACCTCGTGGTCGCGTTGAGCCGCGACGGTCCCGCGAAGGTCGCGCGCGATTTCATGTGTACGCACAGCCGTCTGGATCGCATGACGTCATTTGAAGATGGACACAAAGCTAGAGTAACTCAGTGGGACCGGCAGCATCTCTGGAGAGACGGAATGGGTGACGTTTCGTGTCGAGACTCTTCTTCAGTCTGAAAAGAAGGGTCTTGACCCGAAACGTCACCCATTGCTTCTCTCCAGAGATGCTGCCGGTCCCGCTGAGTTACTCCTGCATTTTGTGTCCATCTTCAATTTTCTTGGCCCCGCTCTGGGAGTAGGAGTGGGGGCGGATCCGGATCTGCAACGGCCGTGAACCCCAGGCCGAGCTCGGCGATCGTTTGCCTGCTTCTTTTTTTTAATATATTTTTTTATTAAAGGTAATCAATTACAATGCTTCAAACAACTTTATATCAAATTAATTCAATTTGCATTAAGTAAAACACTAGTAATACTTATCTACTATTTTTTTAGAAATAATGATAGAGAAAGAATAGAACAGTTATAAATCATTAAGAGAGTGATTAAATAATAATTTGATTATATATAAGAAAGAAAAGAGAAACGAAAAAAAAAAAAAAAAAAAAAAAAAAATTTTTAGTAACCACAATATGTATTATTAATAACACTACTACAAGTGATAGTATCAATAAAGACATATATGTAATTCCAATATAAAAATGAATTATTCTCACCAAATCCCGCAGGGTGCACGTCGAGCTGTGTTGCCAAGAACAGCTACTTCTCTAAATACTGTATATATGGAGACCATATCTGTTCAAAAGAATTATACTTGTCCAATAGGACAAATCTAATTCTTTCCAGATGTAACGTCTCCATCATCTCTGTTGCCCACATTTTGGTTGTGGGGGATAATGTTCCCTTCCAAAATTTCAATATGATTTTTTTTCCAATTATTAAACAGTAATCAAAGAAATTTCTTTGATTTACTGTAAGTGATAGATGTAAATCCGGAATTCCAAATATTATTAGCTTTGGGTTAGGGTCCAATTTAACTTTGATAACTTCAGAAATAACTTTAAAGATTTCTGTCCAGTAATAATTCAATTTAGGACATGTAACGAAACTATGTATTAAATTTGCCTCTGCTTTCTTGCACTTATCACAAATAGCGGAGAGATTCGGAAAAATACTATTTAATTTAGTTTTCGAATAATGTAACCTATATAATACTTTAAATTGTATCAGTATATGTCTGGCGTTTAATGAACACCGGTGTATTCGTTGTAGACTTTCTTCCCAGTTTTCTTTTGTTATAGCCAATCCCATTTCATTTTCCCATGCTTGACGATATACTTCCGTTATTGGATTCTCCTTATCCAAAATGATGTTATATATAAGCTATTAATTTTTCTGTATTTGGATATAAATTAAACAGTTCATCTAACAATCCTGCTTCTTTATTTTTATAATCTTGTGTATTGGATTTAATATAGTCTCTAATTTGTAAATACCTAAATAAATGTTGTGGAGACAATCCATAAATATCTTGTAACTCCTGGAATAAAAGAAATTTTCCTTTTCTATACAGGTGTTCTATCCTTGTAATTCCTAAATCATCCCATTGTTTAAACCCCCCATCTAATATAGCAGGTTTAAACGATGGATTATTCATAATTGGTAATCTAAATGAGAGATTATCCAAGTGTAGAGTCTTAACTATTTGTTTCCAAATACGTCTATTATTATATATTATTAGGTTGTCTTTATAATATTTTTTTTGTACTTCCGTTGGTGCAAAAATTATCGAACCTACATTGAAAGGTAGACAGTCCTCCTTTTCTATATTTAACCATGTCGGTTCATGATCCATATTTACCCACCAGAAATTCATATTCTTAATCTGAACAGCCCAAAAATAATATAAAAAGTTTGGAAGTGCTAATCCTCCATTTATCTTAGCTTTGCATAGATGTTTTTTATTTATTCTGTGATTTTTATAATCCCAAATAAAGCTATTGACAATATTATCAATTTTTTTAAAAAAAGTTTTCGGAAGAAAAAAAGGAATAGCCTGAAACAAATATAACAACTGCGGTAGAAATACCATCTTTATGGCACTTATTCTACCAATCATGGATATAGGCAGTGTTTTCCAATATAAAATATTTTTTCTAAGTTTATCTAATAGTTGAGGATAGTTGGATTTTATTAATGAGTTATGAGTTTTAGTTACGTTAATCCCTAAATATTTAAGTTTGTCTGTAACTACTTTTAATGGGTATTGTTGTAATGTATTAAGATTTATTCCTGTTATTGGCATAATCTCGCTTTTATCCCAATTAATCCTATACCCAGAAAATGCACCAAACTTAGTTATAATGTTTAGCAGGTTGGGAATACTAATTTCCGGTTTTGTAATATAAATCAAAACATCATCTGCATATAAAGAAATTTTATTAATTGTTGTATCAGTATTATAGCCATATATTTCAGGTTCAGATCTAATTTTTTCCGCCAATGGTTCTATCACCAATGCGAACAATAAGGGTGATAACGGACATCCCTGTCTGCATCCCCTAGAGAGTTTGAATTTGGCTGATAAAATTTGGTTAGTCAAAATTCTTGCCATAGGATTCGAGTATAAAATTCTTACCCATTTACAAAATCTATCCCCCAATTGAAACTTTTCCATTATATTAAATAAATACATCCATTCCACCTGATCAAACGCTTTTTCTGCATCTAGTGATATAACCGCTAGTTCCGTATCTCGTATTCTTTTTGAATATATAATATTAAACAAACGTCTGAGATTATGGGATGAGTAACGTTTTGGGATAAAACCTGTTTGATCATAATGTATTAATTTAGAGATCACTAAACTTAATCTCCTAGATAAGACCTTAGTTAATATTTTTTGGTCTGTATTTAAAAGGGCAATCGCTCTATATGATCCAGGATCTTCCAAATCCTTATCTACTTTAGGGATGAGTGTAATTGTGGATTCATTTAAAGATTCTGGTAATTTTCCTTGGTCATATGCATATCTATACATTATTTGTAATCTTGGGGAAATCAGATCTTGAAATTTTTTATAAAATTCTGCACTCAGGCCATCTGGGCCCGCTGCTTTTCCGTTCTTTAGCGAACTAATTGATTCTATAATATCTTTTACTGTTATTTCAGCATTTAACAATTCTCTACCTTCCTGATCTAAGCTATTGATTTGACATTCTTGTAAAAATATTTCCATACTATCTGTTTGTCCTGTTAGTTTTGACGAATAAAGATTTTTATAATATTGTAAAAATCTATCATTAATATCTTTTGGAGTAATTAATATATTTCCATACTCAGATCTAATTCCGTGTATCATCTTCTCATCTTCTAATTTTCTAAGCTGTCGTGCTAGTAATTTTTGTGGCTTATCTCCAAATTCAAAATACACTTGCTTAGTTTGTTGAAAAAGTTTAATCACTTGATTAGAATATATTTTATTTAATCTATATTTTACTGATGCAATTTTATTACTTAACTCTTTGGAAGGCTGTTTTATATTTTCATTATCTAGACGTTTTATCTCATTTTCTAAATTTTGTTCTATTTTTCGATTTTCTTTATTGAGATGTGCTTGTGCGGATATTATTGCGCCACGCATGAATGCCTTAAATGTGTCCCAAAATAGTGATGGAGAAGTTTCAGGATTATCATTAGTTTCAAAAAATAATTTAATCTGATCCATCACATATTTACAACAGTCATTGTCCTTTAATATCTGAGGGTTAAATCTCCAGGTAGTAGTTTTATTAGATATATCTTTTAATTTTATCTTAAATGTTAATGGCGCATGATCCGAGATGATAATATTATGATATTTTGCATCATACGTAAAAGGAAGTAATTTAGAATCTATTAAAAAATAATCTATCCTCGAATAGGTTCCATGTACGGGCGAGAAAAAAGAATATTCTCGTCCGGATGGATTATCTAACCTCCAGATGTCTTTAATATTAGATGTATTGATAAAAGCATTTATGAATTTACTTGATTTCGAGGCAGCTTTCCTTTTTGCGGATGATCTATCTAGATAATTATCTAAAGTACAATTTAAATCACCTCCAATTATTAAATTGTGTTGAGTGGATATAGGAATATTATTAAATATTTTCTTAAAAAATAATGGATTATCAAAATTAGGGGCATATATATTCATTAAAATTACCTTTTTTGAATATAATTCCCCTGTAATTATTACATATCTGCCTTCTTTATCCTCTATAATAGAACTTTGTATGAAAGGTATACCTTTGCGAATAATTATTGCAACTCCTCTAGATTTATGAATAAATGTAGAATGATACACCTTAGAAATCCATTTAGCTGTTAATCTATGTTGAGCATCTTTTTTAAGATGAGTCTCTTGAAGGAAAATGACATCTGTCTTCAATCTGTTCAACTGAGCTAACACCTTTCCCCTTTTAATTGGTTCATTAATTCCTTTTACATTCCAACTGCAGAAGGTTACTCCATCACCCCCAGTCTTCACCTTTATATCATGCATTTTACTATTAGGGCGGCTTATTTTGGAGTAGCCTTCTTGACTCACCCAGCTCCCCGTTGCACCCGGACATCAATCCAATGAGAATTTCTTTCCACCTTAATCCACATCTATGTCTTCTTAAACTAAATACACAATATCCTTCACATCTACATTCAAATAATATATAATATAATATCAATAAAAAACAAAAACAATAAGAAATATCAATAATAAAAAAAAAGTAAAGGGTGTTAATAGGGTGCTCAGAAAAAAAAGAAACTACACTTGTATAGTGTGTAGTATGTGAAAGTGAAAGCCACACTAACGTGGCCATTAATCTAAAGACTTCCGTTTTTTTAATAAAAAAAAGATGTTGATTATACCAGCTCCTATCTCAAATGCTATATATATTGGGGTGGGGTACTAACTTTATATACTTAGTACTTAGTAATTATTTATATTATTCATATTACTATTTGCTAATTACTAATATCAATTGTATTTAATACTATAATATGTAATACTATTATCATGGAATAATTAAATATTTTCTAATAATTAATACAGAACTACTACTAAATGCCCATTATTCCACTTCCTTCTAAGTGAGTATTTCATAACCACAGGTCGATGATAAAAGTTCAGTCCTCTCCTTCTCCCTCGGGTTCTTCCTCCGCATCTTCTCTCTCTTCATCTTCTGGCTTCTGCTGTATGCCTCGGGCAAATTTCAATGCTTCAGTATGCTTAACGAAACGATATTCCTTGTCATCATAAGTTACTCTCAGTATTGCTGGGTACATCAAGCCATATCTCAGATTCTTAGTATTCTGTACATTCCTCAGGATACCTTTTGTTTCTTTAAATAGTGCTCTTTTCTTGGCCACTTCTGCTGGGAAGTCTCTAAAAATACTGATGTTGTCTCCCTCGTATTTCAGGTTTCTCTTTTTTATTATAATCTTCATCATGTCTTCGAAGACATGGTCAAAGGCCACTTTTACAATCATTTGTCTGGGCGATGAACCTATCCCAGGGGCCCGTCTTAGAGCCCTATGTGCACGGCTCAACAGGGGTTCATGATCCAAATTCAAAATATCCATTAAAAGTTTAGCAACAAATTTTCGAGGATCTTGACTCCCCTCACGACCTTCGCTCAGACCAACTATACGCAAATTTTTACGGCGTTGGCGTCCCTCCAGATCAATACATTTCTCGTTTGTTTTATGTAATAATTCTAAGAGGCGTTTGTTCTCGGCACGGAGTTTTTCGGTCTCCTTAGTATTCACTTCAGCAATTTTAGTTAGCTCTTTAATTGCTTCGCCTTGTTGGTCTAGCGAAATTATAGTAGGATCTATCTTGTCATCCAGCTTTCTTTCCATCCCAGCAGCTATTTCCTTTACATCCTCAATTTGAGTTTGTAACTCGGCATTAGCCTTTTCCTTCCACTCATCCATCATACTTTTTACCGTCGTTATAACTTGTTTTATTAAGTCTTCTTTATCTTCTTTATTTTTCTCGTGAGACACCAGCATATCCGCTTTTAAACTTTTTATCTCCTCCATATACTCCTTCCTCTGCTTCTTTATCTCCTCCATATACTCCTTCCTCTGCTTCTTTATCTCACCTAGAATGGTAGTCTTAAGTTCCTCCATTTCAGCTTTCCTCTGTGAGATATCTTCTTGAGAAGCAGCAGTTGCACCCGAGCTGAGGCCAGTTTCTTTTCTCGTAGCTTTTTTTCCAGCGGTGGGGGTGGGGGAGCGCTGGGTCATAATTTCTTCTTAAATCGCGCGCCTGATGACGTCACGCACCTTTTAAACGCTGCCGGAGCCGTTCACAATCGATCTCCTGTGGTAAGTGCGTTTGTTTGACCCTTTTACCCCCGTTTTAAATCCAGTTTTTTTCGGAGCTGTAATGGCGCGATTCCACTCACATCGTGGCGCCAACCGGAAGTTTGCCTGCTTCTGCTGCTGTTGGAGGTGAGACGTTGCGTCGCGCCAGGGTCTTGGGCCTGTCCCACTTTGGCCGGCAGTTCTGCGAAGATTTGGCCATTGGCGAGCGAAGATTTTGTTCGCTACAAAAAGTTCGGAGCCCCGTGCGATGTCGCGCACAACTACATGCCCCTCCGCGCTTCTCAGTGGGACCGGCCCCGCGCTGCCCTACGATGCCTGTGTGCCTCAACGCGACCACGAGGTCGCGTAATTTGCGTGCCAAGGACAACGTAAGTGGGACAGGCCCTTTAGCCTCCTGAACAAGTAATGCAGTTGGTACAGGAAAGAACTGCACATGCTGGTTTAAATCGAAGGTAGACACAAAGTGCTGGAGTAACTCAGCGGGACAGGCATCATCTCTGGAGAGAAGGAATGGGTGACATTTCGGGTCAAGACCCTTCAGATTTATCAGTCTGAAGAAGGGTCTCGACCCGAAACATCACCCATTCCTTCTCTCCAGAGATGCTGCCTGTCCCGTTGATTTACTCCAGCATTTTGTGTATCTTAATGCAGTTGGTATGTTTTCTTTGAAGTACTGTCAATGTGGTTTTACAAGGAATAAATGTTGGTGATATATACGCTTAAGAACTTGAAGCTTAAGCACCATTGATGTAGATTGAGGCATATAGTCCACCACACTTCCTGAGGTGGATGAGTAGCTCCTCATTTTGCTGACATTGAGGGGGCAGTTGATGTCCTGACATTGTGCTAATAAGCTCCCTATCCCTTTCCTGTATTTCATCTTGTCATTTTTCAACTACTTCAATGGTGTCATCGAAGGGCAACAATGTTGAAATTATTGCAGAGGATGTTTGTCACCTATCTTTTGTCATGAAATTGAGGATCCAGTTGCATAGAATGTTTCTGAGTCCTAGTTCCAGGAATGTGAGATATGTTTGGTTTGTCATTGTTGTTTTGCCACAATATTAATTGTCCAAACATTTTGCAGGTCATATTTGTTGTATTCAAAAGAAAATATTTTCATAATAATACCCCATACATTTTCCAGTACATTCATAAATCTTGAATATTGTTTTAAACACTTATTTTCTTAACAGTCACAACAGATGAGTGCCTCCAAGCGCTGGGAATTACAGATGCCACCAATGTAATCCATTATAGTTTTCCTTCATCTCAGGAAATATTTGGAACTCGCCTGTGTTGCATGGTTGACAATTTTAAGAACCTGATTATAGAGGTATTGTTAATTTTAAGGAAAATGCAATTACATTTGTAATTTTACAGGACAAGATAATTTGTTCACTACTGCTACTGTTATAATTGTCGTTGCTAGCTCTAGAATATGTGTTGACGTTGTAAAGAGCTACACGTTACCACATGTATTTACAATATTCAGTCCCAACGTTTTAGTGTGCTGTATTACTAGAATTATTAAATTCCACGTTATTTCCTATTCAATTCATGTTAATCGTACTTTGGTATTTTGCTGGCTTGCACATTTGTGTCAAATGGCCGTTTTAATTGGATCTCCAGATTGCTAACCATTTTAACTCCTCTTCCAATCTCATACTGACCTTTCTGTCCTGGACCTCCTCCATTGCCAAAGTAAGGCCACATGCAAACTGGAGGAACAACACTTATTCATATTCAACAACATATGGATAGCTTACAACTTAACGGTATGAACATTGAATTACCGTATTTCCCGGCAATGAAGACGCACCCCCATTTTGAGTTGCTAAATTTTGAAAAAAGGCTGGCGGGACAGGATCAAGGGTTTGATTTAGTCCACGAGTCAGCAACCTTTTTTGCATAGGGGCCAGGACCCATGTTTGTGAGCTGATGGCGGGCCACATCTATCGCCATAGTTAATAAATGGAGGTAATAATACATACTAACTAAATTAGTAATTTGTAATAATACATACTAATAATACATAAATTAGTAATATTACATACTAATAATACTTAGTTTTCACATGTTTTTCAATTAGTTTTCTGCAGTTTCCAGATTGCCTGCGTGCCCTGGGACTGGCTGCAGTTCCCAGATCCCTTGTGTCCCCGGGACTGGCTGTAATTCCCAGGTCGCCTGCGAGCACCGGGACTGGCTGCAGTTCCCAATTCGCCTGCGAGGCCCGGGACTAGCTGTAGTTCTGCTGTCCAGTCCCGGCGGCCACTCGCAGCCACCCGAGCTACTGAATGAGTTGCTGGAATGATCCCCGACATCCTCCTTCTCAACGCTCCTGCCCTCCCCACAAATTTACTCCTGGCGGCCCAGCCATGCTGATCCGGGCCAGACTCCCCACTTGCTGTGAAAGGAACTCTTCCCCCCCCCCCCCCCCCCAGCATAGCTGTCCTTTTACAACCGCTGTGCTGAGGGATAGCTAAGTCTGTCTTTCTTGGCTAACAATCCAAACTTCGGCCTCCAAGACACAGGTAAATTTTTGGGCCTTATTTTAGGGTAAAAAATAGTGTCTTCATTGCCGGGAAATACGGTATCCAATTTTGTATAACTAACCTCCAAACATCCCTTCCATTTTTGCCTCCTTTCTTCCTCGTGTCCCTCCTGGATGCTAACCCATATCTCCCCTTTCCCTCCCCCATCCCCTTCCACCAAAATTCAATCCCCGGCTTCATAATGTGTACCACTTTTATCCTTATCTCCTCTTCTCACACATTTTATCTTTTTATCTCTTGCCTTTGTTCAACCATCTGCCAATCAAACCCACCCTCACCTGTATCCACCTGTTATTTGCCAGATTTGGCCTCCCTCCACTTCTCTTCCAGCTTTCTTCCCCTCCCCCCACCAGTCGGTCTGAAGAAGAGTTCCAACCCGAAACGTCACCTATCCATGTAAAAGTTCACTTAAGAAGATAGACAAGGTACAAATTCTTAAGACCATACAAAGCTTTAATTTAACGTCTGACGGATGTTGACCTAGAGACCCAGAGGCAACAGTTTTACGTCTGAATCTCCAGCAGCACACACAAAGAAATACCAGAAAACCCGAGTTTATATACGTACAGATATAAAACCAATTGCATGATGTAATGTACAAAAACCATCAGCCACCTCCATATATGGAGTTGTTTTTCACTCTGCCGAAAGGCAGTCATCCCAATGGCATCCTCTGGCCCCTTCTTATCTGATTAACCTCTTCAACTTACATTAAAAAAAACCTTGTAAGAGAGCTGTGAACTATTCAACTTAAGTTAAAAAAAAACCCTTGTCACGATGGGAGTTGTCCAAATCCCATCATGCATTACAATTGGCTTTTTACAACAGGAAAGCTTAAATATGACAACAATCAATTAATAACTAACTCTTTCGGCCATGTTGTCCAGAGATGCTTCCTGACCTGCTGAGTTACTCCAGCATTGTGTCTTTTTTTTGTAAACCAGCAGCTGCAGTTGGATCTTTGTCCTCAGCGAAATGAGGAATTTACTGAAATTAGCTTGAAAGGTTCACAGGAGGTTAAAATGGATGCAATCATGGTTATTTTGGTAGCTAATTGTGGTTTTATTATTTTGAGGAAGAAATTTGAGGGATTGATGTGAATTCGATAAATTTAATTTCAAATTTCAAATTTTGTCTTGTGCATTTTGTTTGTTTGGTGTTGCCTTGCAGCTAAAGATATGTTTAGAACCTTTAACAAATTAGACTTCCTATTATGATATAAAAATATTCTTTTTAATACTAGGAATCAACTCTTCGAACTCAGTCAATTATTATAATGAGTGACAAAAATGCGCCTCAAATAGTCTCCTTTCTTCAGTACCTAGAAAGAACAGAAGCCAAAATCCCTACTGAATTGTATAAGTTTATTTCTAACTTGAATGACAAAGATGACAATTGCTATGACAAATCTCTATGTAAATACCTTAAAGCGTATGGAATCTGCAGGTAAGAAATTTATTTAACAATGATTTGCTTTGTCAATTTAAGGCAAGTTGAGAGAAATATCTCGGTAACTACAATGATGAGGCTTTACCATCATTTGCTGGAGAGAAATACCACAAGATGTCCATTATATTCTGGAAAAGATGAATTCATGATTGGTTAACATTAGATGCTTTAGCTCTGGGTCACATGAAACACCAAATATATTTTGATTTATTTATAACATCCATTAGAGAAACTGTTCACTTGATCAGGGATGTTTCATATAATTAACTTGGGTTTGATACCTGACAGTGGAATATCAAATTTCAAGTTACGCATAGGTGTAATCCACTCGTATTTGAATTGAGACGTCTACAACAGGTCAAAGCATTAATGCTCTTCTTGCGTATGGCATGCACAGCCTAAAGTTGTAGGACAACTTGTTCTATTTGATCTTATTTGATTGTGCACGCCAGGTTGATTGCATTCGTTGAAAGAGGGCGGACCACGTGAAGGTTGCAGTCTCCCACCCCAGCATTAATGATGATGTGTGTTGTATGTGCAAATGACAATTATATGACCTTGAAAATGATTCAATTTTAAGTTCATCAAATAGATTAGCTAGTGTTGTACATGCAATTATTTTTAAAATCAAGAGTGTATAGGAACAAAAATAAATGATTTTTTTGATGTTTAGTACATTTTCCAATGTTCGGTACCATGGTCCATTGTTAAAAGTGCTATATTTTCATACAGGATGGAAAATGAATGAACGTGCCTTGATTTAAAATAAATGGGGTCATAAAAAGCTTGAAGACTTTTTGTGAGTGCATTCTCCATAACAGCATGGTATTCTTAAAGTACATGTTGATACTTGTGTAGTTGCACTTTTAGCCTCCGTAAACTACACCTACTGGAAACACTTGATTTTGGTATCACAAAGGAAATTAACTCTAAATTTGGGAGATTTACAATAAGCAATTCAAAGTGTTTGTATTAAAGTAACTGCAAAGACCTTTAATTTTCTTTAAATAATTTCGCGGCATACATGCTTGAGCTGTGTAAACGATATACATCGCTGAGGTTGTTAGTTCTTTGATACTTTCATATTTTATAATCCGTATCAGATGGACAAGATTCTGTGAAAGTTTTACTCTAATGTGTCCATTTCAGAGATATTAAAACTTGTGCAAGTCGTCATAAAATTCACCCAAATATGGACAAACCACGGCGCCTTTCAGATAAAAAGTGTTTGCCGTCTCGAGGATACGTTGAGGTAAGCTTGCTAACGATTTATTTTTGTGCCTTAGTTTGCGGACAGGATTTCAAGTTTTTGTTGCATTCCCTCATTCAGCTTTCTCTTTTAGAAATTAGCAATATGAAGATTATTTCCACAATTGTGTTTACTAATGGCAGTCACTCAATAGATGCTGCCTCACCCGCTGCGTTTCTCCAGCGTAATGTTACGGGTGATAACTAACTTGCACAGTAGCTTCAGTTAATCCCGTTGAAAGCTAATATTTTATAATTTACATGCATGCAACCTAACTCTGATGTTGAATTAATTCGGTTTTTTTTAATGTGAAGATGACATTTCCATGTATCAACAGAGTTTTGAATTTTTAAAGTTTATGATTTTGGTTTTATCCCATAATTGTTTTCTGGCAAATTTGCTAACATATTTTCTTAAATTACAATAATGTCTGCAACTGAAAAGTACTTTGTAGACTATACCATTTTTGAGTGTGCTGAGCTGCCAAAACTCCCCTTTTTACTGCAATTTTTGTCTTCCATCCTTTTGGTCCCCGAGAAGCAATTGTTATTTGTTAACAGGTAAATGTTCTCATAGATTATATTGGCACCTAATAGTTGTAAATAAATCTCACATTACTGGCTTCTCTTTGGAGGTCATCATTAATGCAAAAGATCTGTTTGTTGCTATGCTGTAATATTTGATGGACATTGTAATAAGGATGAGTTTATAATTATACTAGACCAACTGGGACCCGTTGGATCCCTTCACACGGGAGGCCTGGTACCCCAATGCAATATTCCACCAATCAACCATAGCCCCCACGGGAGGCCTGGTCCCCCAACGCAACCCGTTCCCCAACGCAATATTCCACCACTCACCTGTTTCCCCAATGCAACCCATTCCCCCAACACAATATTCCACCACTCACCCGTTCCCCCAATGCAATATTCCACCACTGCGCAGGGGCTGCTCATTTCACCTTATTCAAATTACAGTGTATTGTGACTTTAAAACATTGAATCTCCCTCCATGCTGCCAGGAACATTCTTGATACTTGCTGGAAGGACTGAATGTTCCTCGATTGCAACTTGGGCCAGCAAGGACTTTAGCTGCTTAATTTGTTTTAAACTTGAATTTCTAATGTTAAAAATTATGAATAACTTGTGAAATATAACATCAATCTAAATGAAACTTGACACAGTGACCACCACGGGACATCGTGTGTCATTTTGGCGTAGTTCCAGGATCACATGAATATGTATGGATGGATGGATGTTTTAGTAATATATAGATAGAGTATATGGTAATAAAATAATATACTCATATTAGAATTGAATCTTCTCTAGATAATTCCGACTTGGGTCAGTAATGCTTCTATTTATTATGGCCGAATAATCCATCACCGAAATAAATGGGAAAATCCTCCAGTCTCATTGGAAGATGATTATCTGACACTTCTAAAAGATATGGCTGAATACTACATGGACGAGAATCACCAGAAACCGGTAGAGCAATTGAAACTATTTGCTCTGTATGCACTTCAAGAAAAAATGTATTGCAGGTAAGGTGGGATTTTTCAAGAACGATATTTCAGGGATGTGTTGCACTTCTAGGATCTATTTGGGTGAGAGGAGGAGGGCGGGAGGGAGGGGGGGGGGAAAGAGGCCCTGGGGGGGTGATGAAAGAGAGGCCGGGTGGGGTGGGGGAGCCCGAGGGGAAAGGGAGGGGGGGAGAGGAGAGGGGTGGAGGAGGAGGGGGGAAAGGAGGAGGGGAGGAGAGGAGAAAGGGAGCGGGAAGTGGAGGAAGGGAGCGGGCAGCGGTGCGCGCATCAACCAAAATCTGATTGAAGTTTTCTGAACATTTACTTTCTATTGATTTATGTATTGTGTTATAAGGGTGCAATTAATGGCATTACCACCCCAAGATCAAAGTACAGTTCTCAGTAATGCAGAAGTGAAATATATCGACAGTGGTCAAACTGGACGTGTGATGCAAAAACAGCTGCTTGAACTCCCGGCTAAGTTCCAGCTTCTACCCGCACAGATTGTTGAATTTATCGTCTCTAAGGTGAAACCTATTGACCATGAAAAGGATTGGAATCCACAGGTAAAGTAAATGGTTTTAAGTTTGGGGAACTGCATATTAAGTCCTCAAATTTCACTAGATGTTTAGACACCTTGTTTTCACTAGATGTTCAAACTGAGTAATCATGAAATCCTGCTCGGAATGTGAATGTACCTCTTGATGTTTCGTACAATGGAATGGTGCAACATGGTTTAATAACGACAGGTAGACACAAAATGTTGGAGTAACTCAGCGGGTGATGTTGCATTTCTGGAGAGACGGAATGGGTGACGTTTCAGGTCGAGACCCTTCTTCAGACAGGTCTCTCTGAACTTGGTCATTCATCCCACTAAAATCTCTAAAAATACATTTTATTTGCTGAGCAATGGGAAAAGGCAGATCTGTAGGAGTCATTACCTGTACATTACCTGTACAGAAAGAGATTAGTTAAAACAAATGTAGGTCCCTTGCAGTCAGAAATAGGTGAGTTGATCATGGGGAACAAGGATATGGCGGACCAATTGAATAACTACTTTGGTTCCGTCTTCACTAAGGAAGACATAAATAATCTGCCGGAAATAGCAGGGGACCGCGGGTCAAAGGAGTTGGAGGAATTGAGTGAAATCAAGGTTAGCCGGGAAGTGGTGTTGGGTAAATTGAATGGATTAAAGGCCGATAAATCCCCAGGGCCAGATAGGCTGCATCCCAGAGTACTTAAGGAAGTAGCTCCAGAAATAGTGGATGCATTAGTAATAATCTTTCAAAACTCTTTAGATTCTGGAGTAGTTCCTGAGGATTGCCGGGTAGCAAACGTAACCCCACTTTTTAAGAAGGGAGGGAGAGAGAAAACGGGGAATTACAGACCAGTTAGTCTAACATCGGTAGTGGGGAAACTGCTAGAGTCAGTTATTAAAGATGGGATAGCAGCACATTTGGAAAGTGGTGAAATCATTGGACAAAGTCAGCATGGATTTACAAAAGGTAAATCATGTCTGACGAATCTTATAGAATTTTTCGAGGATGTAACTAGTAGCGTGGATAGGGGAGAACCAGTGGATGTGGTGTATCTGGACTTCCAGAAGGCTTTCGACAAGGTCCCACATAAGAGATTAGTATACAAACTTAAAGCACACGGCATTGGGGGTTCAGTATTGATGTGGATAGAGAACTGGCTGGCAAACAGGAAGCAAAGAGTAGGAGTAAGCGGGTCCTTTTCACAATGGCAGGCAGTGACTAGTGGGGTACCGCAAGGCTCAGTGCTGGGACCCCAGCTATTTACAATATATATTAATGATCTGGATGAGGGAATTGAAGGCAATATCTCCAAGTTTGCGGATGACACTAAGCTGGGGGGCAGTGTTAGCTGTGAGGAGGATGCTAGGAGACTGCAAGGTGACTTGGATAGGCTGGGTGAGTGGGCAAATGTTTGGCAGATGCAGTATAATGTGGATAAATGTGAGGTTATCCATTTTGGTGGCAAAAACAGGAAAGCAGACTATTTAAATGGTGGCCGACTAGGAAAAGAGGAGATGCAGCGAGACCTGGGTGTCATGGTACACCAGTCATTGAAAGTAGGCATGCAGGTGCAGCAGGCAGTGAAGAAAGCGAATGGTATGTTAGCTTTCATAGCAAAAGGATTTGAGTATAGGAGCAGGGACGTTCTACTGCAGTTGTACAGGGTCTTGGTGAGACCACACCTGGAGTATTGCGTACAGTTTTGGTCTCCAAATCTGAGGAAGGACATTATTGCCATAGAGGGAGTGCAGAGAAGGTTCACCAGACTGATTCCTGTGATGTCAGGACTATCTTATGAAGAAAGACTGGATAGACTTGGTTTATACTCTCTAGAATTTAGGAGATTGAGAGGGGATCTTATAGAAACTTATACAATTCTTACGGGGTTGGACAGGCTAGATGCAGGAAGATTGCTCCCGATGTTGGGGAAGTCCAGGACAAGGGGTCACAGCTTAAGGATAAGGGGGAAATCCTTTAAAACCGAGATGAGAAGAACTTTTTTCACACAGAGAGTGGTGAATCTCTGGAACTCTCTGCCACAGAGGGTAGTCGAGGCCAGTTCATTGGCTATATTTAAGAGGGAGTTAGATGTGGCCCTTGTGGCTAAGGGGATCAGAGGGTATGGAGAGAAGGCAGGTACGGGATACTGAGTTGGATGATCAGCCATGATCATATTGAATGGCGGTGCAGGCTCGAAGGGCTGAATGGCCTACTCCTGCACCTAATTTCTATGTTTCTACATTGATTGTCTTGTTTTGCTGCTTCAAACAAGCTGTAAGGGAACATTACCACATTTGAAAAGGCAAAAAATAATATTTTTTCATAATGTTAATAGTGATACTGGATTTATGACACAATCATTGTTTATGAACTGAAGAATCATTTACAATAAGAATTGTAATACATTTGCAGAATACATTTGCAAATTGTGATTTTTCTACTGATCTGTCACCAAAAGGCATTTCACTCTGAAGGTAGCAGAGATTGAAAGGATGAAACTTCCCATTTCCAACATCAAGCTGTTTTGCATTTCTCATGATATCCATGTTGCACCTATCATTATGTAACTATGTACTTCATGAGAACAAGGAACATGATTGCACCCCATTGTGTGTGGCAGTAAACTCATCTGAACCTGATAGTTAAATTACTTGGAATACATGATATCAATGCAAAAATATATTATATCTTCCAGCACATTTTGACTTTTAGCACTGTTATCCATTGTTTATAATCAATTTAAATTTAACAACTCCCCCTCCCCCACCCTTTTTTCCGAATACAGAAAACCATGCAGTTATTTTTGGAAAATATGAAATTAAGGAATTAACTTGTTCAAGGATTAACACTGAATATTTGAGTTACGTCTCTTATAAGTAAACAGTTTATTGCACATTTGAAGTCTACAGGGGCAGAGATTAGTTTTCACATAGATTTTTGTTTGATTTAAACAGGTATCCAGATTTATTAAGCAAAAAATCAGCAATAAATCACTTGAAGCTAAAATTGTCCTTGCTCTTGGTAATACTCTATGGCTACACCCTGTAGTAAGTATGAGAAATTAATTGTGTTGTTCCAGATATGTTAATGATGTGGATGCTAAGCAGCCAGAATTTTCTTTTCGACAAACTTAATTAAAAATTATATAGATTTGTACGAAATTGTTAGATCTGTCAACTGACTAAATCAATATTGTAGCGATCTATAATGCAATTCTAAGTGAAATGAAGCAAGAGTAGTCAAATGAGGATTTCTTCTTCCAACATTCTACAAATTCTAATGTCCCTGTGGATTGGAAGGTAGTAAAGTCACCCTACTAATTAAGAAAGGAAGCAACCACCAGCCAGTTAGAGCAAACGGAACTGGGGGTAATATTCTGAATTTTCGTAGAGTGGAAATAAACTGGTGGTTGGCAAGTTGGGAATAGCAGGATTTACTTCAGAAATTGGTGCTTGGACCTCAACTATTTTACTTCGGAGTCACGTGAGTGACTACGTGAAGAACCCCGCCACGACGCATGCGTGCCATATCGCTTTCACGCTTGCGAAACGACAGGCGGGGTGGAGCGTCCCCCGCAGCGGTAAGTTGAAACCGCGACCTGCAGGTAAGTGATTTACTCTGCGATAGTTTTTGTCCCCGCGCTGTTTTTACACAGGGGGGGAAGCTGGACAAAATAGTGTCCACAAGTGCTGCGAGTGAAGCTGGGTGGGGAGGACCGCGAAGTTGCAGGAGCCAGCAGCAGCTGAAGGCACAAGCCCCGTAAGGGATCAGCTGTGCCGACTTTTGGCCCCGCGCCGGCCAGAACTCCACGGCTGGGTGGGAGACTATTCAAATGGGGCCGTCGACTTTTTGGACAAGTCGAAAACGGCAGGAGACGGGGTGGAACGACGTTCCCCCGTAGCGACAATTTTAACCTGGACCTGCAGGTAAGAGCTGCGGTCTTTTTTGTGTTTTTACCATGCTAATTACAGGTGGAGAAACCAACGGGCTGCGATGGGATTAGCTGTGCCCGATGTCGCCTCCGCACCGGCCAGATCCACTCCATGGCAGGGCAGTAAGGACAAAGCTGGTGAGGGAGGACCGCGGAGCAGCGGGCAGCCAGCAGCAGCCAGCGGCACTCGGATCACCGATAGTGGGATCAGCTGTGCCCGATGTCGCCTCCGCACCGGCCAGATCCACGCAGCCGGGCGGAAAGGCTAGACACAAAATCAAACAAGGTCGTGGACTCAGAGGAGTCCGACTTTGAACAACCGCGGGCGGCCAGCGACCGAGAGCGCTGGAGCCGGATGGAGCGGTGTGTGGAGCATTTGCTCCAATGTGACAGACTCCAGGAGATGGAGTCGGGTCACTGTGGGCCCTATGATAAACCCACAGCAGTACCTCTTGAAGGGCTGCACAGTGCTTCTACTTCATCAGAGGGGAGCACTGCGGGTCAGTTCTGGGCTGACCTGGAAGAGGGGTCCGCAGAAGGAAAGACAAGAGAACCTACTGGACTAATAAAATGGACTCCCAACAAACACTACAGCCAAAGACAGCACCCCTACGCACCCACCAGCAGAACTGGTGAAAGCTCGAAGGCACGGTATTCAAAACATGAGTCTTTTTAGGCCATGGCCCAGGCCGGCCTTCTTGGAAGATGCGGGGACCTCCAACGCCAACCAAACCGAAAATCCAGACACCAGCGCAACAACAGCAGCGAAGAACTTACAAAAAGAAGTAAACCTGCCACTGGTAACTATGGAGGTAGGCGGGTCTGGTTCCCTACAAAATACAGGGAGCATGGAGGTTGGGGGGAGAATACACTCTTTTCTGAATGCATGGAGCATGTTAACAACCGATACTTACATCTTAAGCAGTATCCAGGGATATACAATAGAGTTTATACACAAGTACAGCCCTCCAGTTCAACATATACCGAACCGAATGTTCGTGCCTTCTGATAAAGAAAAATCAAAAGCGCAAGCTGAACTGGAGCGGCTTTACATAAAAGGTGTAATTGAGAAAACTCAACACGAACCATTAGAATTCGTGTCCAATATATTTATCAAAAACAAAAAAGGTGGTGGTTGTCGCATCACCATAGATCTGACAAAATGGATACCTTTGTTACTGCTAAACAATTAATTTCCAAAGGTTACTTCATGGCCAGCATCGAGTTAAAAGATGCTTACTATTCAGTGCCTATACGAGGTGACCACAGATGTTACTTAAAATTCAACTGGATGGGCAACTCTGGCAGTATAAAGCACTGCCAAATGGGTCATCAGCCCCAGGCTGTTCACAAACATTTTGAAACCAGCCCTAGCGTTTCTACGGAAACGTAAACACATGGTCATGGCATATTTAGATGACTTTCTCATTGTGGGCAAAACTTTGGAATTGGCCAAACAAACTGTAACAGCCACAAAACAGTTATTTGAAAAACTTGGATTTATTATCCATCCAGTTAAATCTAAACTAACGCCTTCCACTACTATGGACTATTTGGGGGTTTCACCATTGACTCAGTTCACATGTCGGTGACTCTGCCTAAGGGAAAGGCTAGAGAATTAATAGAGGCTTGCATAACCTCATTGACATCAGCAAACCATCCATCAGATTGGTAGCAAAAGTAATTGGCAAATGGTGGCTGCCTTTCCAGCCACACAATTTAGACCTCTACATTACCAAAACTTACAGAGAGCAAAAATACAAGCACTCTAAATTAATGCAGGTCACTTTGACAGACCTATGAAACTACCAATCAAGCTAAAATGGTGGATAGATAACATCTGGCTTTGTTCCAATCCAATCATTGTCAGTAACCCTTCCATGGTACTACAAACTGATGCCAGTGCACTTGGGTGGGGAGCCACCAATACCATCACCAGCTGTGGAGGTAGATGGACTGCTCAGGAGGCATCATTATTACCCACACTGGGCATAAACTACCTGGAAATGTTGAGTGCATTCCATGGCCTAAAGTCATATTGTACTGGATCATATCACCAGCATGTTAGACTACAGATAGACAATACCACTGTGGTAGCATACATTAACCACATGGGTGGAAACAAATCGACATCATGTGACAATCTGGCTAATACAATTTGGCAATGGTGTATCCAGAGAGATATTTGGATATCAGCCACTTACCTACCAGGAAGACTAAATTCAGTGGCAGACACCAGGTCACGCAAATTTAATGAAAACACCGAATGGATGTTGAATAAAAAAGTATTTGCTGATATTACAGCAAAATATAGAACACCAGATATCGATCTATTCGCATCCAGACTTAACCACCAGTTATCAAATTATGTTTCATGGGAACCAGACCCTGGGGCAGCGGCGACAGATGCATTTTCGCTGCATTGGGGGGGGGGAATTGTTTATTTACGCATTCCCTCCTTCCTGCCTCGTCAGTCGGGTATTAAGGAAAATACAACAAGACTCTGCGTCTGGTATTGGTAGTACCCGATTGGCCTACTCAACCATGGTTCCCAGTGGTATTAAACATGGTATTAGAAGCATGTACCACCATCCCACATAGACCAGATTTATTGCTACATCCCGTAACAAGGGATAGCCACCCATGCCATAAACATTTGAACTTACTAATTTGTAGAGTTTTAAAAACACCTCTACTACAACTGGGACTGACGGACCGAACAGTGAACATGATCTCGGCGGCCCAAAGACAGTCAACCAAAAAAAAAAAAAACAGTATCTGGTCTATATCAGGAAGTGGGCGATGCACTGCCATAAAAACAACATCACCTGCAGAGACATGAACATCCCGTCTGTTCTGGAATATCTGGCAGGCCTCCACTATGATGAGGGGCTCAGTTACAGTGCCATCAACTGCGCCAGAAGTGCCCTATCGACTTACATATGGCAGGGGACAGAGCGTTACTCTGTTGGGACTCACCCACTGGTAACAAAACTTATGAGGGGAATTTTTAATACTAATCACCCAAGAACCAGGTACTCCCAAATATGGGATGTAAGTATTATCCTGAAGATGCTCAGGAATTGGTCTCCAGCAACAGCTCTGTCCCTACACAGACTGACATTAAAAACAGTCATGCTAATGGCATTGGTCACGGCACAGAGGGTACAGTCACTGCATAAACTAAGACTGGACAACATGACTTCCTCAACAGAAAATATTACGTTTCATATCTATGAATTAGTAAGCAGAACAGACAGGGATCAGCAGGCCTCAATATACAATTTAGGTCTTACCCAACAGATGACCGTCTGTGTATAGTAAGACATCTGTCGTTATACATGGAGAAAACGAAAATCCTAAGAGGCAATGAGAAGGCACTTTTTGGTCAGCCACTAGCAACCACACAAAAGAGTGACGGTCCAGACCATCTCAAGATGGCTGAAACAGGCTGGGGTGGATACTAATATTTTTAAATCTCATTCCGCCAGGGCTGCAGCTACATCGGCAGCGATACAGTTGGATGTACCAATGGACCAAATCCTCAAGGCAGCAGGATGGTCTGGGGGAAAGAACATTCCAATTATTTTACAATAAACCAGTAATGAAACCTGGAACGTTTGCAGAAACAAATTTAAATTCTGTAAATTAATTTAAACCCATAAAAAGGGGTTATAAATTTGTGTTAATAAATTTTATGATTTCAATGTCGAATTCATGTCCAAATTATGTTAACACAATTCCTCCTACAGTCATCAAGGCAGACGTGATGCATGGACTCGTTTCCACGGCATGAAATCACAGAGCTTTAAAATCTTCACGTAGTCACTCACGCGACTCCGAAGTAAAATAGTAAGATTAAACGAGAACTTACCAGTTTGAAGTTTGATCTGTATTTTATGAGGAGTTACGATGAGGGATTACGTGCCCTCCGCTCCCACCCTTGATCATATACTTAACTGGTATCTCTTCTCTAATCTTACTATGTTTAGTCATTATAGTTATCTGTGATTTCACACCGCTGCTTTGAAGAATGGCACGCATGCGTCATGGCGGGGTTCTTCACGTAATCCCTCATCGTAACTCCTCATAAAATACAGATCAAACTTCAAACTGGTAAGTTCTCGTTTAATCTTACTATTCTCAATCTATATCAGTGATTTAACTGAGGGGTCAAATGTTGCTGATGTTACCAAACAAGTTGGAACTGTGAGTATGGAGGAAGATGGATAAAGATTTCAAGAAGCTATAGATAAACAGGGAACGGCCAGAACTTGGCAAATGAGAAATATAATGTGAAAAAACACAAAGGCATCTATTTAAGAAGAATATTTGTTAAATCATGAGTGATTTGGTGATATTGTTGTTCAAAAGAAATGAAGTATTTTTTAACAAGACACTGGAGGCCAATATGTAGGTGTATCAAACAGTTATGATGACAAATGGTATGTTAGCCTTTATTATTTCAGTCATTTCATGGTTCACCTTGCGTTATCCATTCTAGTGAAGACATGTCACCACTTCCCTATACATTCATTATATCCACTGGTGAGGTATAATGGCTTGATCAATTTGCCAATCCAAAAATTGCAACTTTTATTCACCTGAGTGAACATGGGAGTTGGCATACAGGAAAGTCACTATTTGAAACACAAGCAGATTTATCGTTTTCACTGGATCAAACTACTGAAACTTCCTCGCCAATGCATTATGAGCATTCACCAGTTAGGTTGCAGCATGAAAGATATAGGCTTGTCACCGTGTTTGTATGAGTATCAAGGCAATACATTTAAAATCCTCTACTTGATATTTTTATTTAAAAGCAATGCTAGTAATGAGTATGTTTAAGAAGGAACTGCAGATGCTGGAAAATTGAAGGTAGACAAAAGTGCTGGAGAAACTCAGCGGGTGCGGCAGCATCTATGGAGCGAATGAAATAGGCAACGGTTCGGGCCGAAACCCTTCTTCAAACTGATGTAGGATGGGGGGGCGGGAAGAAGAAAGGAAGAGGAGGAGCCAGAGGGCTGAGGGGGAGCTGAGAAGGGGAGGAGACAATAAGGGCTACCAGAAATTGGAGAAGTAATGTTCATACCGCTGGGGTATAAACTGCCCAAGCGAAGTATGAGGTGCTGCTCCTCCAATTTCCGGTGGTGCTCACTCTGGCCATGGAGGAGGCCCAGGACAGAAAGGTCGGATTTGGAATGGGAGGGGGAGTTGAAGTGCTGAGCCACAGGGAGATCAGGTTGGTTAAAGCGGACCGAGCGGAGGTGTTCGGCGAAACGACCGCCAAGCCTACGCTTGGTCTCACCGATGTAGATCAGCTGACATCTAGAGCAGCGGATGCAATAGATGAGATTGGAGGAGGTGCAGGTGAACCTCTGTCGCACCTGGAATGACTGCTTGGGTCCTTGAATGGAGTCGAGGGGGGAGGTAAAGCGACAAGTGTAGTATTTCTTGCGGCTCCAAGGGAAAGTGCCCGAGGAGGGGGTGGTACGGGTGGGAAGAGAAGAATTGACCAGGGAGTTATGGAGGGAGCGGTCTTTGCGGAAAACAGACAGGGGGAGATGGGAAGATGTGGCGAGTGGTGGGGTCACGTTGGAGGTGGCGAAAATGACGGAGGACTAGTTGTTGTATGTGACAGCTAGTAGGGTGGAAGGTGATGACTAGGGGGACTCTGCCCTTGTTACGAGTGGGGGGGATGGGGAGAGAGAGCAGTGTAACGGGGCACTGAAGAAACCCTGGTGAGAGCCTCATCTATAGTAGGGATGGGGAACCCCCGTTCCCTGAAGAATGAGAACATTTCAGATGTCTACCTAGTAATGAGTATATTTTGACAACTCCTGCTTCTTAAAAATTACAATGATAAATACTCACTTCATACGCATTATCTTTGTGGAAAACTTAGGAGACGAGTGTTTGACAAATGCATGAATGTTTTATTTGTACAGATTTGTTGAATGTGATCAGTGTAACAGGTAACCGTTACTTTATGCTTTATCATGGAAAAAATGATATATTTTAACTTGGTATCAAAATGAAACAGTCCACCGGAAGATGTCTTGGCATGAATTTTGTTGATTCTGTTTCTTATTTAGGTACACCTGTCTAAATTACCTGATTTGAAAACCACAATATTAGACTATAACATACGCTCAGAAATCATGAATTCTGGATTTGGAGCTGACAATGTGAGGCATATTGAAAGGGTGCAGGCTCTCTGCAGGGAAGCTGGCTTTGATGTACCAGACGAGGATTCTTCCCAAGAGGAGTAAGTGATTTGGGATTTATCAACTAAATAATTGCAATTATCAACTTTGAAACTAATTCCAATCCTTCAGTTTGTCTCCAGGATTCGATCTTCATTGAACTTCTTCCAACGTTTGCAGTTTCAAATGCAATTATGTGCTGGATTGAATCTGATACCCTGGGACATCGGATGGATCACATTCAGCAAAATATGTTTAGATTTACCAAAATTTAAGCTAATAAGCATTTTATCTGTCATTTTGTTATAGAATGTGTACAATGAACAGTCCATTTCTGGCCTAATTTTCTGTTGTTTACTTGATTTTTATTAATTTGGTGGGCTTGGTCTGATAAGAAGGTAAGGGCTGGGAAGGGACAGAGGATATCTTGGATGGGCCAGTGGTTGGGATCATGGACTGAGATTCAATGTGAAGAAATTATGGTTGCCTGGAATACTAATGGATTGGATCAGATTCAGATTCAAACTTTATTGTCATTGTGCAGTGTACAGTGCAGAGACAACAAAATGCAGTTAGCATCTCCCCAGAAGAGCGAACACAGAATATGAGCAATAAATATATATACGTACACACAGTCGTCGTAGTGCAAAGGAGTGTCCGGGGGGGGGGGGGGGGGGGGGGGGAGACTGGCAATCACGGAGGTACAGAGTTAAGTAATGTAACAGCCGCAGGATAGAAGCTGTTCCTGGACCTGCTGGTCCGGCAACGGAGAGACCTGTAGCGCCTCCCGGATGGTAGGAGGGTAAACAGACTGTGGCTGGGGTGAGAGCAGTCCTCAATTGGATAGTCAATGGGTAGGACGGGTTGGAAAATTGTAAAGCTGAAATTGTCAGAAATACTCAGCAGGTCAGGCCACATCTGTTGGGAAAGAAATGGGAGATTGAAGACCTTTTTTCAGAACTGGTAGGGGGCAAAAAAGCTTATTAAGTTGCAAGGTGGTTGGGGAGGAGGGAGCATGCCTCTGATAAGGTAGAACCAGAGTGACCATTGAAATATATATATATAAACAAGAGAGCAAATGGAGAGTGAGAACATAGACAAAAGAACAGAGGCATAACAAAATGCAGAGCAAGGAGATATAGCCAGCAGATTGGGCTAGATTTGTCCTCCATTACTGGAGTAGACGACAAATGTGCTGAGCCAATCCAGGTTGGGGGAGTGGGCAGATGCATGGCAGATGAAGGTTAATGTGGATACATGTGAGGTTATCCACTTTGGTGGCAAAAACAAAAAGGCAGATTATTATCTAAATGGTGTCAAGTTGGGAAAAGGGGAAGTACAACGGGATCTGGGGGTCCTTGTTCATCAGTCACTGAAAGTAAGCATGCAGGTACAGCAGGCAGTGAAGAAAGCTAATGGCATGTTGGCCTTTATAACAAGAGGAGTTGAGTATAGGAGCAAAGAGGTCCTTCTGCAGCTGTACAGGACCCTAGTTAGACCACACCTGGAGTATTGTGTGCAGATTTGGTCTCCAAATTTGAGAGACATTCTTGCTTTTGAGGGAGTGCAACGTAGATTCACAAGGTTAATTCCCGGGATGGTGGGACTGTCATATGCTGAGAGAATGGAGCAGCTGGGCTTGTACACTCTGCAGTTTAGAAGGATGAGAGGATATCTTATTGAAACATATAAGATTATTAAGAGTTTGGACACGCTAGAGGTAGGAAACATGTGCCTGATGTTGGGGTAGTCCAGAAACAGGTTCCATAGTTTAAGAATAAGGGGTAAGCTATTTAGAAAGGAGATGAGGAAATACTTTTTTACACAGAGAGTTGTGAATTCTCTGAGCCTGGTGGAGGCCGGTTCTCTGGATGCTTTCAAGAGAGAGTTAGATAGGGCTCTTAAAGATAGTGGAGTCAAGGGATATGGGAAGAAGGCAGGAACGGGGTACTGATTGTGGATGATCAGCCATGATCACATTGAATTGCGGTGCTGGCTCGAAGGGCCGAATGGCTACCCTTGCACCTATTGTCTATTGTTTATAATACCATAGATGGACAACTGATACATGTTACCCCTAAACTTCTGTCCTTTAATTCTCAAATCATGTCCTCTTGTTTGAACTCCCCTATTCTCATTGGAAAAAGCTTATCCACGTCAACTCTGTTTATCCCTCTCATAATTTTAAAGACCTCTATCAAGTCTCCCCTTAACCTTCTGCGATCCAAAGAATAAAGGCCTAACTTGTTTAACCTTTCTCTGTAACTTAGTTGCTGAAACCCAGGCAACATTCTAGTAAATCTCCTCTGTACTCTCTATTTTGTTGACATCTTTCCTATAATTTGGCGACCAAAATTGGACACCATACTCCAGAATTGGCCTCACCGATGCCTTGTACAATTTTAACATCACATCCCAACTTTTATACCCAATGCTCTGATTTATAAAGGCCAGCACACCAAAAGCTTTCTTTACCACCCTATCTACATGAGATTCCAGATGGAAGATGAGGCATTCTTCCCCAAGCTCACACATTGGGTACAGCGCAGTACCGGAGGCAACAGACCAATGGGTCACTGTGGGTGTGAGTTGGAGAATTAATATGGGAGACATCAGGCAGCACAGGGTCGCTTCTGCAGACTCAACATGAGTATTCTGCAAAACAAATGGTTTCAACAATCTAGAGAGAACCACATTGTGAATTCAGAATGCTGTACACTAGATTGGAAGAAGTGCACGTGTATCACTGCTTCACCTAAGATAGACTCACTGGCTTCCTGGACATTGGGACGTATTATCTCTCTTTCTGTTCCAAACCAAAGAGTATTTTAAGCACTTTTTTATTTTCCATTTCCAGCTTTGCCAAATATCAAGGAAATATAAAACAAAATTAAAAAAGGCATTAGCCGTCATATTATTTAAATCCAAACTCTACGGAAATGTTCTCATTTACTTTCTAGGTTATCTTATGGTAAAGATTTAGAATGTGCCATTCTTGAGAATGATGGAAATTATCATTCAGTTATTATCTCTGAATTTTATACTCCAGAGTGCTTCTATTTGCAGGCCATAGCAAATCAGGAAAAGTGAGTAAACCATATTGTGTTTTTGCACATTCATGAAGAATTCCTAGAATGGTGATATCTGTGTTTAGGAATACTCTTTCTGAAATTGAACTAGTGACTAGAGTTACTTTTCTCCGTTATCAGACTGCGTGCTTTGGAGGATGAAATTAACCAACAAGCTACAGAAAAGCAAGATCATATTCCAAGTAGTTACATGCCAATTGTTGGTGACATTTGCTTGGCATTCTGTACAACAAAGAAAAGGTAACAAGCAGACAATTTTATAAACCTTCCTGTAGCTTTTTTTGCAATGCCAGATTAGTGAATTGATCTAAGGTTCATTCTCATTCCTCAACCCTCACAGTACACATGTAGTGTATATCCCCACAGTACACATACTTGCCTCCGCTGTCTAAAATCTAGCATATTTTATGAAAGAACTACATTGAATGTAAATACAGAAAGTGAATATTTATAATAATTGTAAATTAGCAGTGCCTTGTACTGTGTTTAGAAAACTAACAATCAAGACTTCTTTAATTTAAGGTGGCGTCGAGTGAAAATCATGTCTGCTGACTATTCTAACAACAACTGCCATGTATTATTTGTGGATTTTGGGTCATACAGCTGGATTTCTATCAACAAAATTCAACCTTTAATGAAAGCTGCCCTTGCACTTCCTTTTCAGGTCAGTTCGACTGTTAATTACGGTACATTGTTATGAAAATTATGTAACATTATGGGGGACCCCTACCACCTCAGCAATGGACTGTTCCAGCTGCTACCGTCAGGCAAACGCCTCCGCTGTCATGCTGTGAAAACAGAGAGGATGAGACGGAGTTTCTTCCCACAGGCCATCAGGACTGTAAACGACAGGCCATCAGTACAAACAACCAAATTATTCATTATTTTAAAATTAATCACATTTAAAATTAGTGAAAACAATATTTTTTTTATGTCCATCTGTAAGCATCAAATCATTACAAATAGTTTGAATGTAATCAAATTATCTGGCACAACTTCCACATATTAATCTTTGTGGATTCATTTATCATAGGGTAGAGAGGTTGTTGTGGGAAGCAAGGGAGGAAATTACTGGTACACGGCTATTCCTTGAAATTCCATTTCAAGCCAGGTGAAAAACCACCAAATTCAAGTGCAGTTTCTTACCACTTCAAGCAGGGTGCAAGGCCACCAAATTCAATGCAGTTTCATACCATTTCAAGCAGGGTGCAAGGCCACTAATGACAGCGAGTCGTGACCTCTCCCTCATCCATCTTGCAGAGACTAAGCCACGCCCACACTTCTGGGTTTTATAGTCCCTCCCACCAGAAGGCGCGTGGCCTTCGTGGCGTGATTGACAGGAGAGAGAATCTCAACATTTTTTAAACACTAATAACTCTTATTTTTCATCGATGGGAAAAATTCTCGGCACCTGATGAGCGGAGGGGGACTCTGAGTAAGATGGCCAAAAAATCACAGCCATCTTAGCGTTTTTTCTATAATCAATATAAACCGCAAACAGGAAGTGGTCAAGATTAGACTTTTAATTATATAGAAGGCAAGGCAACTTTAATTAGGCAAGGCAACTTTAATTAGGCAAGGCAACTTTAATTGGGCAACACAGCTTTAGCATCTCCAAACCAAAGGCAACACAGCTTTAGCATTTCCAAACCAAAGGCAACACAGCTTCAGCATTTCCAAACCAAAGGCAACACAGCTTTAGCATTTCCAAACTATATTTTCAAACCACATTAAGGGAACTGACAGGTCAGTAAAACCACTCACAGTTTAGTACACATGTGTTCAGTTTTATTCACAGCTCAGACTGAGAGACGTGACCCTCTTGCTCCCCCATCTTGCAGAGACTGAGGCATTCAACGCTTCTGGGTTTTATAGTCCCTCTGGAAGGGGCGTGGCCTTCAGGAGAGAGAATCTGAACATTTTTTAAACACTAATAACTTATTATTCATCGATGGGAAAAATCCTCTTGTCCTGTGCAGCGGAGGGGGACTCTGAGTAAGATGGCCAAAAATCGCAGCCGCAAGTGACAGCGTTTTTTCTAAAATCAATATACAGAACGACAGGAAGTGGTCAAGATCAGACTTTTAGTAATATAGATATATAAACATGTTTAAAGATAAGAGAAGTAAGGAAGATCACTAAGGAAGACACAAACAATCTCCCAGATATACTAGGGGACAGAGGACCTAGGGTGACGGAGGAACTGAAGGAAATTCATATTAGTCAGGAAATGGTGTTGGGTAGACTGATGGGACTGAAGGCTCATAAATCCCCAGGGCCTGATGGTCTGCTTCCTAGGGTACTCAAGGTGGCTCTAGAAATTGTGGACGCATCGGTGATCATTTTCTAATGTTCTATAGATTCTGGATCAGTTCCTGTGGATTGGAGGTTGCTAATGTTATCCCACTTTTTAAGAAAGAGGTTAGAGAGAAAGCCAGACAGAGAAGACCAGTTAGCCTGACATCAGTGGTGGGGAAGGTGCTGGAGTCAATTATTAAAGATATAATAGCGGCACATTTGGATAGCAGTAACAGGATCGGTCCAAGTCAGCATGGATGTACGAAGGGGAAATCATGCTTGACTAAGCTTCTGGAATTTTTTGAGGATGTAACAAGTAAAATGAACATGGTAGAGCAGGTGGATGTAGTGTACCTGGACTTTCAGAAAGCATTTGTTAAGGTCCCACACAGGAGATTAGTGGGCAAAATTAGAGCACGTGGTATTGGGGTTAGGGTATTGACATGGATAGAAAATTGGTTGGCAGACAGGAAACAGAGTAGGGATTAACAGGTTCCTTTCAAAATGGCAGGCAGTGACTAGGCTCAGTGCTGGGACCACAGTTATTTACAATATACATGAATGATTCAGATGAAATAATTAAATGTAACATCAGCAAATTTGCAGATGACACAAAGCTGGGTGGGAATGTGAACTGTGAAGAGGATGCTACGAGGATGCAGGGTGACTTGGACAGGTTGAGTGAGTGGGCATATGCATGGCAGATGCAGTATAATGTAGAGGTTATTCACTTTGATGGCAAGAACAGGAAGGCAGATTATTATCTGAATGGTGTCAGGTTAGGAAAAGGGGAAGTACAACGAGACATGGGCGTCCTTGTACATCATTCACTGAAAGTAAACATGCAGGGTACAGTAGGCAGTGAAGAAAGCTAATGGCATGTTGGCCTTCATAACGAGAGGAGTTGAGTATAGGAGCAAAGAGGTCCTTCCGCAGTTGTACAGGGCCCTGGTGAGACCACACGTGGAGTATTGTGTGCAGTTTTGGTACCCTATTTTGAGGAAGAGCATTCTTGCTGTTGAGGGAGTGCAGCATAGGTTCACGAGGTTAATTCTCGCGATGGCGGGACTGTCATATGATGAAAGAATGGAACGACTGAGCTTGTATGCACTGGAATTTAGAAGTATGAGAGGGGATCTTATAGAAACATATAAAATTATTAATGGTTTGGACACGCTGGATGCAGGAAACAAGTTCCCGATGTTGGTCCAGAACCAGGGGCCACAGTTTAAGAATAAGGGGTAGGCCATTTAGAACCGAGATGAGGAAAAACATTTTCACCCAGAGAATTGTGAATTTGTGGAATTCTCTGCCTCAGAAGGCAGTGGAGGCCGGTTCACTGGATGCATTCAAAAGAGTTAGATGGAGCTCTTAGGGCTAGAGGAATCAAGGGATATGGGGAGAAGGCAGGAACGGGGTACTGCTTGTGGATGATCAGCCGAATGGCCTACTGCTGCACCTATTGTCTATGTATGTATCTATGTAAACATAACAAAATAACTGATTTATCAGATGGAATGCTTTGCCATTTTTTGATGAAAATTCTACAAAAATCCAACTTGTACAAGCACATTTAAAACCAGTTAACTATACCGTATGTTTATGCATTAAGAAATGATGTGATTGAACTGGGGAAATATCAAAAGATACTTGCAAAGATGTTGCCTGGACTGGAAAATTACAGCTATGAGGAAAGATAGGATGAATTAGGGTTGTTTTCTTCGGAGTGAGGGGAGACTTGATAAAATGTATAACACTTGTGAGGTCAAGATAAAGTGGATAGGCAGGACATAGAGGGGAGAACACCAAAGAGCAGAGATTTAAGGTAACCTTGCAGAATTAGAGGAGAGAAAGGGAAAAACCTTTCCACACAAACAATAAGAGCTTTCCACTCAATACTTGAAAAGGTGGCTGAAACAGAATGTCTTGTCACATTTGAAAAGGGCTTGGATGTGTACTTGGAAGAGTGATGAGCTGCAGGGGGATTCATCTGTGGCTGGATTAGATTGGGTAACTTTTCAGAATTGAAAAAGACACGTCATGCCAATTGTTGCCAGAGGTTCCCTCAATCATTTGTTTCCATTCTTTTCATTGTTTTAGCTTGAGTGAAGTACTGATTCATTCATTTAACTATTTCCTTTAGATCTCTCAAATGATTGTAAATTATTATGTACTTCATTATCATGGCATTTATTGCAGGCTATCTGCTGTTCGCTATTTGGTGTAGAACGTGTGGGGAAAAACTGGAATCCAGAGATTAAAGAGTTGATATGGACTACTTTTCAAACCAAGGAACTCCAAGCTAAAGTTATAGAACAAAGTAGAAATGAATCAAGTGAGTTGTATTAGAATGATAGTTCTGTTATTATTCAGAATTATAATAGGCCAGACATATTATTATTGTTGAAACCATGACTTGAGTTCACTGCTAAATTTGGTATTTGAAGATAGGAGGGTTATTTATTTTGAGTCTGATTTATTTTCTGAAAATTAACCTGAAATTTAATACACTATTTCCTGGATTTGAGTGTTTTAAATGGCTTTTCATGAGCAAAATGTTAAGTCTGGATTAGGAAACATTCTATTCAATGTCATTTCTCTTTTTCTGGAAGAAAATTACAGATAACAATATGACTCAAAATTCCAAGTAACCATTGTCATTTTTTGAATAGTAAACTTTATGCATGCTAAATATTGTGCAGAATTTGAAAGTTTCGTTTTTGTTCCACTCAGTGCATGAATCAATTCTTAGAATTAACCGATGTTTATGAATTGTCTATGTATGAGATTGACGAACTGAGTGACTCAGCGGTCAGGCAGCATCCCTGGAGATGCTATCTGACCTACTGTGTCACTCCAGCACTTTGTGGCTTTTTTAATACACAAAGCTTGGTGTGTTTGAAATTCCTTGGCTACCTTTTGGCATTGTTGCAGATTAAATGAGAACATTTCTACTAACATACCAACATAAATGCATCACCATCAATTCCTTGATTATCCTGCAAGTCTGAGAAACAAAACAAAGCATAACAAAACAATATTTGTCTTGTGTTTTTGTGTTTATTTCCCATTGTAGCTAATTCTGAATACTACCATGTCGATTTGCAAGATCCAACTAATGGATGCTTCATAACACTGTCAGAATGCATTATATCAAGAGGATGTGGACGAGGGACTCCTGCAGCAAGGAATCAATTGTTTCCAGAAGAAGCACTAGCAAATGGCCAAAGGAACTCCATTCTTTGCCTTTGTTCATCCTTGTATGCGCTTTTGGGAGATGAGCATTGTAAGTGCCTACATGATTATTTTTAAAATAGTAAATTGTACTGGTAGGTTGTTTTAAATCTAAATTTCAGTTTTGACTATAAATATTTATTGAAATTTCTGAAACATCAAAAATATAATATACCATATATTAGTGGGAAAGCAACTTCAGGTTGCCTTAGTCCATTCGGCCTCTGAAACTCACAACTACCCACCTGTTGCTATTAAACTCAACAGTATTCTGGCCAAGGGGGCAGGAGGTGGCAAGTCCAAGGTGGTCCATGTAACGAGGGGTTGATTTTCAGATGAGTCGGGTGGGGAGAGAAAGATGGAAATGATTGTAAAGGCAAGTGATGTGGTGAAGACGGGCTGGAATGATGGAATGTGATAAGAAAAGGTGAGTGAAATGGCAAAGTGCGGAGCGCAGAATATAACATTACACGCTCGAGGGAAGGTGCACTTTTTCAAGTTTCACTATGCAGGTGTCATTTGCAAATTTGTAAATCGGGAGTTGGAACAGAATGTGGCTGCACAGTTGTGAATGTATAGGACTGTACATCATATTTGAGTAAAGTAAAGGACTGAGAACACATCCTTGTGGGACATTGGTATTGAGAGTTACTGTGCCATCCATAATGTTTGGGACAAAGACCCGTCATTTATTGGGACAAAGACCCTACAATTTGAGATTTGTAATCGAAAAAAAATCACATGTGGTTAAAGTATACATTGTCAGATTTTAATAAAGGCCATTTTTATATATTTTGGCTTCACCATGTAGAAATTACAGCAGTGTTTATACATAGTCCCCCCATTTCAGGGCACCATAATGTTTGAGACACAGCAATGTCATGTAAATGAAAGTGGTCATGTTTAGTATTTTGTTGCATATCCTTTGCATGCAATGACTGCTTGAAGTCTGCGATTCATGGACATCACCTGGATGTCTTCTCTGATGACATCCTCTGCCAGGCCTGGATTGCAGCCATCTTTAGCTTATGCTTGTTTTGGGGGCTAGTCCCCTTCAGTTTTCTCTTCAGCATATAAAAGCCATGCTCAATTGGGTTCAAATCGGGTGATTGACTTGGCCGCTCAAGAATTGACCATTTTTAGCTGAGAAAAACTCCTTTGTTGTTTTAACAGTATGTTTGGGATCATTGCTGTAGAATGGACCGCCGGCCAATGGGATTTGAGGCATTTGTTTGAACTTGAGCAGATAGGATGTGTCTATATACTTCAGAATTAATTATGCTACTACCATCAGCAGTTGTATCATCAATGAAGATAAGTGAGCCAGTACCTTCAGCAGCCATACATGCCCAGGCCATAACACCCCCACACCATGTTTCACAGATGAGGTGGTATGCTTTGGATCTTGGGCAGTTCCTTCTCTCCTCCATACTTTGCTCTTGCCATCACTCTGATATAAGTTAATATTGGTCTCATCTATCCCCAAGACCCTTTTCCAGAACTGTGGTTGCTCTTTTAAGTACTTCTTGGCAAACTGTAACCCGGCCATCCTATTTTTGCGGCTAACCAGTGGTTTGCATCTTGCAGTGTAGCCTTTGTATTTCTGTTCGTGAAGTCTTCTGTGGACAGTGGTCTTTGACAAATCCACACCTGACTCCTGAAGAGTGTTTCTGATCTGTCAGACAGGTGTTTGAGGATTTTTCTAAAAGAGAGAATTATTCTGTCATCATCTGTGGAGGTCTTCCTTGGCCTGCCAGTCCCTTTGCGATTAGTAAGCTCACCAGTGCTCTCTTTCTGCTAAATGATCTTGCAAACAGTTGATTTTGGTAAGCCTAAGGTTTGGCTGATGTCTCCCAACAGTTTTATTCTTGTCCCTCTGTCTCATAATGGCTTCTTTGACTTTCATTGGCACAACTTTGCTCCTCATGTTGATAAACAAGAATAAAAGTTTCCAAAGATAATAGAAAGACTGGAGGAAAGACTAGGTGCTGAGAGCTCTTTTATACCTGCATAAAGGAGGCAATTAAACACACCTGAGCATTTACAAACACCTGTGACGCCATGTGTCCCAAACATTATGGTGCCCTGAAATGGGTGGACTATAAACACTGCTGTAATTTCTACACTGAAACCAAAATGTATAAAAATGGCCTTTAATAAAACCTGACAATTTGCACTTTAACCACATGCGATTTTTTTCTACTTCAAATCTCAAATTGTGGTGTACAGAGGCAAATAAATAAATAAATGATGGGTCTTTGTCCCAAACATTATGGAGGGCACTGTATGGTGGAGTATGTCTTGTCACTTATCCTCACTGATTGGGATCTGTGGGTCAGGGAATCAGGCAGAGATGGTTGTTGAGGCTTTGATCCAGGCGTGTAGATGAGTTTAGTTTACACGTTTACATAACATTTTTTGTGAAGAAATGCCTGCCAACACGACACAAATCATGGTTTTAATGTGGTTATTCCTGCTTGTTGAGGACTTCCACCAGAGGAAACAGTTTATCTCCATTTATGTACATGATAAATTGTAATCACTTGAAATTCTTCAGTTTAATCACTGGTAATCTTCTACAGTTGAGTGAATTTTTAAAAAAAAGGCTGTTTAGTGCAACCTAGCATTTCATTTTGATCCTTTTACCATTGATCTTTGTAACAGCCCTTCCTAGTCTAATATACAGTATACAATTGAGGTACATTGCACAGATCTGAGCATAGTGCTCTAGATGGAGTTTGTCGAGACTTCCATGTATCTGGCATAAGGACCTGTTTCCACACTGTATCACTATGACAATGTTTTTTAACCCCTTGGGTCAAAATCTGGTATTCAGGTAGTTTTTTTTAACTTCAACCATTCAATTTTGTCAAGATTGCAGCAGTTTTTCGGTTCGATGGCAGGTAGATAAGAAATTGATTGAGTTCTGTTCATCACAAAGATGGCTTGCTTAGAGTTAGTTCTGTTAATTCTGCATACCATGTTTTATAAAATATAAATGAATCACTTTATCTAATGAAATGGAATTTGAGCATATTTCTAATCATTTTTATTTTAAAGCATCTTCTTTAAGAATCTCATTAGTGGAAGAACTGAAAAACTTGGTACTGCACCATCCTGCTGAGGGTTTATCCGAATCTGGTTGTTTGCGCTACTTATGCAGATTGCTGCGGTTCCTATCTACTCCAAAAGAACAAGCTGATGTAATCGTCGCAATGACTCATAAGGCCAAGACGCAAGTACAGTAAGTGTCATAGTATATAAGATGCAAGTACAGTAATACTCATGGTATATAAGATGCGCATGGTAAGACTCGTAGTATATAAGATGCAAGTATGGTAAGACTCTTCAGATTCAAATTTTATTGTCATTGTGCAGTGTACAGTACAGAGACAACGAAATGCAGTTAGTATATAGTATATATAAGATGCAAGTACGGTAATACTCATAGTATATAAGATGCGTATGGTAAGACTGTAATAGTACATAAGTTGCAAGTACGATAATACCCATAGTATATAAGATACGTATGGTAAGACTCGTAGTATATAAGATGCAAGTACGGTAAGACTCGTATATAAGATGCAAGTATGGTAAGACTTGGAGTATATAAGATGCAAGTACGGTAAGACTCATGTGTATTTCAATCTCTCTCGGCAATACCAAGCTTTCCGCTTGAAGAACGTGGATACATGTAATCATATTCTGACTTTTTATTTTGGTTGAACTTTTATTTTGAACACTTATTTAAATATCTCAGCTGTGAAGAAAATCATGGTGAATGAAAAAACACTTTTTAAGGAATTTTTGAAATGTGCTAAAGAGATAGTGCAGTTGCAGAATAAAATATTCTCTAACGTAGTTGTGATTCCAAAATCTGTTGCCAGGCTACCAACAGTAATAAAGACACTGCACGATATTTACATATGTATTTACTGTTGCTAATGAATTCTGATAGAAAACGTGGCCCACAAACTTAGTTTGTAAACATTTTTTAAAAGCAACAAAACCCCAAATTTCCTGCTTTCCCCATTGTAGGGCTTTATAGGCCTGTCCCACTTAGGCAAGTGCAGGAGACTGCACACGCCACATGGTCGCCGCATGTTCGCTGGTGGTCTCTGGTGAGTCTCCTTCATGGTTGCGAGGAGTTCCCGCATTCTGGGAACTAGTCATGGTCTCAGTATGGTCGCCGCAAATCTTTCAACATGTAGAAAATTGGTCGCCATGGAGATAATCAATAATCCTGTGGTCGTAGGTGCAGTTGTAGTGGGATCGCCATGTAGTTGTAGGTAGTTGTAAGTAGTTTTAGTTAATTGCCTTTGCTGACCGGACATTTTCATTGGCTCATTGGTGGGAAAAAACGTAAGCAGGAGTTTTCAGAACCAAGGATAACCGACCGGTAATTTTAAATGTCCGCCGAACTTCACAGCTGTGTATCTCTGGCTTATTAAAAGTTGTCTGGCTTCTTAAAAGTTGTCTCCACTCCTTCTTCCAATCCCCCCCCCCCCTTCTCCCCCTCCCCCCCTCCCCCATCTTTTAAAGGACTTACCATACACTGTGCTAGCCGTCTTAATTGCAGCGCCAACCTTCCTGTTCATCGCGGTGTATAATAATCATAATAATAATAATAAACGTTATTACGGACTCGATGTATGTCTGTATCACATTGGCTTTGCACCGTGAGAATTTTTTAGGCAATGCTCCGCCGTTTGCCCTGGCCCCCGCCTTTGCGATGTGTTTGTGTGTGTGTGTGTGTTCCACTCTGACAGTCGCCGTTCCAGTTCCCGGTTTTTCAGCAACTTGACAGTCGCCGGCAGTCCGCTGAAACGTCGCCTAAATGGGACAGGCCCATTACCCAAGTATTGACTCTTCATATCAATTCAGGCTAAAAAAAAAACAGGCCAGGATGGAGAGTATCACATCTGAACCAAAATCCGAGCTTCAATTTTTAAAACGTTAAATCAGTTTATGAGAACCAAAAGGCGAAATTGTTTTCTCCTTTGGCACTTTGCTTTGGAGTTGTTTTGTGCTGTTACCTGGAATGTGAACAGCCAATCCAGAGGAGGCCAAAAATTAAAACTAAATCTTTTTAACCAATAGAATTGTGGTTTCAACACTATTAAGAGGAACCAATTTTAAATGAATGAGTAAACGTATAGTATACACCACAGGTAAGAGGACTAGCAGACAATTTACACATGGTCTTTTTACAGTTCTGTTCTTTAATTGACCTCTAGGTGAAGTATTCTTTCCACTATAATGCAGGCCTAATGACTACTATTGGTAAAATGTAATCATTAAATTAACAGTACCATTAATCTGGAAATATCTCAACCTGGATGAGAGAGAGCATAGTGACAAGTGGCAACATGACTTTCGCATCCTTTTCTAAACATCTAGGCCTCATAAATATAGACTTGAAACGAGTAATCTGAAAATATGAGTTGCTCGCTAACAGTCCAAAATCGACAAACTCCAATTTCTCTCATTATACAACCCAATTCTCAGCTGTTTTAATGATAATACTGGGTTTTATAGATGTACCTGCTTTGAAACAAAACTTTATGACTAAGCAATTTGAATTGTTCGCTTAGTGTTTACTTTTCAATTCATTTTTATACTAGAGATTACAATGAAATCAACGAAGAAAGAGGAATTTATGTACTTGTGAGCCTACTTCAGGGTGAGAATGAATTCAGTTTTGCTTTTACGATCAAAATAGAGTTTTAACTATCTCACAGAATTTTGTTCAGTATTATAATTTGTTTTCATAATTACTCAAATTCTTTTCATTTTAGGTACAGCTAATTCAGAGCTACAAGAAAGTGTATGTATTGCACTTGGGATTCTTGGCAAAAGTACTGACCTGTACTCATCTTTTACTGATGCCAATGCATTAAAGCTTCTTTGCGATTTATTGAAGATGCCAGTGCAAAATAACATCTGGCAAGCTGTTATAGAAGCTTTAGCTGAGCTTCTGTCATCCAACAGGTAAAATGGATTGACAATGTATCTTCCTTATAAAAGTGATGATACACGTGGAAGAAAACTCATAAAACCATAAAATGGATGAAATTAAGATTCACATCGTAAGGAAGATAATTCTTGCAAAATCTTAGGAGGTGAGGTTGGAGAGGTAATGGTTGGGATGGGAATTGACAAGGGGACTCTTAAAACTTGCTTTGCTTAAAGTAAACAGGGCATCTGGTCTAGATGAGATGTATCCAGGTAGGATGTCTAAAGGACTGCCATAATCTTTCAGTAGCCCCAAGATATAGAAGAAATACCAGAGGACATGAAATAGCAAAAGAAACACCATTGTTCAAACAGATAAAAGTGCCTGCCAGAGACTTACACGTCGGTCAGCATACCTTTGTCACGCAAGCTTTGAATACTAAACTCGGAAAAATGGTTGTGTATAGGGAGAGGTTTGAATGGATAAAGATCCAACACAGATTTGCAGAGGTGAACATTTTTTGAGTAAGTTGACTGGATTTATTTTTAACTCAGTAGCAGAGGAGTTGATGGAAGGAATGTAGATTTTTACAAAATATTTAACACAGTCCAACACAAATGGCAGGTAGCAAAATTAGACATAGAATTAGAATCATTAGCACAGTGGAACGGAAAATGGTTTACAAACAGAAAGCAGAGAATACTGGTAAAGGATTGTTTCTCCTGAGTGGAGTGTGCCAGGCTGACTTACTTCCTTTGGGTCAGTCTTGAGCATACTATTTTTTAATATGTCGTACTTAGGACAGCAAGGTAACATTTTCAGATTTTCCGGATGATGCAATCTTAGAAGGATGATGAACAGTGAGAAGGAAAGTGATGGACCTCAAAAGGTCACAGGCTGGGGGATGGGCAAATGGAATGTAATGGTGACAAGTTGAAGCAACTTTCTACTTTTGTAGAAAGGACAGCCAATTTAGGCACCGTCGGAGAATTGCAAGAACAAAGAAATCTAGTTAAATGTTTGCATTTAAGGCAAGTGAAAAGCTAAACAACTTCTAAGATTAGTTTTGGTTGTAGAAGTAGAATCCGATCTCTCCACTGATGTTAATGCAGCTCCCACACACTGTCCCACAGAAGTTTATAGAATCATGAGGATCATGGAAAAGGTGGTTGATCACAGTGTAGGGGACTCGAGTGGGTGTGTGGTTACGGTGAGAGAGCAAAGATGTAGAAGGGACCTGAGAGTGACAAATGCTTTCACGTGTGAGCTACCAAAAGAAGTGGTAGAGATGGGAACAATTATCACATTTAAAAGATGCTTGGACAGGTACGTAACTACAGTGCCCTCCATAATGTTTGAGACAAAGACCCATCATTTATTTATTTGCCTTGGAACTCCACAATTTGAGATTTGTAATTTAAAAAATCACATGGTTAAAGTGCACATTGTCAGATTTTAATAAAGCCCATTTTTATACATTTTGGTTTCACCATGTAGAAATTACAGCAGTGTTTATAAATTGGAGGAACGGCATCTCATATTTTGCTTGTGTAGTTTACACCCCAGTGGTATGAACATTGACTTCTACAATTTCAGGTAGTCCTTGCTTTCTCCTTCCTTCCCTTCCCATTCCCAGCTCTCCCACAAGCCTACTGTCTCCGTCTATTCCTTTATTTTTCCAACGCGCCCCGCCCGCCCCGACATCTGTCTGAAGAAGGGTTTTGACCCGAAACGTAGCCTATTCCTTCTCTCCATAGATGCTGCCTCACCCACTGAGTTTCTCCACCATTTGATGATGTTCCAAACAGTTGATTTTGGTTAGCCTAAGGTTTGCTGATGTCTCTGACAGTTTTATTCTTGTTTCTCAGCCTCATAATGGCTTCTTTGACTTTCATTGGTACAACTTTGGTCCTCATGTTGATAAACAGCAATAACAGTTTTCAAAGGTGATGGAAAGACTGGAGGAAAGACTAGGTGCTGAGAGCTCTCTTATACCTGCATTAAAGAGGCAATTAAACACACCTGAGCAATTACAAACACCTGTGACGCCATGTGTCCCAAACATTATGGTGCCCTGAAATGGGGGGGCTATGTATAAACACTGCTGTAATTTTACATGGTGAAACCAAAATGTATAAAAATGGCAGTTACTAAAATCTGACAATGTGCACTTTAACCACATGTGATTTTTTTTTCTATTACAAATCTCAAATTGTGGAGTACAGAGGCAAATAAATAAATGATGGGTCTTTGTCCCAGACATTATGGAGGAAACTAGTTTGTGTGGAATATATGAGAGGTGCAGACACGAGCGACTAATTCAGTTAGGCATGGTCGAGTTTCCATGCTGTACAGCTCTGACTTTAATTCCTCACAGCACCTCGTGTCATTGACTGTTCCTCTGCTAAAAGTAATCTAGCACTCTCTCGCTGTCCCTAAGTAATCCCTCTATCCAAGTGAACTGTGTCAGTGACTGTATCTCCACTGAATAGATAGTAACTTGGAGGTACCATTCAGCTACAATTCTACAGATGAAAATCAGCAATATCTTTGTCCTTTTTCAACCAACCTTGCTGACGTGCTGGTTTCATAATTTGTGAAGTTGAAACCACCATAAATTTGTGGAAAGATTAAATCCAATGTCTACTTCAGGTTTTGTGAAGAAGTTGAAAATCAACAGATTGTCAGCCACCTTTGTGCAAAGATTCATCAATCATCAGAAGATAAGGTAAAATGAATAACTGATTTCAACAGGTAATTTAGATATAATCTGAAAACATTGGTAAAATCCAAAATGCTTCCAAGGGTGAGGGAGTCTAATTATATTTATCAGGGAAGTTACTGTTGTTCTGAGAACAGAAGCAGATGAAGAAACACAGTATATAAAGAGGAAGAATCAACCAGAGGATTGAGAATAAAGGTGTTGGAAAAAAACTGCAAATGACATGAGGAAAAACATTTCATGGAATTAGTGGTTAGGACCTGGAATGCACTGCCACAAGGAGCACTAGAGGCAGATTCAACAGTAAACTGGATAAGTGGAGAGCCCTTCAGCCCAACTTCCCCATGCTGACCCATCTATGCTAGTTCCACCTGCCTGCATTTCCCCCACATTCCTCTAAACCTTTCCACTCCATGTACCTGTCTAAATGTTTTTTAAATGTTGTTATAGTACTTGCCTCAGCTACCCCTTTTGGCAGCTCGTTCCATCTTTGCTATCGACAAAACCACCCAATTTAATGTCATCTGCAAACTTACTAATCACATATTCTACTTTAGACAGTAGGTGCAGGAGTAGGACATTCGGTCCCTCGAACCAGCACCGCCATTCAATGTGATCATGGCTGATCATCCACAATCAGTACCCCGTTCCTGCCTTCTCCCCGTATCCCTTGACTCTGCTATCTTTAAGAGCTCTGTCTAGCTCTCTCTTGAAAGCATCCAGAGAACCAGCCTCCACAGCCCTCTGAGGCAAAGAATTCCACAGACTAACAACTCTCTGTGTGAAAAAGTTTTTCCTCATCTCCGTTCTAAATGGCTTACCCCTTATTCTTAAACAGTGGCCACTGGTTGCCTGTTTCCACGCTGTATCTGTAAACTAAACTAAATTCCTAGCTGATGTTCATATAGACAATGTCTACAGCTTTGCCTTCATCAGTCTTTTTGGTTACATCTTCAAAAAAATCAGTCAGATTCGTAAGGCACGGTCTCCAAAGTACAAAACCATGCTGACTCCCTAATCAGTTCCTGTCTATCTAAATACATATATATCTTATCCCTCAGAATACTCTCCAATAACTTGCCTACCACAGATATTCGGCTCACTAACATATAGTTCCAAGGCTTTTCCTTGCAGTCCTTCTTAAATAGAGCCACAACATTGGCCAGCCTCCAGTCTTCCGGCACCTCACCCTTGTCTAATAATGATTCATGTATCTTTGCCTTGTTGCCTGCAGTTTCTTCTCTAGTTTCTCACAGCGTCCTCAGATATATCTGATCGGGCCCGGGAGATTTATCTAGAGAGGTTAGGAATGGGAATAGCTGGATTGCTCTTGCATGCAGCCAGCATAGACTTCATGGGTAAAGTGGCCTCCTCCCATGCTGTAACCTTTCTGTGATTATGATTTTTGAAAATTACTTGTGTAACATGTTTTTGTGATGGAAATTGATAATTAGCTCAGGGAGATGTGTGCAAATCTATTTGGATGAAGTCCAATTGCTAATAGTCTTGTCTAATAGGGCAATAGGTGCAGGAGTGGGCCATCGGGCACTGAGCCAGCACTGCCATTCAATATGATCATGGCTAAAATCAGTATCCAGGTCCTGCTTTTTCCCCATATCCCTTGATTCCTTTAACCCTAAGGGCTAAATCTAACTCTCTTGAAAACATTAGCAGAATATTCTACCAATAGTATATAGATGTAACTGTTAGCTCGTCGTTTTTTCGAGAAGATGTGATTATACACAAACAAACACAAACAGAGAGAGAGAGAGACACACACACACACACACACTTTAAAGTATATAGATAGTTGTTCACCTCAATCCCTTTAATCTCATAAAATATAACAGTCCGTATTGGTAGATGTAATTAGACCATTACCGTCTCCTATGGTTAAGCAACAAAAATAAGTGTGCTGTTTCTGCACGGATTTTGCGTTTCCGTCATCATTTTTGAAGCTTCATATATGGTATGGTGTGACATTTTATCCAAGATTTTGTATGCCAATTTTGGCACTTATCTTAAGGCCAGGCTGTTAACACATTAAATGGTTTGTTTTAAGTGTATACTTCAGAATCAACATAATCAACTGCTAAAATTACCAACTTGGAATGTCTGCTTTACACTAAGAGCACCATTAAAATGTTGCATTGGTATGGTCACATCGTTACTGTCTCTCCTTTCTAATCTTTCCCATTGGCTTATACAAGACAGTATCTTTTTTTTCTTCTCACTGAAGAAAGTCTGAAGAAGGGTTTCGGCCCGAAACGTCACCTATTTCCTTCGCTCCATAGATGCTGCTGCACCCGCTGAGTTTCTCCAGCATTTTTGTGTACCTTCTTTTTTTTTTCTTCAAAACGCTGTACACATTTCAGGTTTCAAAACTGACACCAACTGCACATTTTAGCTTGGAATTACCATATTTTCTGAATTAAATTGGAGAAGACAAAGATTAGGATCACAGTTTAGTAACTAGGTTGTAAAATACAGACTAAACTACAATGAAGATTTAGGAAGGGTAATAACCTGGACCACTTGTACATCTTTTGTTCATTATGCAATATCTTATTTAGCACTTCACTTGTGAATCTTGTATTTAAAGTAAATGTTTCCACTATGCACAATACTATCATTTATGATTATGTTGCCATTATTTTACACTGAAAATTGTAGAAGTTTTGTTTTACTGCATATGAACTCAACTTTGTGATATACAGATTTTTTTTTAATTTTCCAAAATGTATACTATTTAATTTTTTTAATATATTATATATATTTTTTTTAAACCATTTTACAGCAGATTGATCTCAGATATATTTGTATCAATATCTTAAGACGTGGCTTATTGGATGCATTATTTTTAATGCTAAGATTCCAGTTTTCTCCTATGTGCATTTCCTGAATCAAATTGTATATAAGGAAGGTGGGAGGATAATATTTATTTAAAATGTCCTTAAAATTGGAAAAATATAAATAATTGGGCTGACAAGCACTCTGTAAGGGATTGACAATAAGATCATAAAATTAGGTCCCACAAGCATCAGTGAGAGATGCATGATCGGATAATTGTTGTTTTAGTGTTAACTGGGTGTTCGGGTTAATGTTAACTGAGGGTTAAACATTGGGAGAACTCCTGTCCATCTTCAATTTGTGGAATCTTGTACCTCCATCAGCAAAGTGTCACACAGGGTCTCGGTTTAATGTCCCTTCAGTGTAATACACTTCACATTTAATATCACTTCTGAACTCCACTGAATAGTACTGATGAACATTGAACATCAGTACATTGAACATTGAAGTGAAGACACCATGCTGATGTGAATGTAAATCTTTTTGAAATGTTTTCTTTGAAAGGTTTTGGAAAACATCCTAAGGGTTCTGTGTCATCTCACTGGAAGAGCTGAGACTGTGAATTTAATGTTAGCAAATGGACTTGAGTTAACTATCAACAGGTTGGTATTGTTGCACCACTTGTAAAATGCATTTGTGTTTTGCCTTACGCAGTAGTTAAAACAGGTTTTAGAACCAATGTAGAAAAAAGATCGACACAAAATGTTGGAGTATTGAAATGTTGAAATCAATAGATGACATTTCAGATCGGAACCCTTCAGTCTGAAGAAGGGTCCCAACCCGAAACGTCACATCCATTTTATCTCGCGATGCTGCTTAAAGGGCTTTCTCACGGTGCGACCTGAAGCAAGACTTAACAAGAGTTTAACATCGTGGGAACCTCCTGCGATAACAGTACGGCATTCGTGGACCACCGAGGACCTCCGTGGCGCTAACGGCAGGTAGTCGTGTAACTTTGTAAGGTCGGGAGAAAATTCAAACATCTTTGAATTTCTCCAAGAGTGCCTTGAGCACTTTTTGGTGAGCGTTGCAACATTGTATGAACGCAGTGGCCCGTGCGATATCCGTAATAACTCTTGCGGGTACCGTGGGAACTCCTGCGAACGGTGAGTAACTGAGCAGTTTGAATTTCAGTGCTTGTTTTACCTCATTGTTAAATAAATATATTTTTTACTATCAGATTGATGTCTGCAATTCTTCATTAACACATCACTACAAGATGAATGTCTCTAATGTTATAATCCCTCTCATGCTGAAACACAAAATAGTTGAAGGGAGGTGAAATAATCACATTTTCATTCTTTTTCATTTTTGAGTGTTCAGGTACCTCACTTGCTGAGCTATTTTACTCCAGCAGTTTGTGTCTCTTTTTGTCTAAAGCAGTTTCTAAGACTGGAGGAACTCCACGGGCCAGGCAGCATCTACGGAGGGAAATGGACATGCGACCCTTTCTTCAGGCTGCCTTTTCTCTCTCCCCCCAACTCCCACCCACACACACAAATGCTGGAGAAACTCAGCGGGTGCAGCAGCATCTATGGAACGAAGGAAATAGGCAACGTTTCGGACCGAAAAGTTGCCTATTTCTTGTGCATGTGTCGGAAGGAACAGCAGATGCCGGTTTAAAGAGAATGCTGGAGTAACTCGACGGCAGGCAGCATCTCTGGGGAGAAGGAATGGGTGACATTTCGGGTCGAGACCCTTCTGATATGCTGCTTGTCCCGCTGAGCTACATGTTGTGTCTATCTTCGTTTTAATCCAGCATCTGCAGTTCCTTCTTGGCCGAACCCGATTGAAAAATGAGAGGCTGGGCGATAGAGCACTGGGTCTGACAAGGATCAGGCTTCAGTAAGCAAAGTAAAGAGAGGTGGCAACGTTTTGGAAATGAAGCGGGTAATCCGAGTGATGGCGAGACGGTATCCTCTAATCATAATTCTTAAACACAAATGCACCGAGTTCCTCCAGCACTTCGTGTTTTGCTCAGTATTCCAGCATCCGCTGTCTCCCGCGTCTCCAATAAAACAAAACTACTGTCAAAAGGGTGAAGAATAGGGGCAGAGATAGATACATTCCTGATTAGTGCGGCTGTCAGGAGGTTATGGGGAGAAGGCAAGAGAATGTGGTTGAGAGGGAGTGCCCATCTGTTATTATTAATTGGACAGTTCGGTCTGTGAAACGCAACACGCCAGCCCCGACATCCAGCCCGGTGGTCAGTCCTTTGAAGATAGACACCAGTTGCTTGGAGCACCTCAGCGGGACAGGCAGCATCTCTGGAGAGAAGGAACGGGTGGCTTTTCGGGTCGAGAGCCTTCTTCAGACTGAGAGTTTCACCTCTCAGTAGATAATAAAATAAGACAATCATCACGGTCAATGTGAGACACAGTCTTTATTCCTATTTGACAAAATAAAAAGACGACTTCTTGCACATATTGAGAGAAGGTGCATCACACCAAACAACATTTGTCTAAAAAAAAAACAGATTATTCTTCAGCTCATTAAAGAGCTCGGGCGAAAAAAACCAATATAGTGTGTGAAAAAAAGTAACATCATTTGGCCACGTGATTAACACTACAGTCCACGATGTTCATTCAAGATTAACGGGAAAGATCGGGAGATGGACAAGTCACTCGCACAAATAACAGAAATGCCGAGTACCGTGGGAACTCTTTATCTACCCCCCGTTATATAGTGCGGAACTCGTGCTGGACCACGACCACTTCACTCTGGTGACATCTTGCGTCAGGTCGCACCGTGAGAACCGGCCATTAACCAGCTGAGTTGATCCAGTATTTTGTGTCTATCTGGTATAAACCAGCACCTGGAGTTGCTTTTTATTACATTTAGAGCAAACATCTCGGTTTTTGATGCTATACTGAACTTTCACAGTTTAATTTACTGCTTTTTCTTGACTTTAGGTTGTTATTGAGCACATCTAGCAAAAGTATTTTACATAAGGTTGCAAATAAAATGAAGTTTTCACTGACCAGTTTGCAAAATGTTCACCTACAAAATGATGCCGTCTATTGTGAAGGGAATAATGGTATGGTTGACCTATTTATACTTAATATTTATTATGGAATGGAAATTGTTTTATATACCTGAAGTTAGCGTGTATTGAAACGATTCTGTCAGCTGCAATGTCTTTTGCAGTTACATGAAATCTATACTAGTTTTTGAGGAATGGTTCATCACCGTGGTGACAGATAAACCACTTTTGTTCCCATTTCATCTCTTCCGCAACGGGTTCTATTTAAAAATAACTTCAAATGTCCATCAGTTTTAAAGTAGTCTTTTTAGTGACCATACTTCCAATAGTAGACAGAGTGCAGGAGTACCTCAACGGGTCTCTTGAGAGGCTGCCTCTGCAATTCTTTGTTCCTACTTACTTTCAATAGTGACTGGAAAGATGTAGATAAACATATCTACATAATGTTTGCTGCATGTTTGCTTGTGAAACTATCTGTTCTGATGTCTGTCTCATCGTATCATAGTGTATGATGAAAGCACAGCATAAATTGCATGAAATGGAGACATTAAGATTCAAGGTCAATAAGGGCATTTATAGCTTCATTGAAATTATGTAATTTATTGAAAAGCTTTTTGGCTGAATCTAAACAATCAATTATCTGGAAATGGAAAACAATGATTCCGCTCTTTGAGTGCTGCATGCTTGGCCCAACATCTGTTGTATGCCGTATTCTCCAGAGTTAGAAACGGGTTATTGGCATTGGTCTGAGGATGTCGTACAAACCAGCTGTTTATTTCATTTGGAAACATCAGCATTGCACTGTGTTCTACTCAATGATTTCTTGCCTAATGTCATTGGAATTCATCCATTTAACTGCATCCTTAAAATAGAATTGCCAAGTGAATGTATGTGTTTTTTAAGCATTCTACAATTAGTGCATATTTTGTGATGCATTCTGTTCTGATCACAGATATCATGGATATTCCCAGAGAGAAATCAAGTCAGTCTACAGTGGATCATAAAAGGTTATGCATTCTGATAATTACTCATAATCTGTGACTGAGTCATGTAACAAGGTTATATGATTCAAACCTTCATTCCTTTAACTGACATCTTTCATATTTCTACAGCTTTCACCCTGAAATAAAGTGGCATCAGAAGGATGATCATCTTGTGCTGAATATAAAGTTGCAAAATGTGACACGACACTCATGCAGATTTGATCATTGCAAAGTGATATTCAGGTGTGTAGAATATGTATTACCCACAAAATATATTACAATATTTCATCAATTGATCTGACATTTCTTATTCAAATGCAGTGCCTCTGTTGATGCCAAATTATACATGGCAGATTTGGAACTTCAAGGCAGTATTTTAGAGGGAAAGTGCTCATGTATCATAAAAAACGCAGAGCCTGTCATTACGCTGTTTAAAGAAGAGAGAGGTACCTGGAGCAGTTTGCTGAAACTTAAGGTATGCAATATTTTTTTCTGGCACTCTAAACACTTGGATAGTTATATGAAATGAACCTTGAAATACTTTGCAAAATCTAAACTGAAGATCAAGAGTAACAAAAATAGTCTTGAATCTAATTTATTTTAAAATTATACATGATCCGTGGTTTGAAATTTGACAAAATTGATGCTCACCAAGCAACTCTCCTTTTCCCCATTATCATTTTACTTAATCGCCCATTGCAGTAGAGGAATAGGCCTTTCTGCCCACTCTGTCCATGTTGCCTATCAGGTATCTGTTTATATTCATTCCATTTCCCTTCCATTGGTGATTCCACTGGCAACAGATGCTTATTAAATGCTGTGAGATTACTTGCCACAAACATCCTCACAGGGATTGCCTTCTAGATTCCAACCAGCACCTGGGTGAAAATGTTCTTCCCTGACATCTATCTATCTATATTTAAAACTCTGTGGCTGGCTGGCTGGCTGACTGTGTGTGTTTCTGACTTGTGGCTGCCAGCCTTTGATTCGTTGCTACGCCAACGTCAGACCCTGAAACGCCGAGTTTTTTTCCGTTTCGGTAGAGATTTCACTTGTCATTCCATGTATCCACTCCTCATTAAATTTTGTCGTGTTTATGTACACATTTTCAATAAAATCCTTCTCTCCCCCCCCCCACTCACTCATTTTGTCGCCTGCTGCTGGCGCCCGCATCTCGCCTCAAAGACGCCATTTAAAAACAGCCGCACTGCTGATTCCTGAGCCGCTTGAGTTGGAGGACCACGTCTCCCGTGGGGGCTACGGGTAGGGAACGGCTGCATTGGGGGAGCAGACCCAACGGGTCTGCACTTGGTCTAGTCACTTTTAAACATTTTACCCTTTACTCTAAATCCATGCCCTCTAGTTTTAGATACCTCTGCAGTGAAGAAAGGTGTCCTCTCCCCCAAGAAGAAAAAAACCTTGTTTATCCAATCTTAACTCATAACTGGGCCTGTACTCGCTGGAATTTAGAAGGTTGAGGGGGGACCTCATTGAAACTTACAGAATAAAGAAAGGCGTAGATAGAGTGGATGTGGAAAGGACATTTCCACTGGTGGGAGAGTCTAGGACCAGAGGCCGTAGCCTCAGAATTAAAGGGTACTTTTTTAGAAAGGAGGTGAGGAGGAACTTCTTTAGTCAGAGGGTCGTTAATCAGTGGAACTCATTGCCACAGAGGGCTCTGGAGGCCAAGTCAGTGGATATTTTTAAAGCAGAGTTAGGCAGATTCTTGATTAGAATGGGTGTCAAGGGTTATGGGGAGAAGGCTGGAAAATGGGATTAGAAGGCAGAGATCAGTCATTATTGAATGGTGAAGTAGACTCGATGGGTCGAACAGCCTAATTCTACTCTCCAAGCAAAGCTCTCTTGGTGAATCTCTTCTCCACAAAAAAACTGGAGTAACTCAGCAGGACAGGCAGCATCTCTGGAGAGAAGGAATGGGTGACGTTTCACAGAGTGCTCGAGTAACTCAGCAGGACAGGCAGCATCACCGGAGAGAGGGAATGGGTAACATTTCGGGTCGAGACTCTTCTTCAGACTGGGTTCTGCATCTTATCTTTTCTGAAGTTATACTATAACCTCCCTGTTTTTAAAATCCATGCCCTGGCTAATGAATGCAAATATCCCACACACCATCTTAACCACCTTATTGTGCTGCCACCTTCTTTAATTTTGTTCACTACTGATGTTTTTCCCTCCAATCTGCTGTCAAGATTTTGTTTTTCAGTTCATCTGTACAGTTTCTGTCCTGTTGAAGGCCCTCAGTCCTCTCCCTGCTGTATGATTCTCTTAATTTTTATCCAGCCCTTGATATCCCTTACTTGCTGTATACCTTACAACCTAATGAGAACACATTGGCCCCGAACTCTGTTGAATGATCCCCACTTGCCTGATGTAGACTTACCTGCACGTGGCTGTTCCCATTAGCTTAGTTGGTTCCAGTATAATTATATTGAATTGGCTTTCCTTCATTTCCAGACCATTCCTATCCCTTTCCATAACTTCCTTGAAACCTAGAGAGTTGTGGTCACTACCTACAAAGTGCTCTCCCTCAAACGTAACTGCTAAAAGGAATAGGTGGCATTTCGAGTCGAGACCCCTCTTCAGACTGAAACGATGATCTGGGCAAAGATCCTCGTAACAATGAAAATATAGTTGAATGTATAATTGAAAAACCATGTCGTACTGGCTATTGGATATGATGGAGCTTGGTTATGATGGATAGGATAAGTGCTTCTTTGTCTATTTATAATGAACCAAATAGTTTATTTCAATATTATAAATGTTCTTGAATCTGAATGCACAAAACGTTACTTGCAACTGTTCATTATCAGTAAAAGGTATCTTACTCCAAGTAGAGCAGGGAATGTTAAATTATGTTCCTGGCTGCAGGCTATTGCGAAAGATGGGAAGAGGAAAATGTTTAGGTGCCTTGGTGACAGGACTGAACAAAGAAACTGTTACAAAACTGGAGAGGGATGATGTAACTGAGGGGCCACAGACAAAGCCCATGCTTGGAATTCAGGCCAAGCACCTTCATGCTACAGGGTGTATCCTCAGCCACCAAATGGCTAGAAGGAAAGACTGAAGAAAGCAAGATGTCACTTTAACCTTTATGGGCGACTAATTGCATACCTTGGGTATTCAAGCAATGAATTTCACCGTGACTTGTCACATGAGGCAACAAAACATTCCTTCACTCATTCACCAGGTGTTGCAAGAACAACAAAGTAGTGATATTAGGAGACTTTATCATTACTTAGGATAACTTTGTAACAGTACGAGTTGTATATATTGAGCATCCTGTCTTCTCTCCAAAGATGCCAAGGTGAGGGAATGGTTTCCAATACATATTGGTCATTAACCCTGTAACTGAAGAGTTTGTATTGCAATTGTCTTTCAGAATCCAAATGTTACTTTTGATTTCAACTATTTTGAGGAAATGCCAGATGATGGAACTCTTCCAATTTTCACTGGTAAGGTCCTTTCATCCTAGAGTTACATCTTGTTTCAGTGGGTATGCCAAACCAGTTCAATGAGGACAATGTATTCCAGCACAATGATTAGCATTTTAAACTTGCAGTATTTAATTTGCTCGTGGTCACTAGCTGATCAATATAAGAACCGCATTACTGCTGTAAGTGGCTGGACCACAAAATGAATTGACTTTGGATCATTATCCCCAGTTTTATTGTTGAAATGTTTAAAAGTTGAGATGAACAAAATATTTCTGATATGATGCATTCAATTATTAATACCAGTAACCATGGGTGAACATATGATGAGCATTTGATGGCACTGGGCCTGTACTCGCTGGAATTTGAAGGATGAGCTTCATTGAAACTTACAAATAGTGAAAAGCCTGGATAGAGTGGATGTGGAGAGTTTCCTATAGTGAGAGAGTCTAGGACCAGAGGGTACAACCTCAGAATAAAATGGCGTACTTTTAGAATGGCGATGATGAGTTTCTTTAGTCGGAGGGTGGTGAATCTGGAATTCAAGGCTGTGGAGGCTAAGCCATTGGGTATTTTTAAGGTGGAGATTGACAGATTCTTGATTACTCAGTGGTGTCAGGGGTTATGGGGAGAAGGCAGGAGAATGGGGTTGAGAGGGAAATATAGATCCAGCATGCTTGAATGGCAGAGTAGACTCGGTGGGGCAAATGAACTAATTCTGCTCCTACAATTTATGAACCATGCCCAACCTCCTTCCTTTCACATGCACCAGGTGGATTTTGAAAAGGAGACAGACACATAAATGCACCTAAAAAGACATGCAGCGCTGGAGTAACAGTGGGCCACAAAGCAACTCTGGAGAACATGGATAGGTGACATTTCAGGTCAAATCAGTGTGAAGAAGGGTCCTGACTCGAAACATCACCTGTTCATGTTCTCCCGAGATGCTACCTGATCCTCTGAATTAGTCCAGAACATTGTGTCCCTTTTTGTAAACCAACATCTGCAGGTCCCTATGTCATCATGTAAATCCACCCACTGTTTCGCAGAACCAGCCTCATTACTGGCATCATAATACTAGATAAAGTTGTGCTGAACTTTCTTTGCATTTTGTGACATTTGATTTGAGAAACAGTTGGTTCTTTCTGTGGACCATATATATAGTTACTCTGACTGCCCATGGAGCATTGAGTCTGGAAGGAATATGAGTGGGCCTGTCTAAAGAGAATGGTCCTTGTCCGTGAGTTAAGAAGTGAACATTGCTTTTCAATACCTGACCTAGTACCTCATCGTTCATTGCACCATATCCAGTAGTGCGAGCACTCTTACACTCAGTAACAGACCATACAGATTCAGATACTGTAGGAGAAATGAATTGCCTTTGGATCATTATCCACAGTTTTATTGAAATGTTTTAATAGTTGAGATGAACAAAATATTGCAGATGTGATGCATTCAAATATTGACAATCATGCATTAGCATGTTATTTTTACTTTTGTTTTGTATAGACATGAGAAGTAAAGGACATCCATTGGTGCTAGAACCCATTGTCGATGAATGGAATAGTTTGACAAATGATTATGACAGCTCCGAAGAAGATTATTGAAAATTCTGGTATATTAAAAAAGTTTACGGTCTTAGTTATTCAAATGGCAGTCACTTCAGTAAAGGATTTTGTACCTGTGGTGTTCTTTGTATCTCAGATGTAATTTCTAAATAGTATTTTCTATAAATATAATAAAGTGTAAATTGGTTTTATGTATCCTTTATATTTCAAGAGGCATTCAATGGTTAACATTAGATTTAATGTAAAGATTGTCTTATAAACATAAATGTCTCTCCAAAGACACAAAGTGCTGGAATAACACAGCAGGTTGTGCAGCCTCTCTGGCGAAGCTGATGTTTTAAGTCGAGGCCCTTCTTCAGACTGATTGTAGAAGGGGGAAAGAAAGCTGGAAGATAGGAGGATACAGGTAAGGGGGAGTAATGATAGGTGGCTGGCTGGTCAGAGGACAGGTGTGAGCAAAAGGAGGAAGGAGTTCATGTCAGAAGTGATAGGAGTAGAATTAGGCCATTTGGCCCATCAAGTCTACTCTGCCATTCAAACATTCTGATCTATCTCTCCATTCTCGTGCCTTCTCCCTAGAACCCCTGACATCAATACTAATCAAGAATTTATCTATCTCTGCCTTAGAAATATCCATTGACTTGGTCTGACAGACTTCTGTGGCAAAGAATTCCACAGATTCACCATCCTCTGACTAAAGAAAAGTCCTTTAATGCTGAGGCTGTGACCTCTAGTCCTAGACTCTCCCACCAGTGGAAACATCCTCTCTGCATCCACTTCATCCAGGCATTTCACTATTCGATTTTGATACGTTTCAACACCCCCTCCAGCGAGTACAGGCCCAGTGGGTCAAAGGTTCATCATACGTTAACCCACGCATTCCTGGGATCATTCTTGTAAACCTCCTCTGGACCCTCTCCAGAGCCACCACATCCTTGCTCAGATATGGTGCCCAAAATTGCTCAAATGTTCCAAATGCAGCCTGACCAGCGCCTTATAGAGCCTCAGCATTACTTCCCTGTTTTTGTATTCTAGCCCTCTTGCAATAAACGCTAGCATTCCGTTTGCCTTTACAGCAAGTTTCAAATGTTTAACCTGGAAGGAGGAATGGACCTGGAAGGGGGAAAATGGGTGTAAGTCCAGTGGTGGGTGGTTGGGGGAGGAGGGGTTTAATGTTGTATTCTCCCTCCTGCAATCATTCTGAACAAGGGCCCTGACCCAAAAGGCCACCTATTCATGCTCCCCAGAGATGCTGCCTGACCTGCTGAGTTACTCCAGCACTTTGCCTCTTGTGTTATAAACCAGCAGCTGCAGATCTTTGTTATTTAATCTGTTGATTATTTAATTAATTAGCCCCTAATTACTTCTCCACATCAGTGGATCTTCAGGAAACAAATTGCAGGAATTCTAATTCAAGGCCCTATGTTTAATGACAGAATCAATTTTTGTTTAAAGCCTCAAAATTCTGAAGATTGCAGGTTGATCAAGCATCTCTCTGCCAACGGCTGAAACTAACAGTAGGGGGCAGTAGAGGGTACTTTGCGAAGTTCCACATAATGGTATGAACAGTGCCTTCAAACTCAGGACATATGCAGCAAAGATCCTATAGCGAGCAAGATAGTCCACTCGACGAAAAAGGCGTAGTAATGTCATGGGCAGATTCATTGGCAATCTTCGGCCCCATTTCCGTAACCGGCTTCCGTCTCCACCATAGCGGAGCAAAGATACTAGTGACAGAAGCCGGTTACGGAAACATCCTCGTCAAAATCTTCTCATTTTCTTTCTGCCTCTCTGCCACAGCAAAAAGATGCCTATGTTCCTTCCACAGTGTGTGGGGAGTCTGGCCCGGATCAGCACGGCTGGGACGCTAGTGTATAGTTACAGGGGGGTTGCAATGTATTTTTATGTTATGTTGTCCCTTGTCTGTGTCTGAAATAAAGTTTATCATATGTAAAAATCTGGAGAAATGTGTGTGTGTGTGTGTGTGTTATATGATTATATACATCTATATTACATTAATATATGTGTGTTCTTTCCTACACAATCTAATCAGTTGTATGGTCGCTGAATAAAACCATCCTTAAGTTATACATCATTTTTTAATCTTGCTCAAAACAAATTTTATTTTGTTAAATACTTCATTTAGATTACCCCACCATTACATACAGATCTCATTCCACTCTCTGGCTATTGGGAAAACCAGGCCCATTTTATTGTTGAATAACAATTCCATAGACACAAAAAATTATTAAGGAACATTCCAATAGTAGAGCAACTGGAATCTTCATATTGCTATTATTTTACCAAATACTGCAGTTGTGAACAGTGTGATTAGATGAATTACAGAGTGCAAGTGCAATACAAAAATCAACTCAAACACAGCACATGAGCCATTAAAAAAAGAAAAGTTTAAAAAAAAACATTAAAAAAGACAATTAACAGAATCCTAATTTGTTAACATATTAATCTTTAACAAAATTTAACAGAATTATGAATCTAACCCTATATCACATACACAAACTGTTCCCCCACAATGCCAAGAGGGATTTACAAGTCGGGTCGGGTTACTGAAATGGACGAAAAAAAGGCCCACGTTCTGCTCCGTTGCATACTACACGTCAGCCCATTGCATTTAGCAGGAGTGGTCTATCTTGCTCAGCTATAGGATCTTTGATATGCAGTGTCTGTAATTATTGTAGTTAAATATAGGCTCCAGATATTAGTCTGAATGTTTCATGTTTTGAATTTAATTTTAAGATTAAACTCAACAGAGATAAACATCATTGGGAAAATTAAGTCGCAGAGACATGTGCCTAAAACGATTTGATGGGATACATTGGGATATAGATGAACTGCAGAAATGGGCAGAATAATGGTAGATGGAGTTTAATCCATCTGAGGTGTGAGGTGTTGCACTTTGGGAGGTCAAATGTCTGGGGAAAATATGCAATTAATGGCATGAGCGACAACAGCATTAATGTAAAGAGGGATTGTGGAGTCCAAGTCCATAACTCCCTGAAAGTGGCAACATAAGTAGATAGAGTGTTAAAGAATTGATATGGTATGCTTGCTTTCAAAGATTAGGGCTCTATAGGATTTTGGTTGGGTTACATTTGGAGTATTAGGTGCCATTCTGGTCACGCCATTACAGGAAGGATGTGGAGGCGTTGGAAAGGGTGCAGAGGTTTACCAGAATGATGCCTGGATTAGGAGGTAGTGGATGGAAAAATCAAGCACTAGAGGGCAAAGCTTTACGGTGAGTGGTACAGTTTAAAGGAGATGTGCTGGGCAACTTTGATTTACACAGAGGGTGGTGTGTGCCAGGAACACAAAGCCAAGGGGGGTGATAGTGGCATTGAAGAGACATTTGGATAGGCACACGGATATGTAAAAAAATGGAGGGGGATATGGATTCAGCTCGTACGAGTAAAAAGTAACAATTTTTTTCATCACGAGTATTTCTTTACTCGTGGACATTTTTCACAGTGTTGAAAAAACGTCACGAGTTTACCGGATTTCCCGAGTACCTACCGTTACTTGTACGAGCCGAGACATCCACGAACTCCTACGGACCGCTATGGACATTCACCGAGTTCAAATCAGAGGAAAACTCGGGAGAACTCTTGAATTACCTCGTACTGTGGGACAGGCCCTTTAAGCTCTCAGACTTGGGTAGCATTGGTTAAACAGCTACAGATATGTTAATAATATCCCAAACTGTTCATCAGAATAAATTATTGAATAGTCACCAATATGTCTGAAAATAGTGTCTCAGTGGCACTAAATGTATTTTACATTGTAATCTGCCTCATTCATTCCATCAATGATAATGAGGTAGAGGTGCATTAAGCAATAAGAACAATATTTTTATTTTTCAGTTTCTGTTGGTCCCACCTCCAGGAACAACTGTAGATGCATGGTAATCGGCCCTGGAAATACAACTAAATTATTATCTCCAACTTCAATGAACTTGACAATATTATACAAAGATATTTTATAGTTTAAGGGAAATGTATATCCCAAAAATTCAAAGCAGTTTGTGCAGCAGACTATATTCTCAGATTTATGATTTGCATCAGTCTAATTAATCTGAGATATTGTGATATTTGCTGAAATTCATCTAAATTTATTTTTAACAAATGCCCTTTTGAGAATCAAACAAAGTTCATTATTTTAATCTAAGATTCTCTCTGGTTAATTCAAGTTCTTAAGTAACATGTCAGTTTTTGTCCAACAAGTTTCACATAAGAATTTGAATCTGGGCTCTCCTTATATAAATTTAAAACAACACTGAATGAGATTTACCACCAGGAAACAGTTTAATAACATAATGCCAAGGAATTCTGTCTTAATTCATGTTTATACTATTGTCAAATAATTCTTGTAATTTGAAAAAACAACTATTTGAACAAATGAATACTTTATTGTTAGATGTGACAAGTCACAATGAAATTCCTTGCTTGCATACTCAAGGTATGCAAATAGTCGCCCATAAAGGGCACCTACAAATTTGAAAACACAATAGCATTGATATTCCTAGGATTTAGCTTTAATTCTGCTCAGAAAATGGCAAGATTGCCATAAAGTCATTTAGCATGGAAACAGGCGCTTCAGCCTAACTTGTCCACACGAACCAAGATGCCCCAACTGAGCAATTCCCATTTGGCCGAGTCACCCAATCTATTCCCAGCATGATATTATACACCTCTACAAGATTACCCCTCAGTCTCCTGCACTCCAAGGCTAAAAGCCCTAACCTGCCTAACCTCTCCCTAAAAGCTCAGACCCTCGAGGTCTGGCAACATCCTCGTAAATCTCTGAACGCTTTGCAACTTAAGGGTGATCAGCACTACGCACAATACTCAAGTGCATCCTCACAACTTTTCGTACAACTGTAACATACTTCTATACTCAATTTCCTGACTGGTCCAATGTGCCAAAAGTCTTCTTCACCGAACTGAGAAAAAGATTCTGACTATGCCTCTCACAATTTTGTATAGGTCTCCCTGCAGCCTCTAGAGTACCATAGAAAATAATCCAAGTCTCTCTATACTCTCCATTAGCTAATACCCATGCACTTTGACAGAGGAAGATATCAAACTTGTTTTTACATTTGCATATCTAGTTTCAGGGCAGGAAGAGACCACTCATTGCACACCTTTATTAAGTATTTACCTATGCCTTAATAATATTCAACAATGTTGCTTCATCACCCTAAGGAAAATAGTTCCAAAGACTCATGCACTTCCGTTTCATCTCATGTGTCTTAAAAGGATGACCCCTGATGTAGTGTCTTCCTGGTCAATATCCTTGTACGAGAAAACTCCCTCTCCAACCCATCAAGACCTCTCTTCTAAATTTCAGCAATCACAGGCTTAGCCTGCCCAAATCCGTCATTAGATAAATCACCCATTCCAGGCATTACTCAGATAAGCCTTGGCAGAACTGCTGCCATTGCAGTGATATCGTCTCACAAATAAGCAGATCAGTACTGTGCACGTGACTACAGGTACTAAGCAATTAATTTTACTACTTACTTATTATTCTGCTAATCCAGCTGAAGCGAAAATAAATGAACAGGACGTAAAATATTAGTCCTCCCACAATGAATAATGTACAGTATAGGTATGCCCAGTCTGGGGAGTCAATGATTGGAGCAAGAACCAAGTAAACTGCAATAACAGTTACAATGCATGGAACAATGATGGGAATCTGAAACACAAACACACAGTGAGACTTTAGTGGTTCAAACCTGAAAGATGTAGGCATACCTTCCTCTCAACATTCTCAATTTCAGATGAAGGTGTAATTGGTTCACATATATGTACTTTCCCATTGTCTTGGTGAGTTTTATACTTTATCTCCTTCCAGTTACATTCCACAATCAAAGGCCAGAGTGTTTAGCTACATGTTGGCTAATCATAGTTTAAAAACTGAGCATCCACAGATATACTGTTAACACTGAATCGACCGAAAACAAGCAGCGCTGTTGTGAACAGTCTAAAAACCTAATGAGAAAGCTGTCATTATAATTTACTAGACTAAGTGGGACCCGTTGGGTCCCATGTTCACACGGGAGGGCTGGTCCCCCGACGCAATTGAACTTTTAACTTCATGCCAAAGCAGCCAAACCACCATTTGCAGGCAGCATCTTTTTACTTCAAACCAACCATATTTTCATTTTCAAACCCCATTAAGGGCACTCACAGTTGAGTAGACATGTGTTCAGTGTTATTCAGAGCTCAGAGAAATGTGACCCTCTGGCTTCCTCCAGCTTGCAGACTGAGTGAGGCACACCACTATCGGTTTTATAGTCCCTCCCCCTCCCACCAGCAGGGGCAGCAGAGAGAATGGTGATTTAAAAAAAAACATTAATATCTCTCTGATTTTTCATCGATGGGAAAAATCTTCTGGTCCAGGAAGGCGGACGTGGGCTCTGAGCGAGGTGGTCAAAAATGACGGTCGTAGGTGGCGGCGTTCTCTCGGAAATCGCAGCACAGAAAGCCAAAACCGGTCAAGAACAGACTTTTAGTAATATATAGATTTCATGAATACGTTGATTGCTTGGATCTAATTAAACAAAGTTGTAGAGTCAAGCGAAAGCCTACAAGATGTTTAGTTGGTTAGTTCTACGTCAATGACGGCCATCGCCACCTCAACTCTGCCATGGTGCTTGTGTAAGCCACAAGAGAGTCGGTGAGACAATTAAAAAAAAAATCTAAAACAAAATCTCCAAATGTCAGATATGAAACAACCTATTTCATATGCACTGATGTGGATAACAACAAATCAGAATGGGAAACTTCTGTAGATGCTTCAAATATGAAACAAAAACACAACCCCTGGATGGGTTATCCATGATTGTCAAGGATGAGTTAGCATTTCAGTGCACTAATCTTTCTTCAGAACTGAAATATTAACTCCTCTTCCACAAATGGTGACATTTTAGTTTACTCTTTTACTAATGTAAATTCCTTAAAGAAAAATGTATTTTGTGATCCCTAAAATTCAACAGGTTTGCTGAAAATGAATGCAAATCTTAATGACCAATTGGTCCACGTAATTGAAAGGAAAGAAATGTCATTTACATCTAACCTTAACAGGTCTTCGCAGATTTTTTCTTGTAAATCTCATGACGATTAACGAGAACGTAGTCAGTCCATAAAAAATCCAGGAAGCAAAGCTGAAGTAATTTATAAGAGTGTTGATATCTCCTGGAATTATGTAGATAATAGCTAGAAAGCCCTGTGAAACAGAGTGTAGTGTTAAATAATTTACAGTGAAAAAAAAATAATTAGATTTACATTTAGTGTAGTACTAGCCTTTTTTGAGGAAGTTTACATAATTATAACACCATTTGATAGATACTGCAGGTGATGCACAGGATATGGATAAAACATTGACAAACTAACAAAAGCAGCACATGGTTATAGACAGTGCCCTCCAAAATGTTTGGGACAAAGACCCATCATTTATTTATTTGCCTCTGTACTCCACAATTTAAGATTTGTAAAAGAAAAAGTCACATGTGGTTAAAGTGCACATTGTCAGATTTTAACAAAGGCCATTTTTATACATTTTGGTTTCACCATGTAGAAATTACAGCTGTGTTTATACATAGCCCCCCCATTTCAGGGCACCATAATGTTTGAGACACATGGCTTCACAGGTGTTTGTAATTGCTCAGGTGTGTTTAATTGCCTCCTTCATGCAGGTATGAGAGAGCTCTCAGCACCTAGTCTTTCCTCTAGTTTTTTCCATCACCTTTGGAAACTTTTATTGCTGTTTATCAACATGAGGACCAAAGTTGTGCCAATGAAAGTCAAAGAAGCCATTATGAGACTGAGAAACAAGAATAAAACTGTTAGGGACATCAGCCAACCCTTAGGCTAACCAAAATCAACAGTTTGCAACATAATTAAGAAGAAAGATCTTACTAATCGCAAAAGGACTGGCAGGTCAAGGAAGACCTCCACAGAAGAATTCTCTCTATAATAAAGAAAAAACCCCAAACACCTGTGTGACAGATCAGAAACACTCTTCAGGAGTCAGGTGTAGATTTGTCAATGACCACTGTCCACAGAAGATAGCATGACAGCAGCATTATCACGTTTTGTAATTGTAAATAAAAACATGAATTTCTTACATTAAATATGAGAGCTGGTGAGGGTGTTAAACGTCTGATGTTGATGTATGACAATAACTTAACCATATGACCTTCACGGGCTGTCACATAAGTCAGCCTGTTAAGAAAAGTAAAGTCAAAACAGACCTCCACAGTTACGTCAAGTTTGTCTGCAGCTAACTTCAATGTTCTAAAGTAAGTTTAAAAGAAAATATTCCGCTCAGAAAAGAAGACATGAAATTGGTGTGAAAATATTCTAAATCAGTTGATGTGGTGGTTGGTGGAAGTAGGGCCGCAGAGAAGTGAATCTTAGCCCAATGCTGGGAAACTAAGATCAAAGGAATGGTCATACTAAATATGCCGTCATTCCTGGGCATCAAGGTGTGGTCTCTCTGGAGCAGAGAATGCCAAAAGGTAACACGGGTGAGGTATATAAAATTATGAGGGTATAGACAGGGCGGATTACAATATTTTCCCTTCATCAAAGATAGATAAAACTAGAGGACATAGGTCAACGGAGATGTTGGCGGGCGGGTGAATAGAGATTTAGAGGGGTTATAAATGAGGTCTTCCTCATCCAGAAAGTGCTAAGCACCATGATGTACACTGCCACAGAGACTGACTGAGCCTGTGCTGCTGACATTTCACAAGTGTCTACATGAACACCCAAATCACTTAGACATTCCCAAAATCCATCCTCAGATTGTCTGAAAGAGTAACTGGAAATGGTTGAAATAGGCATAGGAACAAAATGAGTGATTAAGTAGTGTGTTAGTTTGAGTTGATAATGGGGAAAGCTGGTCATGAGGGGTGTAATAAATACTTTTGTCACAGGATGCTGCTTTTTTTTTTTTAATGACGGACGAGGTATTTTTTTTAATGACGAAGAGTAGGGATTAATGGGTCAGTGCTGGGACCACAGCTATTTACAATATACATCAATGATTTGGATGAAGGGATTCAAAGTAACATTAGAAAATTTGCTGATGACACCAAGCTGGGTGGCAGTGTGAACTGTGAGGAGGATGCTATGAGAATGCAGGGTGACTTGGACAGGTTGGGGGAGTGGGCAGATGCATGGCAGATTAAGTTTAATGCGGATAAATGTGAGGTTATCCACTTTGGTAGCAAAAACAGGAAGGCTGATTACTATCTAAATGGCACCAAGTTGGGAAATGGGGAAGTACAACGGGATATGGGGGTCCTTGTTCATCAGGCTATGAAATTAATCATGCAGGTACAGCAGGCAGTGAAGAAAGCGAATGGTATGTTGGCCTTTATAACAAGAGGAATCCAATATAGGAGCAAAGAGGTCCTTCTACAGTTGTACAGAGCCCTAGTGAGACCACACCTGGAGTATTGTGTGCAGTTTTGTTCCCCTAATTTGAGGAAGGACATTCTTGCAATTGAGGGAATGCAGCGTAGGTTTACAAGGTTAATTCCCGGGATGGTGGGACTGTCATATGCTGAGAGAATGGAGCAGCTGGGCTTGTACACTCTGGAGTTTAGAAGGACGAGAGGGAATCTCGTTGAAACATTTAAGATTGTTAAGGGTTTGGACACGCTAGAGGCAGGAAACATGTTCCCGATGTTGGGGGAGTCCAGAATCAGGGGCCACAGTTTAAGAATAAGGAATAAGCCATTTAGAACGGAGACGAGGAAACACTTTCTCACAGAGAGTGGTGAGTCTGTGGAATTTTCTGCCTCAGAGGACAGTGGAGGCAGGTTCTCAGGATGCTTTCAAGAGAGCTAGATAGGGCTCTTAAAGATAGCGGAGTCAGGGAATATGGGGAGAAGGCAGGAACGGGGTACTGATTGGGGATGATCAACCATGATCACATTGAATGGCGGTGCTGACTCGAAGGGCCGAATGGCCTACTCCTGCACCTATTGTCTATTGTCTTAATTCATGGCCCGAACATGTGTCACAATTGCAGGTCCTTTCCCAGAAACTCACAGAGTCTCCAATATTGATGTACAAAGTTCTGCTGGCCACTGAATCTGAATGATAAGCAGGTTCTTCAACAAACCAGCTACAAACTTCAGCTAGCAAAATATCTATCTTTGAACAATCTATGTTATCATTGGCATCCATCACAGAACTGCACAGCACAGAAATAAATGACATTTCAATCAATCTGTGTCGGAAGCCCCAGCCTGGAGCACAGAAATAGTTCATGAAGGATTATTTCCTAATGCTAAGATCAGTTTTGGGAATTTTCCAAGTCTCATTTGATAGTCTGGGCCAGACTAGACATTTAAACAGAGATCTGCCACTTACTAAATATTCCAATCAGAAATAGACAAGAACCATATGATATTGATGAGATTGATAATTGATTTATTTATCAATACGTAAGGAACAGCAGTGGTAAGAGACTGGAGCAGTTGGACATGCAGTAATTGGCAGGGGGAGAGTGGGACAGGACATGTCTGGGGTAAACTCGGACCAGCAATCCAGAATGAATATAGAGTGGAAATCATTGCTGCTTGGTGTGTGAAATGGGAGTAGGGATTGGACCAGTTATCTGGGAGGACGAGGAGAAAACACTACTGATGTGAGGGCAGAGAGACTTGATCACAACCATCGAATTACTTAAACAATGCAGAAGTATTTCTGCTCTTGGGTTATAGAAAATGGCATAAAAAGTATGTACCTGCTCTCAAGTCCAAGAGTTGTGGGTGTTTGTCGACAAAGAAAACTCAGCAAGACAGTGTTGAATTAAACTCTCTACTGAAATATTGACAATATGCAGCATTTATATCGCAGTCCTACCTTTTGAGATGCTAGTTCATAAACAGTGTTTGCATTAGTAGATGACTTGTTCAGACACACGTTCAGAGAATATACTGTTGTAAAATAACTCTTTACCTGCCGGCTGTGAAACAGGAACCATTTGCAGCCCCTAAGGTAGAAAATACGACAAAGAGTGGAACTACCCAAGAGACGGGAGTGAGGATTCGATCTCCAAAAGTCTGTGCAATAAATAAAAATGATTACCAACAAAACAGAATGTTTCAGACATATTTATATTCATAATATTCATAGTGCTATTCATAAAAGTAGATGAAATATGAGCAGAAATATTTTTCCAGAGTGAAGCAGGAGGGGGCAGTTTGGATTTTAGAATGCAAGCATAAGAATCTTCCACTTTCAGTTTTAGAAACATAGAAAATAGGTGCAGGAGTAGGCCATTCGGCCCCTTCGAACCAGCAACGCCATTCAATATCATGACCGATTATCCAGAATCAGTACCCCGTTCCTGCTTTCTCCCCATATCCCTTGATTCTGTTAGCCATAAAAACTAAATCTAACTCTCTCTTGAAAACATGCAGTGAATTGGCCTCCACTGCCTTCTGTGGCAGAGAATTACACAGGTTCGCAACTCTCTGGGTGAAAAAGGTTTTTCTCATCTCAGTCCCTAAATGGCCTACCCCTTATTCTTAAACAGTGACCCCTGGTTCTGGATTCCCCTAACATCGGGAACATTTTTCCTGCATCTAGCCTGTCCAATCCCTTAATAATTTTATTAATGTTGATTTCGTTTTATTTAATTAATGAAATAAGTTTTTTAAATGGCAATTTTACCATCTCTATTTTTATCATTTGTCCCATTACAACACCCTTGTGTTTTGCACTCTCATCATTTAATCAGTTTTACATTTAATTCTATCACAGATTTTTCGTTCTGAACCTTGCTTCACCTTCGTGTCACATCTCATAGACTTCCCCGTTCCGATGGAAGGTCAAATGTCTGAAACATTAATTCTGTTTCACTCCCCATTTGAAGGGCTGGGGTTTCCAGTATTTTTAACTTTTATCCATGATATATTACTTCACTGGCACCATTATCTCTCTGATGTATGAGTGGATAAGGCAGTGTTGGTACTGGATGAATTAAAAATAGATGAAGATGTGGCATTTAAAGGGCTGGCCGCCAACCAAATGGGACAATATCCAAGCTCAGATGAAATGCATCTTACACTGATGAGGGGAGAATTGGTAGAAATCGCAGAAGTTCTGGTAATCATTTCCTCAAATGAAGATGCGCTAGAGGACAGGAGGATTCTAAATGTTAGATGATTTTTGAATGAGATTAACCACCATTAACCATCCAATCAGCCGAATGGAAGGAAACTTCCACAGAAACATCTAGGCACAACAGCAACTCAACAGCGGCCGCAGCGCCAGAGACCCGGGCCTGACCCCAACCACGGACGAAACACAAGCCTGCACACAATGCAGCACCACAGTTGCCGAGAATGTTTATAGCAAGTGACCTATGACCTGTGCATGCTCAGCCAGAATACCGAACTCACTTATTCCCTGTTCACATGAGGGGAAATAGTACATTGAGCCTTTTTTATGGGAGAATTTGATTTCAGGGTGAGCCTTATTGCAATTGTATTGGTGAGACTGCACCTAGAATATAGTGTACAACATTGGTCTCTTTACCCAAGAAAACATATACCATTGTTTACTTGCAGAGAAGATTCATTAGAATGGTTTGAGGATTGGCGGATTTAGGAATGAGAGGCAATCTTATAAAAACATGACATTCTTAAAGAGCTTCTCAGACCAGGTTAATTATTAATTATTAGATTCATTAGATTGTAGATGAATCAATGGATGTTGTCCCCGAATGAGGAGTCTGTCAATTCATGGTCAGTCTGCTCAAGACCACGATGGGAAGATAATCTTTCATCAGATGATGATGAATCTTTGGGTTTCTATTAAGAGCCTGTCCCACCACACATGGTGGCTTGAGGCGTAGGGCCGCGCGGGGCCAGTCCCACTTCCAACCGCTGAGGCGTCTGGAGTTGCGCGGGACTGGTCCCGACATCATACTCACCAATCAGCTGGGCAGGAGGCGGGCCGACTGAATTTGGACGTTGCACGGCGTCGGGCGGTGACGTCATCACGCAACGCCACGCGCTAGGCGTACGCCGTCAAGACGCTGCGTACGGCCTCAATGCGCCTGCGGGCCAACAGGCCGTTGGCGAGCTGAATTTTCGGACAGTGCAGGATTTTCAGAGCCCCGCGCGATGTCGGGACCAGCCCCGCACAACTCCATACGCCTCCGCGGTTCGAAGTGGGACCGGCGCCGTATGCCTCAAGCGACCACGTTTGGTCGCGCTAGACGCATGCAATCGCATGCTGGTGGGAGAGGCTCTTTACTGTATGGGGTTGAGTTGCTTCTTCTTCTTGCGTATGGCGTGCACAGCCTAAAGTTGTAGGACAACTTGTTCTATTTAATCTTTTATTTGATTGTGCATGCCAGGTTGATTGCATTCGTCAAAACAGGGCGGACCACGTGAAGGTTGCAATCACCCACCCTGGTTCAGTTGCTGAGTACAATTAAGACAGACCTCAATATTTGTTTGGATATCAAATCCTTCAAGGGACATTGAGTTATTGCAGGAATCCAACAGACCCGGGCCACGCTCTCATTTCGCCACTACATTGGGAAGAAGCTGCAGGAATCTGAAAATGGTGACCACCAGGTGGAACACCTTCATCCCAACAATGACCAGGCTCTTGAACACCAGAGAATGCTAACTAAACAGGTAGACAAAAATGCTGGAGAAACTCAGCGGGTGCAGCAGCATCTATGGAGCGAGGGAAATAGTCAACTTTTCGGGCCGAAACCCCTTGGCTTTCGGCCCAAAACGTTGCCTATTTCCCAAGGGTTTCGACCCGAGACTTTGCCTATTTCCTTCGCTCCATAGATAGAAACATAGAAAATAGGTGCAGGAGTAGGCCATTCGGCCCTTCGTGCCTGCACCGCCATTCAATATGATAATGGCTGATCATCCAACTCAGTATCCTGTACCTGCCTTCTCTCCATATCCCCTGATCCCTTTAGCCACAAGGGCCACATCTAACTCCCTCTTAAATATAGCCAATGAACTGGCCTCAACTACCTTCTGTGGCAGAGAATTCCAGAGATTCACCATTCTCGGTATAAAAAAATGATTTTCTGATCTCGGTCCTAAATGATTTCCCCCTTATCCTTAAACTGTGACCCCGTGTTCTGGGATGCTGCCGCACCCGCTGAGTTTCTCCAGCACTTTTCCCTACCTTCGATTTTCCAGCATCTGCAGTTCCTTCTTAAACACGCTAACTAAACAATAATCTGTCTACTGTTTTGGTTGCACTAAGGACTTGGGGCTTTTAGCAATAATAGTTGGGGTTTTCAATTCATTGCATTTTTTTTATTTAGCATCTTATCTGTGAGTATTGTGTTTACAGGCCTGATATGCTGTTGCAAGAATTTCATTCTTCCGTTGTCAGTACATCTGACAATTAAGCACTGTTGACTCTTAGACCCTTGAGGAGAAAGGCCAATCTTAATCTTATTGAATGCGAGCCAGCACAGAGATTTGCCAACCTATTCTTATGTCCTTACGTTCTCTACAATGTCCTTTATCTTGTGAAACTTCCTTCAATAGCAGATTGAAGGTCGCAGGGAGCACCATTTGCTTTCTCAACGGCCGTCCTATTAGTTGGAACAATGCCTTGTGTCAGGTTGCAGACTGGCATATTATATGCAGAGCTAATAGGCCAAAAACAATTAGGAACAGTGCACTGTGTGTGTATGAGAATTTAAATACAATAAATGGCAATTAACAGTGTTTTATACATCTCTAAAATGTTATGGAGTCTTTCAACTAGTCTTAAGGGGTTGGACAGGCTAGATGCAGGAAGATAGTTCCCGATGTTGGGGAAGTCCAGAACAAGGGGTCACAGTTTAAGGATAAGGGGGAAATCTTTTAGGACCGAGATGAGAAAAACATTTTTCACACAGAGAGTGATGAATCTGCGGAATTCTCTGCCACAGAAGGTAGTTGAGGCCAGTTCATTGACTTTATTTAAGAGGGAGTTAGATGTGGCCCTTGTGGCTAAAGGGATTAGATTAGATTAGATTAGATAGCCTTTATTGTCATTCAGACCGAAGTCTGAACGAAATTGAAGCAGTCATACATACAATACAATACAATACAATAAAAAACAACAATAAACACATATTAACATCCACCACAGTGAGTCCACCCAGCATCTCCTCACTGTGATGGAGGCAAAAGTCTTAGGTCTCCAGTCTCTTCCCTCCACTTCTCCCTCTGCGCTGAGGCGATACCCCCCGGGCGATGTTACATCAGGGCGTATGGAGAGAAGGCAGGTACAGGATACTGAGTTGGATGATCAGCCATGATCATATTGAATGGCGGTGCAGGCTCGAAGGGCCGAATGGCCTACTCCTGCACCTATTGTCTATGTATCTATGTAAATAATACCTGAAAAAATGTCTGGGAAGAATTTCCAAACAGAATTTGAAGATGGACAAACAATTAAAGTAACACTTACCACAGCCACGGCAGAAGATTGCAGTAATTCAGTGGGAGTCATTGCAGCGAAATAGGCGATGTTCACCAGGACGTAACAAAAAGTAACCAGAGGAATACCGATGATGATGGCGAGTGGTAAATCTCTGCCCAATATATTAGTTCTCATTAGAATCAGTGTGAACATCAAACATTTAGTTTAGGAAAGAACTGCAGATGCTGGTTTGAATTGAAGGCAGACACAAAATGCTGGAGTAACTCAGCAGGACAGGCAGCATCTCTGGAGAGAGGGAATGGGTGACGTTTCGGGTTGAGACCCTTCTTCAGACTGATGTCAGGAGTGGGCGGGACAGAGATAGAATGTAGTCTGAGACAGTAAGACTGGGAAGGGGGAGGGGATGGAGAGAGAGGGACAGCAAGGGCTATCTGAAGTTAGAGAAGTCAATATTCATACCGCTGGGGTGTAAACTACCCAAGCAAAGTATGAGGTGCTGTTCCTCCAATTTGCGCTGGGCCTCACTCTGACAATGGAGGAAGTCCAGGACAGAAAGGCCAGATTGGGAATGAGAGGGGGAGATAAAGTGCTGAGCAACCGGGAGATCAGAGGTTTAGGTGGACTGAGCAGAGGTGTTCAGCGAAACAATCGCCGAGCCTGTGCTTTGTCTCGCTGATGTCGAGAAGTTGACACCTCTGCTTCACTGCAAAGACTGTCGTGGTCCTTGGATGGAGTTGAGGGAGGAGGTATAGGGACAGGTGTTGCATCTTCTGCAGTTACAGGGGGAAGTACCTGGGGAGGGGGTGGGAAGGGTGGGAAGGGACGAGTTGACCAGGGAGTTGCAGAGGGAACGGTCTCTGTAAAAAGCAGAAAGGGGTGGAGATGGGAAAATCCCACTACTGGCCACATCTTCCCATCTCCACCCCTTTCTGCTTTCTGCAGAGACCCTTTAGACCCAACTCCCCCTCCCATTCCCAGTCTGACCTTTCTGTCCTGGGCCTCCTCCATTGTCAGAGTGAGGCCCAGCGCAAATTGGAGGAACAGCACCTCATGTTTTATTTGAGAAGCTTACACCCCAGCAGGATGAACATTGACTTCTCTAACTTCAAATAGCCCTTGCTTTTCCTCTCCCCCCATCCTCTCCCCCTTACCAGTTCTCCCACCAGTCTGACTGTCTCCAACCCTTTAATGTAGTTTAGTTCAGAGAAGCAGGCCCTTCGGCCCACTGAGTCCGCCCAGACTTGTGATCCAGGCACATTAACACTATCCTACACACACTAGGGACAATTTACACACACACCAAGCCAATTACCCTTCACCCCTGTACGTCTACAGTGTGGGAGGAAACCGAAGATCTTGGAGAGAACCCACGCGGTCACGGGGAGAACGTACAAACTCCGTACAGACAGCACCTGTAGTCGGGATCGAACCCGGTTCTCCCGCTGATTTACTCCAGCATTTTGAGTCTACCTTCGGTTTAAACCAGCATCTGCAGTTCCTTCCTACACATAAATATGAGGTCCAACATTTGAATTGTTTTAGTTGCAAAATGTGATCTTACCTGTAAGGATTCTTCAGTTCCTCTGTGATAAAGTTGAGTTGATTCCTAGGTGCAAGTAAAACATTAATAATACGACATTAATCCAAACTAGCTTCCTGTTTTCGATTGTTAAAATATTTTTGAAGTGCTTGCTATAGTTTAAAGACCAACGCATCATGAATCGATAGCTTTATTCATTAATGAAAAGCAATATTTTATTTTATTGTACTATGAGTTTCATCTTTGTTTTGGCCCATATCCATTCTTCCATGCTTCCTCCTTTTTCCTGACCACAACCTCAGTTTCACTCATTATGCAAGCATCTTTAATCGTACCAGCCTTGCCCTTCACTCTGACAGGGACATGCATGCCCATAACTCTTGATATCACTTTTAAAAGCATCCCAGTTACTAGACCCACAAACAACCCACTCTCATCAAATTTGGCGAGTTCCTGCCTAACACGTCAAAGTTGGCCTTGCCCCAATTCAGAAACTTGTGACTCCATCCTGCCTTTATCCTCAACTATTTTAAGACTAGTGGTCGCAGGTCCCAAAAGCTGACCCATGGACACCAGTCACTTGCTCTTCCTAAGAGTAGATCGAGCTTTGTCCTCTCCCTTGTAGTAATCTTCACATATTGCCCAAGGAAACATATCTGAACACATTTACAAATTCCACCCTAACGAAGCTCTTGGCTCTTAGCCAGTCCCGGTCTATATTGGGAAAGTTAAACTCCCCAACTATGACCACTTTATTCATCTTGCAGGTGTCTGTAATCTCCCACCATATTCATTCTTCTAATTCCTGTTGATGATTTGGGGGCCAATAGCACATTCCCAACAAGGTTTTATTTCTCTGTTCCATACAGCCACACTGGACAAACCATCAGTAATGTCATCTTAGATTACTGTCGTGACATTCTCCTTAATCACTCATTTTTTACCTCCCACCTCTGCCTCTCCTGTAACATTGTACCCTGGATCATTAAGCTGTCAGTCCTGTCCACCTCTTAGCCAGATTGCACAAGATGCTCCATCTACACTAGTCCCACCTGCCCGTGTTTGGTCTATATACCTCTAAACCTGTTCTATCCAAGTGTCTTTTAAATGTTGTGACATCACCTGCCTCAACTACCTCCTGTGGCAGCTCTTTGTGTACACTCACCGACCACTCATGGAAAGGTTGCCCCTCAGCTTCATATTAAATGTTTCCCCTCTCATCTTAAGTCATCAGCCTACAGAAAGACAAAGCTGCCTTGTGAGCTTGGTACAGCCATGCTTACTGCAATCTCTTATTGTATCTACCCAATTATCTATTGAGTTAATTATGCAACCAAATGGACAAATGTAGCAATGGAAGTGACTTACCACCCATCATATGCCCACATTCCATTATAAAATGCCAAACCAATCGAACCAAAGGAGGTCTGAGATCCAGCAAATGAATTTTCAAAGTTCTGTGTATTTCCTGCAAAGATTAACATTGCCAGATTTTAAACGATTGCTTCAAGCTTTGAAATTTACGGAGTCATTATTAATGTTACATTAAACTTTTAAGAAAAGGCCGTAATGGCCAACCATTGTCACCTGCACAGAATAACCAGGGCGGCCAATGGATCCAATCTGTTTGCAACATCGACCAGGTCTTATTTGCTCATTTGAGAGGAAATTAAAAACGTTGTACTTACTCTTGGATCAGAGCAGACACTTGGTATCTATGCCGACATGTACTTACTCTTGGATCAGAGCAGAGACACTTGGTATCTATGCCAACATTTTGCCTTCAAACATTGCTACAATTAATTCTTGAGAATTTACATTATGGTTGAAGTGCACTCAAATTAATTTGTCTTTAATTATGTAGTAATTTGAGATATTTGTTTTATTCTCCACTTGAAAAGTGTACACCCGTTAAATCTAATTAATTTGATCAAAGATTGAAAATGTTTTACTAAATCCTTTTGATCAAGAATAGAAGCTGAGCAAATTAACCAAAACAGTATAAAAGTCAAACTATAGAGACATTACATACAAAGACAGCAAGACAAATTTGTGTCTATTTTTCTGATAATACTAGACTAAGTGGGACCCGTTGGGTCCCAGCATCACACAGGAGGGCTGGTCATCCAACGCAATATTCCACCTCTCCACCAATTCCATTATTGGTGGCCAGTTGGGGGGGGGGGGGGGGGGGGGGCTTCCTGGAGCGCTAGTATGGGTGTTGTGGGCTGAAGGGACTGGTTTCCAGAGGGCTAGTATGCAAATTGTGCGCCAAATGGATTCTTGGGCTGGCGTCTCAGTCAATCAAGCCTGTTGTGCTGGCAACTCACTCACGACTGGTGGGCTGGTAGTTGACTCACGGCTAATCCTTGAAATTCTATTTCAAGCAGGGTATAAGGCCACCAAATTCAAGTGCAGTTTCTTACCACTTCTAGCAGAGTGCAAGGCCACCAAATTCAAGTGCAGTTTCATACCATTAGAAGTAGGGTGCAAAGCCACTAAAGACAGCGAGTCGTGACCTCTCCCTCCTCCATCTTGCAGAGACTGAGCCACACCCACATTTCCGGGTTTCCCCCCCCCCACCGGAAAAGGTGTGGCTTTCATGGAGTGATTGACAGGAGAGAGATTCTCAACATTTTTTAAAAAACTAATAACACTTATTTTTCATTGATGGGAAGAATTCTCTGCACCTGCTCAGCGGAGGGGGGACTGAGTAAGATGGCCAAAAATCACAGCCGTAAGTGGTAGCGTTTTATCTAAAATCAATATACAGTGCAAACAGGAAGTAAGTGCATTTAGAGTAGTGCCTTTCAACTTCAAGCCAATGCACCCACGCCACCATTTGCAGTAAGTAGTGCCTTTCAACTTCACGCCAATGCACCCAAGCCACCATTTGCAGTAAGTAATGCCTTTTAACTTCAAGCCAATGCATCCAAGCCACCATTTGCAGTACTGACTCAGAACTGCTGTAGCTTTGGGAGCAACAACAGCAGCAGCAGGAGGAGGTTAGCAAGAGATACGACTGATTGGCTCTAGCCCAAGTGGGAGGAGAGAAGTGAAAACAGTTTAAGTACAGGTCAAGGACAGGCAGACTTGACTCAGAACTGCTGTAGCTTTGGGAGCAACAACAGCAGCAGCAGGAGGAGATTAGCAAGAGATACGACTGATTGGCTCTAGCCCAAGTGGGAGGAGAGAAGTGAAAACAGTTTAAGTACAGGTCAAGGACAGGCAGACTTGACTCAGAACTGCTGTAGCTTTGGGAGCAACAACAACAGCAGCAGCAGGAGGAGATTAGCAAGAGATACGACTGATTGGCTCTAGCCCAAGTGGGAGGAGAGAAGTGAGTCAGTGCTGGGAAAACAGCTGAAAACTGAGGAATTTGGTTTGTAAATTGGTAAATCAGGCAATTTATCAGTCAATTTAAGCAAGACTGCTCTTAGCGAGCGGCAGTGAGTGAGCGGCCTTGCGAGGGAAGTGCCCTGTGAGTAAAGTGTGAGTCTTTGGCTCGAGAGTCTTCGGAGAGGAGGCTGAGGAGAGGAGACTACGCAAAACACTGCAGAGGGAGAGACGAAAGAAGGAGATGTCAGGCAAGCTGATTCAGTGTGATGCTTGCAGTATGTGGGAGGTCAAGGACACCGCTGGTGCCTCTGGCTGCTACAAATGCGAAAAGTGCATCCAGGTAGAGCTCCTGAAGGGCCGTGTTGGGGAACTGGAGAAGCAAGTGGATGACCTCCGGTTCGTCCGAGAAACGGAGTCGTTCCTCGACAAGTCCTACAGTACGATTGTTACACCTAAGGTACTGGAAGAGAGAAGGTGGGAGACAGTGAGAACGGGAGGGAAGCATGGAATGCCAACGTCCCCGGGTGTTGTACCTCTTGTGAACAGGTTCACCCACTTAGAAGCTGTCGGGACAGAAGAGGTGTTTACACTGGGCGGCGGACTGGCTTGTAATGCGAATAGGGCTGTTGAGCCAAAACCAAAAAGGCCAAAGGCAGGCAACGCCATTGTAGTAGGAGACTCCATTGTGAGAGGTACGGACAGGGGTTTCTGCGGCAACAGACGGGATGCGAGGATGGTGTGCTGCCTTCCTGGTGCCAGGATCCAGGATGTCACGGACAGAGTGCAGAAAATCCTCAAGGGCGAAGGTGAACATCCGGAAGTGGTAGTGCATGTCGGCACAAACGATGTCGGAAAGAAGGGGATGAATATTCTGCAGCGTGACTTTGGAGAGCTCGGAAAAATGCTGAAAAGCAGGACCTCCAGGGTTGTTATCTCCGGTTTGCTTCCAGTTCCTCATGCTGGCGAGAGCAGGAACAGGGAGATACGGGACCTGAACGTGTGGCTGAGGAACTGTTGCAGGGGGCAGGGATTTAGATTCTTAGATCACTGGGATCTGTTTTGGGGTAAGGGGGAACTGTACAAAAGGGACGGATTGCATCTTAACAGGTGTGGGACCAGCATTCTGGCAGGCAGGTTTGCCACTGCTACACGGGTGGTTTTAAACTGAATAAGGGGGGTGGGGTGTCGAATGGGCTAGTGGAGGATGGAGTTAAAGGGAACGGGTTTCTTAAATGTGTGAGCGTAGAGACAGAGGGGTGTAAAATGAGGGTAGAAGCAATAGGTAGCAAGGTGAAAAGTAAAAGTGGCAAGCCGGAAAATCCAGGGCAAAAATCAAAAAGGGCCACTTTTCAACAAAATTGTATAAGGGGTAAGAGTGTTGTAAAAACAAGCCTGAAGGCTTTGTGTCTCAATGCAAGGAGCATTCGTAATAAGGTGGATGAGTTGAATGTGCAGATAGCTATTAATGACTATGATATAGTTGGGATCACGGAGACATGGCTCCAGGGTGACCAAGGCTGGGAGCTGAACATCCAGGGATATTCAATATTCAGGAGGGATAGAGAGAAAGGAAAAGGAGGTGGGGTAGCGTTGCTGATTAGAGAGGAGATTAACGCAATGGAAAGGAAGGACATTAGTTTGCAGGATGTGGAATCGGTATGGGTAGAGCTGCGAAACACTAAGGGGCAGAAAACGCTGGTGGGTGTTGTGTACAGGCCACCTAACAGTAGTAGTGAAGTTGGAGATGGTATCAAACAGGAAATTAGAAATGCGTGCGACAAAGGCAAAACCGTTATAATGGGTGACTTCAATCTACATATAGATTGGGTGAATCAAATTGGCAGGGGTGCTGAGGAAGAGGATTTTTTGGAATGTATGCGGGATAGTTATCTAAATCAACATGTAGAGGAACCAACGAGAGAGCAGGCTATTTTAGACTGGGTATTGAGTAATGAGGAAGGGTTAGTTAGCAGTCTTGTTGTACGTGCCCCCTTGGGCAAGAGTGACCATAATATGGTTGAGTTCTTCATTAGGATGGAGAGTGACATTGTTAATTCAGAAACAATGGTTCTGAACTTAAAGAAAGGTAACTTTGAGGGTATGAGACGTGAATTGGCCAAGATTGACTGGCAATTAATTCTAAAAGGGTTGACGGTGGATATGCAATGGAAGACATTTAAAGACTGCATGGATGAACTACAAAAATTGTTCATCCCAGTTTGGCAAAAGAATAAATCAGGGAAGGTAGTGCATCCGTGGATAACAAGGGAAATCAGGGATAGTATCAAAGCGAAGGATGATGCGTACAAATTAGCCAGAAAAAGCAGCATACCGGAGGACTGGGAGAAATTCAGAGACCAGCAGAGGAGGACAAAGGGCTTAATTAGGAAAGGAAAAATAGATTATGAAAGAAAACTGGCAGGGAACATAAAAACTGACTGCAAAAGTTTTTATAGATATGTGAAAAGAAAGAGATTAGTTAAAACAAATGTAGGTCCCTTGCAGTCAGAAACGGGTGAGTTGATCATGGGGAACAAGGATATGGCGGACCAATTGAATAACTACTTTGGTTCCGTCTTCACTAAGGAAGACATAAATAATCTGCCGGAAATAGCAGGGGACCGCGGGTCAAAGGAGTTGGAGGAATTGAGTGAAATCCAGGTTAGCCGGGAAGTGGTGTTGGGTAAATTAAATGGATTAAAGGCCGATAAATCCCCAGGGCCAGATAGGTTGCATCCCAGAGTACTTAAGGAAGTAGCTCCAGAAATAGTGGATGCATTAGTAATAATCTTTCAAAACTCTTTAGATTCTGGAGTAGTTCCTGAGGATTGGCGGGTAGCAAACGTAACCCCACTTTTTAAGAAGGGAGGGAGAGAGAAAACGGGGAATTACAGACCAGTTAGTCTAACATCGGTAGTGGGGAAACTGCTAGAGTCAGTTATTAAAGATGGGATAGCAGCACATTTGGAAAGTGGTGAAATCATTGGACAAAGTCAGCATGGATTTACAAAAGGTAAATCATGTCTGACGAATCTTATAGAATTTTTCGAGGATGTAACTAGTAGCGTGGATAGGGGAGAACCAGTGGATGTGGTGTATCTGGACTTCCAGAAGGCTTTCGACAAGGTCCCACATAAGAGATTAGTTTACAAACTTAAAGCACACGGCATTGGGGGTTCAGTATTGATGTGGATAGAGAACTGGCTGGCAAACAGGAAGCAAAGAGTAGGAGTAAACGGGTCCTTTTCACAATGGCAGGCAGTGACTAGTGGGGTACCGCAAGGCTCAGTGCTGGGACCCCAGCTATTTACAATATATATTAATGATCTGGATGAGGGAATTGAAGGCAATATCTCCAAGTTTGCGGATGACACGAAGCTGGGGGGCAGTGTTAGCTGTGAGGAGGATGCTAGGAGACTGCAAGGTGACTTGGATAGGCTGGGTGAGTGGGCAAATGTTTGGCAGATGCAGTATAATGTGGATAAATGTGAGGTTATCCATTTTGGTGGCAAAAACAGGAAAGCAGACTATTATCTAAATGGTGGCCGACTAGGAAAAGGGGAGATGCAGCGAGACCTGGGTGTCATGGTACACCAGTCATTGAAAGTGGGCATGCAGGTGCAGCAGGCAGTGAAGAAAGCGAATGGTATGTTAGCTTTCATAGCAAAAGGATTTGAGTATAGGAGCAGGGAGGTTCTACTGCAGTTGTACAGGGTCTTGGTGAGACCACACCTGGAGTATTGCGTACAGTTTTGGTCTCCAAATCTGAGGAAGGACATTATTGCCATAGAGGGAGTGCAGAGAAGGTTCACCAGACTGATTCCTGGGATGTCAGGACTGTCTTATGAAGAAAGACTGGATAGACTTGGTTTATACTCTCTAGAATTTAGGAGATTGAGAGGGGATCTTATAGAAACTTACAAAATTCTTAAGGGGTTGGACAGGCTAGATGCAGGAAGATTGCTCCCGATGTTGGGGAAGTCCAGGACAAGGGGTCACAGCTTAAGGATAAGGGGGAAATCCTTTAAAACCGAGATGAGAAGAACTTTTTTCACACAGAGAGTGGTGAATCTCTGGAACTCCCTGCCACAGAGGGTAGTAGAGGCCAGTTCATTGGCTATATTTAAGAGGGAGTTAGATGTGGCCCTTGTGGCTAAGGGGATCAGAGGGTATGGAGAGAAGGCAGGTACGGGATACTGAGTTGGATGATCAGCCATGATCATATTGAATGGCGGTGCAGGCTCGAAGGGCCGAATGGCCTACTCCTGCACCTAATTTCTATGTTTCTATGTTTCTATGTTAACTTCAAACCACACCCAAGCCACCATTTCCTGTAAGAGGTGTCTTTCAACTTCAAGCCAAAGCTCCCAAGCCACCATTTGCAGTAAGTAGTGCCTTTCAACTTCATGCCACCATTTCAAGACACACCCAAGCCAAGCCAACCAGGGGGGGAGGGGAGGGGGCGCGCTTTCTGGAGCGCTAGTATGAACCATTTTAGAACCAATAGATATTTTTTTGCAAGCTTTAGAACCAATAGAGACACTTTTTGCAAGCTTTAGAACCAATAGACATTTTTTGCAAGCTTTAGAACCAATAGACGTTTTTTTTGCAAGCTTTAGAACCAATAGAGACACCTTTTTGCAAGCTTTAGAACCAATAGAGACACTTTTTGCAAGCTTTAGAACCAATAGACATTTTTTGCAAGCTTTAGAGCCAATAGACATTTTTTTGTAAGCTTTAGAACCAATAGACGTTTTTTTTGCAAGCTTTAGAACCAATAGACATTTTTTTGCAAGCTTTAGAACCAATAGACATTTTTTTTTCAAGCTTTAGAACCAATAGACACTTTTTTTTGCAAGCTTTAGAACCAATAGACAGATTCTGCAAGCATTTTAGAACCACTAAGGGCACTTACATTTGAGTAGACATGTGTTCTGTGTTATTCACAGCTCAGAGAAATGTGACCCTCTGCCTTCCTCCATCTTGAAGAGACTGTGTGGCACACCACTTCCTGGTTTTATTGTCCCTCCCCCCTGCCGCCAGCGGGGGCAGCAGAGAATGGGAAATTTTGTAAAAACATTAATATCTCTGTCATTTATAATCGACGAGAAAAACCTCGGCACACATGCGGCGGAGGGGGGCTCTGAGCAAGGTGGCCAAAAATGACAGCCATAGGTGGCGGCGTTCTCTCGGAAATCGCAGCACAGAAGGCCAAAACCGGTCAAGAACAGACTTTTAGTAATATAGATAGATGTAAGTATGTAAGTAAGTTTATTGGCCAAGTGTTCACATACAAGGAATTTGCCTTGGTGCCCTGCCCACAAGTAACAACATGATGAAAACTACACAGCTTCAGTGCCTTCAATATTATACGATTTAGATAATATCTATAACTGCTTAAATCAAACCCGTGGAAATCCCCAAAGCTCCATTCTTGAATGTTGTATTCTAGACTATTCTAAAATGCTGTATTGTAATTCTAGAGTATTCTAGCATATTGTGTTCCAGAATATTCTAGAATCCAACGTGACTGATGACATGGGGCCAGGAGCACAATAAACCCTGAGCATCTGACTCAGACAGATGGAGGCACCTGCAGCAAATTAGACGGAATGTCTACAGGGGAAGACAGACACGGTGTCTGTGGGAGAAGGAACTGCAGGTGCTGGTTTAAACCAAAGAGAGATACAAAATGCTGGAGTAACTCAGCGGGACGGGCAGCAACTCTGGAGAGAAGGAATGGATGACGTTTCGGGTCGACACCTTGCTTCAGTGATGTCTGTGATAGTTCAGACGGGATGTCTACAGTGGGACAGACAGGACGTCTCGATGGGATAGACGGGAACGGATTACAACACAAAGTGCTGCAGGCTGGCAATGGGTCGGGCGGCATCTGTGGAGGGGATGGACAGGCGACGTTTCAGATCGGCACCTTTCAGACTGGTGGAGGAGGGAGGAAGCTGGAAGATGCGACTGGTGATGGGATCAGGTTGAAGTGTAGAGATGTGGGGAATCATTCTCTTTGATTGGAAGAAAGTGAGTGTGTGTTTGTTTATGCAGTCCTGGTTTGTTGATCAAAGGAGAAACAGTTTTCTCAACCAAATAGATTAAAAATAAATTATTTTGGCCATTAGTTACATTGGAAGAACATTCATTCACTTGAAACGACTGCATTTAAAGGAATAATGATCTCCCTCTGAATGATATCCATTTACTTTAGAATCTTCTAGATCGCAATTTTGTTCCGAAGGTCATAAGGTCATAAGTAATAGCAGTAGAATTAGGCCATTCGGCCCATCACATCTACTCCGCCATTCAATCATGGCTGATCTATCTCTCCCTCCTAACCCATTGTCCTGCCGTCTCCACATAACCTCTGAGACTCTTACTAATCAAAAATCTATCTATCTCTGCTTTAAAAATATCCACTGACTTGGCCTCCACAGCCTTCTGTAGGAAGGAATTCCACAGATTCACTGCCCTCTGACTAAAGACATTTCTCCTCAACTTCCTACAATTCTACAACTCAGATAATTGCTTACAAATAGAAATAATAATTAACTTCAAGGGCCAGGCTTGCTTTGCAAATCCAGTAAAGTCATTATTTAACTAAACATCAACTGACACTTCCTGCTATGTTGACTCTGGATAAGGGCTTTGCAGATACCACTGATGTTCACTTTAAAACATAGCGATAGCTAAAACAATCCACGTGAAACAGAATATTCCTATCCTAGTACATCATTCATTGCTGCATCTCCACTACCTCTCACCTTGTGCTAGCAGGACAATTCCAGCCACAATGATGACAGCAACAATCAGCAGTTTGGCCACGGTGAGGAAGTTCTGGACATAACTAGCTAACTTCACACTCAGCGAATTCACCAGGGTGATAAAAACTGCAAAAGGAAAAACATATAAACATATAAAACATAAAAACAATGATCATAAAACAGTCACATTTCTATTGGCATCTTTAAATTCGCAATTACCGGTACAATACGAGAATAGTTATCATAAAACAGGATTCTTGAAATGCTTTCACAAAGTTGTCAGAATGAAATAGCATGGAGCCCCACATGTGTTAGCTGATGTTGCAAGTTTAAACAATGTGCATCCATCTCTCTCCATCTGTTCAGCACAAGTCACTTCATCAGATTGATTACAAGCCTACACCTGTGCAACTGCACCAACAGCTTCAGGTCTGACCACTAACTCGCACGACAACAGGAAGTTATGAGAAATGAGGTTCAGACGCGGAGAGATGAGCAGGCAGCGGGCAGCAGCTGATGCAAGGCGGGCAGAGCACGTCAGGATCTGCACCAGGCTCCAGTAGCAACTCCTTCAACTCTTAATACAAACTGAAATTAATCATCAATTAATGTTAATGATGTTAGAACATTGACCAGAACAACACAGGAACAGGCACAATGTCTGCACCACTTACAACCATACAGCATCTCTTTAACCAAGATGCTCCATCGACACCCATTTGCCCACATTTGATCCATATCCATCTATTCCTTTTCATGTAAACAAAATTGCTGGAGAAACTCAGCGGGTGCAGCAGCATCTATGGAGCGAAGGAAATAGGCAACGTTTCGGGCCGAAACATTGCCTATTTCCTTCGCTCATAGATGATGTTGCACCCGCTGAGTTTCTCCAGCATTTTTGTCTACCTTCGATTTTCCAGCATCTGCAGTTCCTTCTTAAACACTGTTCCTTTTCATGTACCTGCCCAGGAGTCTTTTAAATGGTGCTATTGTACGACCTCCTCTGGCAACTTGTTCTATGGACCCACCTCCTCTGTATGAAAAAGTTGCGCCTCAAGTGTCTGTTAAATCTTGCCCCTCTCGCCTTAAACCCATGTCCTCTGGTTTTTGATTCCCCTTCCCTGGGTAAAAAGATTCTGTACATTCACCTTATTTATTCTCCTCATGATTGTATACAGATCTACGATCACCCCCCCCCCCCCCCCCCCCCCCCACCCCAGTCTCCTGCACGCAAAGAATAAAGTCCCTATAGGTCAGGCACTCGAGTCCTGGCAACATCCTCGTAAATCTTCTCTGCACCCTTCTCAGCTTAATAACATCCTTCCTATGGCAGAGTAACCAAAACTGAACACAGTTTTCCGAATGTGGTCTCACCAACGTCTTGTACAACTAAGAAGGAACTGCAGAAGCATTAGGTAAATATCTCACACACTTAATTTCATTTCAAAGAGTAGAGCAAATATGATGTGCTTTAAGATGTTAGACTGTCTGACTTACAAAGTCATGCAAACTGTCGGGTAATCAGTTACAGATGATTTTAAACTTTTCATTTTAGCTCCAACGCCATGTTAAATGTGAAACACTCGAGCTATTCTGTGTTTGGAACTTGCTCTTCAAACAGAAACATTACTTTCAGAAATCATATTTGGTAAAGCACCAATAGATATGTTTATTTAAAAGATTCCTTTGTGGGAACTTACTAATAGCAACAGCAGCGAGTAATTTGATAGCAATCTGTGGCGGTACACAGCCTGGATAGAATGGAGTTGCTGCATATTCGGCAAAACTCAGACAAATTATAGCAAACGACGAGGGCTTTACAACAATTATACTCATCCAGGAGTACAAGAATGCAGGAACTGGGCCAAAAGCTTCGAGGAGATATGAATATTCCCCCCCTGATTGAGTGATCATCGTCCCCAGGTCAACATAGCATAGAGCACCTAGAAAAAAGGGAAAATACCATCATAATATGCATTTCGTGATATTATATCTACAAGTCCTCTCATATAATCCTATTGTGGACTCCAGGTAAATTGATACTATTCACCAGAAAGCTCAAAGGGCCGAATGGCCTACTCCTGCACCTATTTTCTATGTTTCTTGTCTCAAATAAAGGGTCAGCTTTTCAGAATTAAGATAAGAAAACATTTCTTCCCACCCAGAGGATGTGAACCCTGGGAATTCTTTGCTCAACAGGCCGAGGAGGCTCAGAGATGGGGCACTTTCAAACAGAATTATAGAATTTTGAATATTAATGGAATCAAGGGAATGGGGTTCTTCAGGACCTAATCTACTAGGATAGAGAACAGGGGGAAAGGGGCTGAAAACCCTGTAGTGTATATGATTTACAAAGTGCTCTGCAATTTCCTACCTACAATAATTTGACCGCATCTTCCAACCTTAGGATCTCTACCATCAAGAATGAAAAGACCTTATGATGATAGGAACACCTCTCAAATTACACATTACTGGAAATATATCATTGCCAAAATAAATGGTGAGATGTGGGGATTTTCTCTAAGAAGGGTTTCGGCCCGAAACATTGCCTATTTCCTTCGCTCCATAGATGCTGCTGCACCCGCTGAGTTTCTCCAGCATTTTTGTGTACCTTCAATTATTATTCAAACACATGTTCCACGTAATATAATATTAAGATGTGGTTTATTATCAATAGCTTTTTCATCGAGGACACAATAAACAGAACGTGGAAACCACTCACAGAAAGAGGAAATTTAAAATGCTTCTAGATTAATAAAGGCACGGAAAAAGGTTGAATTTCCAGCAATTTGACATGGAAACCTCACATTGTTTATATTTGCTTAAGTGCCACGTGAATCTACTGTTCTCTTTATATTTCTAAACTAAAATGCATAATATTAATGCATAAGTCATTGAAAGTAGGAATGCAGGTGCAGCAGGCAGTGAAGAAAGCAAATGGTATGTTAGCATTCATAGCAAAAGGATTTGAGTATAAGAGCAGGGAGGTTCTACTGCAGTTGTACAGGGTCTTGGTGAGACCACACCTGGAGTATTGTGCACAGTTTTGGTCTCCTAATCTGAGGAAAGACATTCTTGCCATAGAGGGAGTACAGAGATGGTTCACCAGACTGATTCCTGGGATGGCAGGACTTTCATATGAGGAAAGACTGGATAGACTCGGCTTGTACACGTTGGAATTTAGAAGATTGAGGGGGGATCTTATAGAAACCTACAAAATTCTTAAGGGGTTGGACAGGCTAGATGCAGGAAGATTATTCCCGATGTTGGGGAAGTCCAGAACTAGGGGTCACAGTTTAAGGATAAGAGGGAAGACTTTCGGCATTGGGGGTTCAGTATTGATGTGGATAGAGAACTGGCTGGCAAACAGGAAGCAAAGAGTAGGAGTAAACGGGTCCTTTTCACAATGGCAGGCAGTGACTAGTGGGGTACCGCAAGGCTCAGTGCTGGGACCCCAGCTATTTACAATATATATTAATGATCTGGATGAGGGAATTGAAGGCAATATCTCCAAGTTTGTGGATGACACTAAGCTGGGGGGCAGTGTTAGCTGTGAGGAGGATGCTAGGTGACTGCAAGGTGACTTGGATAGGCTGGGTGAGTGGGCAAATGTTTGGCAGATGCAGTATAATGTGGATAAATGTGAGGTTATCTATTTTGGTGGCAAAAACAGGAAAGCAGACTATTATCTAAATGGTGGCCAACTAGGAAAAGGGGAGATGCAGCGAGACCTGGGTGTCATGGTACACCAGTCATTGAAAGTAGGCATGCAGGTGCAGCAGGCAGTGAAGAAAGCGAATGGTATGTTAGCTTTCATAGCAAAAGGATTTGAGTATAGGAGCAGGGAGGTTCTACTGCAGTTGTACAGGGTCTTGGTGAGACCACACCTGGAGTATTGCGTACAGTTTTGGTCTCCAAATCTGAGGAAGGACATTATTGCCATAGAGGGAGTGCGGAGAAGGTTCACCAGACTGATTCCTGGGATGTCAGGACTGTCTTATGAAGAAAGACTGGATAGACTTGGTTTATACTCTCTAGAATTTAGGAGATTGAGAGGGGATCTTATAGAAACTTATAAAATTCTTAAGGGGTTGGACAGGCTAGATGCAGGAAGATTGCTCCCGATGTTGGGGAAGTCCAGGACAAGGGGTCACAGCTTAAGGATAAGGGGGAAATCCTTTAAAACCGAGATGAGAAGAACTTTTTTCACACAGAGAGTGGTGAATCTCTGGAACTCTCTGCCACAGAGGGTAGTCGAGGCCAGTTCATTGGCTATATTTAAGAGGGAGTTAGATGTGGCCCTTGTGGCTAAGGGGATCAGAGAGTATGGAGAGAAGGCAGGTACGGGATACTGAGTTGGATGATCAGCCATGATCATATCAAATGGCGGTGCAGGCTCGAAGGGCCGAATGGCCTACTCCTGCACCTATTTTCTATGTTTCTATGTTTCTATTAATTGTATTTACACTCAATTCTGGGAATACAACTTTAAGCCCTTTACAATTTCATGCACATTTGTTCAATTATGACTAAAAGCAAGAAACCAGTGATGAAGTTTCAATGTTTTAGAATGACACAGGGAGGAAAGAACTCTTATTTTGTTTGAGAGTTATCTTGTACTTAGAGTGTTTATTGGTTAAAAGAACAAATTTATTCTTTGTCGTAGGAAAGTTTTCAGACATTTTGCTTTGAGCATTTCTTACACTTCACAGACACTTTAAAAATGTGTGAAGATTTAGATTGGTAAATAAGGTATGTGGAATGCTTGCCTTCATTGATTGGGGCATTCCGTATAAGAGTCGTGAGGTCACCATGCAGCTTTTATAGGTCAAGAAGGAACTGCAGATGCTGGAAAATCGAAGGTAGACAAAAATGCTGGAGAAACTCAGCGGGTGCAGCAGCATCTATGGAGCGAAGGAAATAGGTAACGTTTCCGGACAAAACCCTTGGGAAATAGGCAACGTTTCGGGCCGAAACCCTTTTGGGTTTCGGCCCGAAACCCTTTTGGGTTTCGGCCCGAAACGTTGCCTATTTCCTTCGCTCCATAGATACTGCTGCACCCGCTGAGTTTCTCCAGCATTTTTGTGTACCTTCAGCTTTATAGGTCTTTGGTTAAGCCGCATTTGAACTATTGTCTGCAATTCTAGCTGTCCCATTACAGGATACATTTGGAGACTTGAGAGGATACAGAGGAGGTTTGCCAGAATGATTCCTAAATTAGGGTATTAGCTACAAGGAGAGGCTGGAGAGACTTGGATTCTTTTCTCAGGAACACCAGAGGTTGAAGGAAGACCTGACAGACGTATATACAATTATGATGAGAGGCATAGATGGGATAGATGGACTGAACCGTTTCCTCCTGCATGGAAATATCAAATATTTGAGGGCATTGATTTGCGGATGATCAGCCATGATCACATTGAATGGCGGTGCTGGCTCCTGTACCTATTGTCCATTAAGGCGACGGGGGCAAACTTTAAAGGAGATGTACACAGACGGTGGTGATGTCAGTGGTGGGGGCAGATATGATAGTGGCATTTAAGAGACTTTTTGAGCGGCACATAGATATGCAGGGGTATGGAATACGTGCAGGCCTTTCCTGACGTCCACTGAGCGAGGGCTATATGTATATATGTATGTAGTTTGTTTGTTTATACTATTCTTATAACAAATGTAAAGCACTTTGGCCAACGAGAGTTGTTTTATAAATGTGCTATATAAATAAATGTGACTTGTCTTGACAAGTGATCATCTTGGCATCATGTTCGGCAAAGACATTGTGGGTCACAAGGCCTATTTTTATATCAGTACTTTCCACGTGCTTTATAATTTTCTTCAGCTGTTGGGCTACAACTATTATTTTGTCATTGAAAAACTATTAAGAGAGAAAATGAAGAAAAGATTTTTCACCCAAAGTGAAGTGGGAGCTTGGAACTAATTTCCTGCATGAAAACTGTCACGATATGAAACAAATACCTGAATTATCACGCAAGGACTTATTTCTAGAAGGCGAGGGAGGAAAGATTGAGTTTCTATTTTGAATGTTACGGACACAATGGTCTCCTTTACCATGCAATGAGTGAACTTCTACGATTCTATTCAAACACATATATTCTAAATGTCGTCACCTGCAGCTTACCCATTGTTGCCAGGACACCACAAGCTGTCCAGGTAATCAAACATGGTCCGACTGCTCCAGTATTGGATAAAACAGATTTGGGTGATATAAAAATTCCCGAGCCAATCATGGTACCCACAATGAGACTGATAGCGCTGGTCAGCCCTACCTTCGTATGGAAGAAGAGAAAATAGAGAGAAAAATGTTTTAACAAAGGATAAGAAAACAAAGGATAAGAAAATAAAGCCATTAGCCCATTTTATAGACAATAGACAATAGGTGCAGGAGTAGGCCATTCGGCCCTTCGAGCCAGCACCGCCATTCAATGTGATCATGGCTGATCATCCCTAATCTGTACCCCGTTCCTGCCTTCTCCCCATATCCCCTGACTCCGCTATTTTTAAAAGCCGTATCTAGCTCTCTCTTGAAAGTATCCAGAGAACCGGCCTCCACCGCCCTCTGAGGCAGAGAATTCCACAGACTCACAACTCTCTGTGTGAAAAAGTGTTTCCTCGTCTCCGTTCTAAATGGCTTACCCCTTATTCTTAAACTGTGGCCCCTGGTTCTGGACTCCCCCAGAAGTGTACAAGCCCAGCTGCTCCATTCTCTCAGCATATTACAGTCCCGCCATCCCGGGAATTAACCTTGTATACCTACGCTGCACTCCCTCAATAACAAGAATGTCCTTCCTCAAATTAGAGGACCAAAACTGCACACAATACTCCAGGTGTGGTCTCACTAGGGCTCTGTACAACTGCAGAAGGACCTCTTTGCTCCTATACTCAACTCCTCTTGTTATAAAGGCCAACATGCCATTCGCTTTCTTCACTGCCTCCCGTACCTGCATGCTCCACACATTTTTGTCCACACTTTATACATTAGTAAAACTGAGCTACTCCTTATTGGCTCTGAATCTACACTCTCAAAACCCAATATCTGTTCATTCCCCATTGCTGAAGCCATCATACCAGTCTCCACACAAGTTAAGAGCCTTGGTGTTATTTTGGACAGTACCCTTTCTTTCTCCAGTCATATAAACAATGTCTCCCTGATTGCCTTTTTCCATCTACGAAACATCTCCAGACCACGCCCTGCTTTAACACAACACTCCACGGAAGTTCTAGTCAATGCTTTGGTCACATCACGCACTGACTACTGCAATGCGATCCAGGCAGGCATCCCCAACAAACGTATTCTTCGACTTCAACTCATCCAGAACTCTGCAGCATGGATTATCACAAGATCAAAGTCCACTGATCATGTCACACCCTTGCTGTCACAAAGGAATAAAATTGTGTTATTAACATTTAAAGCGCTTCATAACCTTTCCCCAGTTTATCTCACAGACCTCCTTCAGACTGACACCCCCTCCCACTCCCTGCGGCCTTCATCAGCAGGTCTACTGGCACTGCCACCCATCCACCTCAGCACAATGGGTACCAGGGCCTTATTCCACACTAACCCCTCACATCCACACACTGGACTCCATGACAGAATTCAAAACCGCTCTTAAAACCTATCCTTTTAAACTAGCTTGTTCATTTTAACTACAACAACTGCATCTTATTTTATATCAATCTTAACTCGTTGTGCAATGCTATGTTGCTTATTGTATGTTTATTACTGATATTATGTGATGTAAGGTGACCTTGAGTGTCTTGAAAGACACCATTAAATAAAATGTATTATTATTATTATTACATTGAAGTTGCTCCAAATACTTACATTGTCACGGAATGCACTGTGAGTATAAAATAATAAAGAACATGTGAAGTGTATTTTCTTACCCCAAATTATAAAACCAAGGTACACAAACATTGAGAACAATGTACTCTTGTAGTCGACTGATTTTATAATCTGCATGCTTTGTCATTTAAAGTAAATATCTAGATTAGATTGCGTTTAATATATTTCTATCCAACCCGCAAGTCACTGAGATATCTTTCTCACACTTCCTCAGTGTGGCATAATATGGCAATTTTTGAAATTATTCTCTCTCAACCAAAATTACTTATTTTTTAAATATTTTAATTATTCTCTCTCAACCATACATTACTTAATCAAAACAAAGAGGATACAGCCCAAGAGACAGTCGATGCAAGTCTCCAATCTAGAAATACCATTTGACAACTACGTTTTGGTTATGTCTTTACCAAACAATCTAGCTAAGCTGTGATTTCGTTATATATCCATCCACTACATAAATGTTACGTAACAAGGCAATACAGGGAGAAAAGATGAGGTACGAAGGTAAGCTAGCCAAGAATATAAAGGAGGATAGTAAAAGCTTCTTTAAGTATGTAAAGAGGAAATAATTAGTGGAGACCAAAATAGGACCCTTGAAGACCGAAAGGGTGAATTTATTTTGGGAAACAAGGAAATGGCAGATGAGTTGAACAGGTACTTTGGATCCGTCTTCACTAAGGAGAACACAAACAATCTCCCTGACGTACTAGTGGCCAAAGGATCTGGGGTGACGGAGGAACTGATGGAAATTCTCATTAGGCAGGAAATGGTGTTGGGTAGACTGATGGGACTGAAGGCTGATGTGTATTCCCTCCAGATATGCTGCCTGATTCATTGAGTTCCTTCAGCGCTTTGAGTTTTACTCAAGATTCCAGCATCTGCAGTTTTTGTCTCTCCATCAATGCATGAAGGTGGCCTGTACACAGAAAGCCACAATGACCACGGCAAGAGACATCAGACCCAGACTAATGGAAAATGGTGTCACCTTGTGGGATAGAGGTATGGTAATAATCACCTTCTTATCATTAATGTCTTATTATTATTAATGTTTAGTGTTTTCTGAGTCATTCGTAACTGTCACTGTATGTCATGTTGTTACTTGTGGGCGGAGCACCAAGGCAAATTCCTTGTATGTGAATACTTGGCCAATAAACCTACTTACTTACTTACTTTGCCATCGTCAGGAACAGGACATTCCTCATCTATAACTGACAGAAATTAATGTTCTCAAAAACATTTATTGAAGATATTAATGGGACAAAATTCCGATGGATATTGAGGACCGATCATCCACACACTAATTTGTGTAAAGCTGTTCTTACGCAAACTAGTCTTTCATTGCACCTTGTTCAAGAAGGAACTGCAGATGCTGGAAAATCGAAGGTACACAAAAAAGCTGGAGAAACTCAGTGGGTGCAGCAGCATCTATGGGTTTCGGCCTGAAACGTTGCCTATTTCCTTTGCTCCATAGATGCTGCTGCACCCGCTGAGTTTCTCCAACATTTTTGTGTACCTTTCATTGCACCTTTCTGTTATTCTGCTTAAGCACTTTATCAAGTGGCAATTGCTTGCTCCTTCTTTAAAGATGGTCGTGAGATTGAGTTAGCCCGTATTCCATATTTGCTCGGTCATGAGGCCATCTCCAGGTGAGTTTCTTGAGCTTAAAACTGGAAAATCTTTCATGAAACAATGGTTTGGTGTTCTGAGAAAGAACACACAAAGCTGAAGATGGATCCCGATTCGAAACGTCACCTATCCATGTTCTCCACAGATGCTGCCTGACCCGCTGAGTTACTCCAGCACTCTGTGTCTTTTTTTGTGTGGAGTAAGGCTTTTTTCCCCACAAAGAGTTGTAGGTGTCTGGAAACTACTGTATGAGGGTTAAGGGTTACTGCATTAGGGGTGGCGGTGAAGGCAGATATGATGATGGCGTAAGAAGATTTTAGACAGACATATGAATTTTCAAGGAATAGAGAGATATGGAGCATATGCAGGCAGATGTGATTAGTTTTAGTAGACATCATGTTTGGCACATACATTGTGGGCTGAAGGGCCTGTTACTGTGCTCTGCTGTTCTATGCATTGGACAGTTCCCATGTTTGGTTTATCGTTATCTTTAGAAACATAGAAACATAGAAATTAGGTGCAGGAGTAGGCCATTCGGCCCTTCGAGCCTGCACCGCCATTCAATATGATCATGGCTGGTCATCCAACTCAGTATCCCGTACCTGCCTTCTCTCCATACCCTCTGATCCCCTTAGCCACAAGGGCCACATCTAACTCCCTCTTAAATATAGCCAATGAACTGGCCTCAACTACCCTCTGTGGCAGAGAGTTCCAGAGATTCACCACTCTCTGTGTGAAAAAAGTTTTTCTCATCTCGGTTTTAAAGGATTTCCCCCTTATCCTTAAGCTGTGACCCCTTGTCCTGGACTTCCCCAACATCGGGAACAATCTTCCTGCATCTAGCCTGTCCAACCCCTTAAGAATTTTGTAAGTTTCTATAAGATCCCCTCTCAATCTCCTAAATTCTAGAGAGTATAAACCAAGTCGATCCAGTCTTTGCTTTCCAATGAATTAAAAAGAATCGAATAAAAATGGTAAGGCAGAAAGAACAAAAATATCGATACGGGGAGAACCCACAAAATAGGTTTTGAGCTGACTACGGAAACTAATATTTTTGAATGAGAAGCTTGTGAAAGAAATCCCATTTGGATTAGAACCTTTACAGAGGGTAATCTCAGAGCAAAACTGGTAAACAATATGAATATCGAAAATATGTTTTTCACAAATACAGCCATTAAGACTCTTTTGATGTAACAAAGGGGGATAAAATAGTTTGATTTATTCAACATACAACTGGATGCGATGGCAATTTCCTGCATTGATGCTTAGTTAAACTGAACATTAGATCTAGCGTATCTGTACTGAAATGAGCTGGAAATTGATCAATGTACAGAAAGTAAACAATTTAAAATATGGCATATTCAAAAAAAATCATATTTTATCTTCTTCAGAGAATCAACATTGCCCCTGATCTCGAAACTTCTTCATATAGTTTTGATTCACTTAAAAAAATTAATTTTGCATTTAGTCGCACAAAGTTTTTAAACTCAGACACTTCCCCGAGTATTGCTGGCAATATCATACTTGCCTGTTTCTGTAAAGCCACATTTTTGGGTTCATTCCGTTTGTCATGTAACTCTGTTTCGATTGTTTCAACATTCCAATTCCCCTTTGTATCAATCTTTCTCTCTGTCACGTTCATCTCATCCATTGTCGCTGGTTTGTCAGCTCTGGAATAATTGCTGGTGAGCCTGTGGGGTTACATGTCTGCCAGTTATTAGGAAGCAGCCAACATAGAAAGATCATAGCTTGCAAAGGCACTGGAGTATGTTTATATTGCATAGAAAGGATCGTCTGAAGACCACAGTTTGGGGCTTATTGCTAATTACTGGAATGTGAGACATTTTGGCATTTCGTTTTGGCATTTCAGGAAAAGACAACATCACTGGATCAAACAACATATTTTCTGAAAACTTGAACCTTCTACCTGAAGCAGTCAGTGGAGGCCATCAAAGACGCTAGCTGTTAATTACAATTGCAACAAAACCAATAGGAAATAGAAATTTACTACAATTATAAAAATCACATATTTTTCCTGGATTACAATAGAGTTTTCCCTTCAGACAGGGAAATAACAAATTCCATAACAAATCATACGTTTGACCAGATAATTTGCATTATTAATGAGGCTAAGATTTATATGTTGTGAATAAAGAGCAGGAAGATCCCACAGAAACCTAAATCAGAAGATCCCAAGTCTTGGGTCTGTGTGAAGAAGGGTCTTGACCCGAAACGACACCCATCCCTTCTCTCCAGAGATGCTGCCTGTCCCGCTGAGTTACTCCAGCATTTTGTGTCTGTCTTTGATTTAAACCAGTTCCTTTCCACACAGGAAGATCTCACGTTGTTTTAAAGATCCCGTTAAACTTCAACATTTTGGAAAATATCAGAACATTACTCCACTAGTCTTTTTATAGACTATCATTCTGCAAATTGACAAAGTAAAATTCAATTTGAAATCTAACTAATGCAGCAGCCACACTGGTTGCATCGATAGAACACCATGTACATAATGTCTTTACATTTACAATGAGAAATGGAAATATTTTCAAACTGAATCCTACAATTAAGACAACTGGAATTACCCCTGCTAAATATTATCATCTTTAAAAAGCTTTCATCTCATTTAACAAAAAAAGCATCATGTTGTTATTAGGCATGACTTTATAGAGAATGTGAACCCTATCTAGTATTCCATTATCTATGTTATGTTGCTAAACTGAAACACACTATCTAGATGGTACAATACAAATTTGGTCCAACACCAGTTCCACCTGTACCATACAGGCATTAAAAAAAGTTGGTACCAACAAGTTAAAACAGATTTTCCTTAGAAATTGGTGGTTACTGTGGTTAAACTCAGTCACGTCTTATTATCTACTTTAAATAACTATTGCTTCTAAGAAGACTTAAAATGACACAACCCACCTTTGTAGCAGTATTGAGCAGTTTCGATGAAATGCAAGAAGAATTGTGCTCGGAGATCAGTTTTTCTGATTGTAAAAGCTGCAACAGTTTGCCAACTGAGCTGTCAGTGAGAGATTCTGAAACGTTCTTCTGTAATGGTTCATTCCTGCTGACTTGGTTTTCTGAATGCACTTTGCTGGTCAAGGAGAACATAAAGTAATGATTAATCAAAACAGTACACTGTATCACCGTCATTAAGATTTTTATTATTTTGTTCAAAATCAAGGGCGAAGAGCAAAGCTTCCTTTAATGGCTGATAAGTTAATTTGTTTCATTTGCATACAGTTTTACAAGTTCTGCTTTTCAATTCTTAACGCTATTATGGTGAGAGAATATTTTAATAACTTACGAAGTTAACTATTTAGGAAAATGGGAAACTGAATTCCAAATTCATAATGGTTCACAAATGAGTTGAGTGTCAGGATAGTAATCAGATCCAACTGCTCCACATTCACCAGGTAAGGTATATACAGTGTCCTCCATAATGTTTGGGACAAAGACCCATCATTTATTTATTTGCCTCTGTACTCCACAATTTGAGAATACAAAAAAAAAAAATCACATGTGGTTAAAGTGCACATTGTCAGATTTTAATAAAGACCATTTTTATACCTTTTGGTTTCACCATGTAGAAATTACAGCAGTGTTTATACATAGTCCCCCCATTTCAGGGCACCATAATGTTTGGGACACAGCAATGTCATGTAAATGAAAGTAGTCATGTTTAGTATTTTGTTGCAGATCCTTTGCATGCAATGGCTGCTTGAAGTCTGTGATTCATGGACATCACCAGTTGCTGGGTGTCTTCTCTGGTGATGCTCTGCCAGGCCTGTATTGCAGCCATCTTTAGCGTATGCTTGTTTTGGGGGCTAGTCCCCTTCAGTTTTCTCTTCAGCATATAAAAGGCATGCTCAATTGGGTTCAGATCAGGTAATTGGCTACTCAGGAATTGACCACTTTTGAGCTTTGAAAAACTCCTTTGTTGCTTTAGCAGTATGTTTGGGATCATTGTCTTGCTGCAGAATGAACCACCAGCAGAGTTTTGAAGCATTTGTTTGAACTTGAACAGATAGGATGTGTCTATACACTTCAGAATTCATTATGCTACTACCATCAGCAGTTGTATCATCAATGAAGATAAGTGAGCCAGTACCTTCAGCAGCCATACATGCCCAGGCCATAACACCCCCACCACCGTGTTTCACAGATGAGGTGGTGCTTTGGATATTGGGCAGTTCCATCTCTCCTCTATACTTTGCTCTTGCCATCACTCTGATATAAGTTAATCTTCGTCTCATCTCTCCACAAGACCCTTTTCCAGAACTGTGGTTGCTATTTTAAGTATTTGTAACCTAGCCATCCTATTTTTGCGGCTAACCAGTGGTTTACATCTTGCAGTGTAGCCTTTGTATTTCTGTTCATGACGTCTTCTGCGGACAGTGGTCATTGTCAAAACCACACCTTGAATAAACAGCAATAAAGGGGATTTTTCTTCATTTTTAGAGAGAATTCTTCTGTCATCAGCTGTGGAGGTCTTCCTTGGCCTGCCAATCCCTTTGCGATTAGTAAGCTCACCAGTGCTCTCTTTCTTCTTAATGATGTTCCAAACAGTTGATTTTGGTAAGCCTAAGATTTGGCTGATGTATCTAACAGTTTTATTCTTGTTTCTCAGTCTCATAATGGCTTCTTTGACTTTCATTGGCACAACTTTGGTCCTCATGTTGATAAAACAGCAATAAAAGTTTCCAAAGGTGAGGAAAGACTAGGTGCTGAGAGCTCTCTTATAGCTGCATTACGGAGGCAATTGAACACACCCGAGCAATTACAAATGCGTGCGAAGCCATGTGTCCCAAACATTATGGTGCCCTGAAATGGGTGGGACTATGTATAAACATAGCAGTAATTTCTACATGACTTACATTGGCTTAGTTCCTCCCACACTGTTGAGTGCATTGGGCAGCAAGCTTTTGCCATTCTGTTCGGTTACCCTCGTTAGGTTTGTGTCCCGGGTTTCCAAATCCTTCTGGAATGTTCGCCTCCATGTGTGTTTTGGTCGGTCTCCTTTCCTTCTTCTGTCAGGTTGCCAGGTCATTGCTATCTTAGGTCCATGTTCTGGTGACATTGTGAGTACATGTCCTGCAGATTTCATCCTGCGTCCCTCCATGTCCTGGCTGAGTGGCTTTGTTGCAGTTTCCCGGTAGATCTCCTCGTTTGTGATGTGGTACAGTACAAAGCACATTCCCTGGGACAGAGAGCAACGTGAACCCTCTACAGTTTCCACAGTCACTAGGATCTCCTTTCTTTGGCAATTTCACTATCACACCTTTCCTCCAGGATTTTCTTCCCAGCATGTATTACACAGCTTTGTGAGTTTCCCCTCTCAGTGTTTCCCCTCCGCTCGTTAGTAGTTCTGCTGGAATATGGTCGAGGCCTGCTGCTTTGTTATTTTTCAGATTCTACACGGTGAAACCAAAATGTATAAAAATAGCCTTCAATAAAACCTGACAATGTGCACTTTAACCACATGTGATTATTTCTATTACACATCTCAAATTGTGGGGTACAGAGGCAAATAAACAAATAATGAATGAATGAGATTATTGGTCAAATATTCACATTCAATCACATATGATCAGCCATGATCACATTGAATGGCGGTGCTGGCTCGAAGGGCTGAATGGCCTACTCCTGCACCTATTGTCTACAAGGAATTTGCCTTGGTGCTCCGTCTGCAATGATGGATCTTTGTCCCAAACATTATGGAGGGCCCTGTAAATCCCCCATATATCTGAGGACATTGTAGGACGAGATATTTAAATAATTGTTAGACACAGATGAGGTGCCGTTTGACTGGACGGTGGCTATTGTGGCTTAATGTCTTTACCAAGGTTGCAAGGAAATGCCTGCGAACTATAGACCAGTAATGTCCCTGTTCCCACTTAGGAAACCTGAACGGAAACCTCTGGAGACTTTGCGCCCCACCCAAGGTTTCCGTGCGATTCCCGGAGGTTGCAGGTGGTTGCCGGAGGTTGCAGGTAGTGGAAGCAGGTAGGGAGACTGACAAAAACCTCCGGGAACCGCACGGAAAACTTGGGTGGGGCGCAAAGTCTCCAGAGGTTTCCGTTCAGGTTACCTAAGTGGGACAGGGGCATAAGCTTAACATCTGTGGTAGGCAAGTTACTGGAGAGGATTCTGAGGGATAAGATATATATGCTTTTGGATAGACAAGGGCTGATTAAAGATAGTCAGTGTTGTTTTGTACATGGTACATTGTGTCTCACAATTGTGGTTGCAGAAGTTGGGATAATAATAATAATAATACATTTTATTTATGGGCGCCTTTCAAGAGTCTCAAGGACACCTTACAAAAATTGAGCATGTATAGGAAAAACATGTAAGGGGAATGAAATAAATAGTAGAGACATGACTAGTACACAAAGTAAAGACAGAATTCAATACAAAACACAGCATGAGGCAATTAATGCACAGATGAAAAGGGACGGGGACGTGGGGCTAAGGATAGGCAGAGGTGAAGAGATGGGTCTTGAGGCGGGACTGGAAGATGGGGAGGGACACGGAATTGCGGATCAGTTGGGGGAGGGAGTTCCAGAGCCTGGGAGCTGCCCTGGAGAAGGCTCTGTCCCCAAAACTGCGGAGGTTGGACTTGTGGATGGAGAGGAGACCGGCTGATGTGGATCTGAGGGACCGTGAGGGTTGGTAGGGGGAGAGGAGGTCAATGAGATATGTGGGGGCCAGATGGTGGAGGGCTTTGTAGGTGAGGACCAGGATTTTGTAGGTGATCCGGTGGGAGATGGGAAGCCAGTGAAGTTTTTTGAGTACTGGAGTGATGTGATGCCAGGATTTGGTGTGGGTGATGAGTCGGGCGGCTGCGTTCTGGACCAGTTGGAGTCGGTTGATGTAGGTGGAGCTGATGCCAAGGAGAAGTGAGTTGCAATAGTCCAGTCGGGAGGAGATGAAGGCATGGATGAGTCTTTCAGCAGCAGGCGGAGTGAGAGAGGGTCTGAGTTTGGCGATGTTGCGGAGATGAAAGAAGGAGGTTTTAATGACATGGCGGATGTGAGGCTCAAGGGAGAGGGTGGAATCAAAGATCACGCCAAGGTTGCGGGCCTGGGGAGATGGGGAGACAGTGGTGCCGTCGATGGTGAGAGTGGGGTTATTGACTTTGCTGAGTGTGGCTTTGGAGCCTATGAGGAGGAATTCTGTCTTATCGCTGTTGAGTTTGAGGAAATTATGTTGCATCCAGGTTTTTATAGCTGACAAACAGGAGTTGATATGGGAGAGGGGGGGGTTGTGGGGGGATTTGGTGCCAAGGTAAATCTGGGTGTCATCAGCGTAACAGTGGAAGTCCAGATTGAAGGGGCGGAGTATCTGACCAAGGGGGAGGATGTAGATGATGAAGAGGAGGGGGCCGAGTACGGAGCCTTGGGGAACGCCTTGAGTGACTGCGGCTGTAGCAGAGGTGTGGTTGTGGAGAGAGATGAAGTGGGATCTGTTGGAAAGGTAGGAACGGAGCCAGCTGAGTGCAGAGCCTTCAATGCCGAGGTCCTTGAGTCTGGTGAGCAGGATGTTATGGTTCACTGTATCGAAGGCTGCGCTCAGGTCGAGGAGGATGAGGATGTTGAGGGAACCAGTGTCAGCAGAGGTGAGGAGGTCGTTGAGGACTTTGAGGAGAGCAGTTTCTGTGCTATGGAGGGGGCGAAAGCCAGATTGGAGGGGTTCAAGTAGGTTATACGCAAGGAGGTGGGAATGAAGTTGCGACGCAACGATACGCTCCAGGGTTTTTGAAAGAAAGGGGAGGTTTGAGATTGGGCGATAGTTAATGAGAGAGGAGGGATCAAGACCAGGTTTCTTTAGGATTGGTGTAACGGCAGCAGTTTTGAAAGCGGAGGGGACAATTCCTTGGGACAATGAGGAGTTGAAGAGATTAGTGAGGTAGGGGCAGAGAACGGGGAGGCAGGACTTCAACAGGGGAGTGGGGAGAGGGTCGAGGGAGCAGGTGGTGGGTTTGGAAGAGCTGATGAGTTTGGAGATTTCAATAGGGGTGACCAGGTCAAACTGGGAGAGGAAGCAGTGTGGAGGAGGGGTAAGGAGGTCAGTGGAGATGTTGAAAGGAGGGGCCGTGGTAGGTGGTGGAGTAGATGCTGGGGAGTCGGGTACAGGGGATAAAGATTGATAGATGGTGCTGATTTTATCAGCGAAAAAGTGGAGGAATGAGTTGCAGAGATCCGGAGTAGAGGTAGGGAGAGTGTTGGCTCGAGGCTTGAGGAGGTTGCCCACTGTGGAGAAGAGGGTTCTGTGGTTTAGGCAGGGATCGGTGAATATGGAGGAGAGGTAGGCAGATTTTGCAGCAATGAGGGCATCTTTGTAGTCAGTGAGGTGGAGTTTGTAAGCTTCAAGGTGGACTGTGAGAGATGATTTCTTTATTAGTCGTTCGAGTTGGCGACCAGTCTGTTTCAGTTTACGAAGTGCAGGTGTGTACCAGGGTGAGGATGTGTTGAAAGTTACGGTTCTTGTTTTGAGGGGGGCCAGAGTGTTGAGGGAGGTAGACAAGGTGGAGTTGAGATGGTTTGTGAGATCATCAGGTGAGATGGGGGTTGAGTCCAGTGGGAGAGTGGTGGAGAGCAGGTCAGAGAGATGGAGGGGATCAATGGATTTTAGATTACGGAAGGTGATTTCTCGGAGGAAGCGGGGGCGAGGTGTCGGAGAAGGGATGGTGAACCGTATAAGCTTATGATCAGAGAGGGGGAAGAGGCAAGGATGGAGGTCGAGTACCGGTTGATTTATGGAGCAGACCAGATCAAGGATGTGACCTTTGTCATGGGTGGGAAAGGTGACGTGCTGAGAGAGAGAGAAGTTGTCAAGTAAAAAGGCGAATTCAGATGCGAGCTTGCAGGTGGGGGAGTCCATGTGAATATTTAAGTCACCAAGTAGCAGCAGACGTGAGGAGAGGGATGAGGCAAGTGTGAGGAGTTCAGTGAAGTCAGATAGGAAGGAGGGGTTTGGTTTAGGTGGCCGGTAAATGAGGATGACTGTCATGGAGGAAAGGGCTTTGAAGGCGAGGAATTCAAATGATGCTACTGGGGGGAAGGTGAGTTCAGTGATACGAAAATTCTGGTTAAAAATAACAGCGAGGCCACCTCCATGGCGGGATTTGGAAATGTAATTAAATCCAGGTGGGGATGTTTGATTGAGGGAGAAGAAGACATTGGGTTGTTGCCAGGTCTCAGTGAGCAGAAGGAAGTCCAGAGTGTTGTCAAGGATTAGTTCATGGAGGGCAAGGGCTTTGTTGTTGAGCGACCTGGTGTTGAGGAGGGCAAAGTTGGCATTGTGAGAGGGTGGAGGGATGGGGGCAGGCTGGAGAGATCTGAGGTTGTCCCGGTTGACAGTGCGTGCGGTCAGCTGGGATGGGGGGTGACGCGGTTGAGGGGGGGCAGAGCGTGGTAATGAGCAGACGGATGGAATGGAACGTCCGTGGTTGAAGCAAACACGCCTGCGCCGAGAGCCTCTGTGGATGTAACGGAGTCGACGCAGAAGTCCAAGCTGTTTAACGACCTGGATGCAGGATGGGATGTGGTTGTTGCAGAAACCAGCCATCTGCAGAGTTGAGTATTTGAGCATGATGGTGAGGGTGCAGAGAGGTGTTCAGCGGTGCAGGTGCAGGTGGAGAGAGTATCCAGCGGTGAGGGAGCAGAGAGGTTGTCCAGCAGAGCGGGTGCAGCGAGGTGTCGAGCAGTGAGTGAGCAAAGAGGGATGTTCTGCTACCGCAGTACCAGACGTTGGCGAGGCTGCCAACAGAGTATTATGTTGTTTTGGTCAACCTGCGATGGTCAACCTGAGGTTTAGTGGCCAAAGGACTTTGCTCTGTGTTCAGCTCCATTTTGAATAACAATGACTGAGGCTCCATCAGAGAATGCCAAAGATTCACCTCCCAGTGGGCAAAGAAACATCTTACCTCATTCCTGAAATGAAGATCAGAGAAAGCTTTATGAAAATAAAACGTCAAGGATTTTATATCCAACATCAAAGGACAAGGGACATGGGGGGAAAGCAGGAACGGGGTACTGATTTTGGATGATCAGCCATGATCATTCATATTGAATGGTGGTGCAGGCTCGATAGGCCGGATGGCCTACTCCTGCACGTATTTTCTATATTTCTATGACAATGGGTAATCACAGAGGACTACACATGATCTGCACACTCCATCCAGTCTGAAGAACTGGACTTCAGACTCATCCAGTCTGAAGAAGGGTCTCGTCCCGTAACCTCACCCATTCCTTCTATCCAGAGATGTTGCCTAACACGCTGAGTTACTCTATCTTCCACCGTATGTCTATCTTTCATCAAAATGCAATACCGGACTCTAACGTCATGGAGTGGCGCCGTGCGGCAGCCTCGCCAGCAGTCTGTCTGTCATCTGAATCCAAATTTAAAAAAAATAAAACGTGTAAATCCCCACATTATTTTATTACCAAGTAATTGAGAAATAAATAACTGTGGAACAAAGTTTGTATCTATGGGTGCAATTGACTCAAATCTGACTCCTTGGTGATCTAAATTCCTCAAGTAATCAACTAGAAAGGCAGGTATCTGAAAATGGAGAAATGATTAACCACAACAGATGCATTTTCTGCAGCGGTTCCAGAGACCTGCCTCATTTTATTGCGAACATGATTTTATGTGCACAGAAACCTCTTCACTCAATCAATTTAATCAGATAACAAATCTAATTTGCTGCCTTGAGGTAAGCAAGCATTGATAACAGCGTTTATTGGAAGCAGTGCAAAGATTGTTGAGTAATACTGTTTATCACTGTACAATTGGCTTAGTGACCTGCAGCTGAGTTTTAAAATGAGTTCCTCAAACAGTCAGCTTCAAAATCTTGCTGCGAAGGCAGACTTTGGAAATGGAGAAAGGATAAATCATAGATACTGCTTTAAGGACAATTTATCTTACAATCACATAACCATGCAGAGACATACAGTATACTCTCATCTATTGTGGGGGGAGAGATGAGGGGGGGGCAGAGAGGAGGAGGGGAGGGGGCAGAGAGGGGGAGGGGGAGAGAGGGGGAGGGGGAGAGAGGGGGAGGGGGAGAGAGGGGGAGAGAGAGGGAGAGAGGGGGAGAGAGAGGGAGAGAGGGGGAGGGGGGGGAGGGGGAGGGGGAGGGGGAGGGGGAGAGAGGGGGGGGGGAGAGGGGTAAGGGGGAGAGGGGTAAGGGGGAGAGGGGTAAGGGGGAGAGGGGTAAGGGGGAGAGGGGTAAGGGGGAGAGGGGTAAGGGGGAGAGGGGTAAGGGGGAGGGAGGGGGAGGGGGAGAGGGGAGTAGGAAGGAGGGGGGGAGGGGGTTGGAGAGAAGTGGGGTGGAACGGAGGTGGAGGGGAGACGGGGGGGGGGTCAGATTGCTCCCCCTTGAGCCTTTATCGGGACGATTTGTGACGGCATTGCTGGTGATGGCGATTGTGAAATTATAGCTGCAGAGGAAAGGTTTTTTTCTCAAATTTGGATTTTTTTCATTTAAAAATGTGAAATAACTTGTGAAGTATAACATCAATCTGAACGAAACATTGAAAACATACTCAGGACAATTGTGAGCTAGGTGGTGCAAAAATGTAAGCGCTATCGTGTACTGTTTTGGTGTAATTTCAGGGTCTCACATACACGCACGCAGACATTCAAACAAAATGAGAGTTTTACAGACAGACAGACGCTTAAAAATGCTGCAAGATTACTATGAATGCAAAGTCAATTACCAGTTTGAAGTAAAATCCAATTGTTTATTTTGAATCATTTATAAAATAAAGATGAATTAGAAATAGGAACACTGTCACAAATATCCAGAAAACTATGTCAACACAAAAGATTACAGAAATAATGCAACGTACATTAAAACTTATCAAAACAGAGTATAGGCCTGCAAATGATTTTCACAATTTTGTTTGCTTTTCCATCAGTAATATCCCATAAATTCTATGGCCCATAAAAACAAAATATTCATATACTGTGAAAGTTAGTGTTTATTGTTGACATTTAAAAATAACATATGCTAAGATATTCCTCTTGATAGGTGTAGAAAGTCATGTGGTAACCATGTTAAATATTTGGAGACACGTTGTGAAGTTCACGGACACATTATATACACCTGCCAGTCGCCCACAGACAAATTCATCAATTTGTTTCATGCAATGTAAAAACAATGGGATAAACCCCTCTTCCTGTTGCCCCAACTGAAGCTTTGGTGTCATAGAATTTCTGTAAAGCACTTAACTACATACAACTCAAATCAATATGCAAATGTATTTGCAAAATAGTTTGAATGCTATTCATTAAAACGTATTTAGTAATTACCATTTATTTAAAATCTCAATTGTATTTTATATTAGATTCTGTGAGTAGGAAATAAGAATGTAAAATTGGTCTCTGACGAGGTGCATGTATTCCATTAAGCAAATGAATATCTCGATAACAAATCTCAGAATGTTCTCAATAACAGATGCCACTAGTGAAAATATCATTAAAAAACCTTAACATTAATCAACTTCATTGTACAAAAATATTTCAATTGTTCTAAGTTGATAAAAAGAAAACAGAAATGATAAAGTATTCATTATAATCACATTAAGAATAGAAATCATGCTCATTTTTGTCACTTTCATCAGAAGAGGCAATTTGTTGTTGATCAGAGTCAGAGTCGAACATTGGGCTCTTGACATTTTCTTCTCTGGGTTTTTGTTTTCTTTGTTTAGTAATTGTACAATCTCCACTTTCAGGCAAATGAACAGGCAAACTCTTCTTATTATTTGGCTGCAGGTTATTCCCGTGTGCCCTTCTGGAAGAGGAAACCATCACGTCACAATAGCTTAATGCTCTGAAGTCAGATTGAGAGCCGAAATACCTGCAAGGGTTTTCCTTGATATCAAATTGGTCAAAGTTGAGTGCATCCCAGCAATGACTACTGCGTAAAGTGCTGCGCAATAGATCTTTTATCCGCTGATTTTCCCTTGTAGATGATTCCCAGACTGTCTCAAGCTCAGACTCCATTTGCCTAAATGAAAGAGCAGATTATTAGCATTACAGAACACTTATTTATTTGTGCGATTAAGTTTAGGTCACGTATAAATTCACCCAGCACTGAATTTTCATTTTCTTTGGGTAATGAGTTAGATTGCTTCTGTAGATTGCCTTCGCAGCAAGATGTATTTGTTCACACAAAAAAACCCAGGAATTTAAAGCAAATAAATGCTACAAAATGTCTCCTGAAAATTAGTCTGAATATACCTATTTAGAAGGATGGTTTTCCATGTTTGATTGCAAGGTGATGTTGCCATGGCTTGTCTTATGGCATTATTGTTAACACACTCTGACATCAGATTATTTTAATGAATGGAACAAAAAGTCAGTCTGAAGAACCCACGGAAATAATTTTCTGCCGGACAGTTGCTGTGAAATTTGTTCAAATATTCTGCATTATCTTTCGTAGAATCGCAAAATAATACAGCATGGAAACAGGCCCTTCAGCCCACCTTGTCAATGCCCAACATGACGCGCATCTGAGTCCGAGTTTGGCCCATATCCCGTTAAATCTTTCCTATCCTATTGTTAATCCACTTGCCTCAACTACTTCTTGTGGAAGCTCATTCCACACATGCATTAACCCTAACCCTAATGTACTCTGCATGAAGTACTTCAGTTGCCTCTCAGATTCCTTTTACATCTTTTCTCTCTCATCTCAAACGTACGCTCTCTAGTTTTTTTTATTCTCTTTCCTGAGGCAAGAGACTGATCTATGCCCCTCATGATTTAATACATTTCTATACGATCACCCCTTATTCTTCTACTCTAAGGCACATGGTCCTAGACAGTCCAACCCATCCCTATAAGGTATGACACCGGGAGAAGTGACACCATGCCAAGATTTGAAAGCGAGGATGGGAGTTTTAAAATTGTGATATTACTTCACTGTAATAACTGTGATATTACTTCACAAGCAGTGTGAAAAGGAGTAGTTGGGAACTGGAATAAGATTTAAATTTGCCGGTACAGATAAGGGAGGTCAGCCATTTTTGGAAATGTTTCAAGTCTAGAGGTAACAAATGCAAGGTTGAGAATATCTTGAGCAGTTGAGCTGTGGCCAGACTAAATGTAGATGAGATTATGGAGAGAGAATTAGGTAGCTTTCAAGCGAATGTAGAATTGGTGTTCAACTCAATGCATGGGAAACGTGATACCAACGTTAGAAGAAACTAGTCCATTTTCAGACTACTGCAAGAAAAAGAGTCAGAGTTTGTGCCTATGGATTTAAGCTTGTGACATGGCTTTAGGATAAAGGGGTTGATCTTCTGAAGACATAGTTCGGAAATAAATTACTGTGGATCTGGTATTGGATGATGCACAAAGAAAATTTGCCAAATTAGAGACAGTTCAGGCGGTGTTGGTGACATTAGCATACATGCCAAGACTCGTTTTTGATGGTTTAACCAAAGGGAAGGTTTCAAATGAGAAAAGAGTAGTCTTCAGAATGACAAAGGATCTCAACCTGAAACGTCACCTATCCATGTTCTCCACAGATGCTGCCTGACCCGCTGAGTTACTCCAGCACTCTGTGAAACGTCACCTATCCATGTTCTCCACAGATGCTGCCTGACCCGCTGAGTTACTCCAGCACTCTGTGAAACGTCACCTATCCATGTTCTCCACAGATGCTGCCTGACTCTGAGTTACTCCAGCACTTTGTGTCTATCTTTAGAAAAAGGAGGCAGCGAAGGATAGATCTTTGAGGAACACCAGAGGTTTTACTGAATGTGTGGGAATAAAAGCCATTATTAACAATTCTGTGGGTATAAATGAAGAGTCTAAAGAGGAACCAGACAAACAGAATCCCAATCTGTGGAAAACAATTGAAAAATGTTTGATGAAATAAAGCAATTCTTTGCAACAGAATCAAACAATAGACAATAGGTGCAGGAGTAGGCCATTCGGCCCTTCGAGTCAGCACTGCCATTCAATGTGATCGTGGCTGATCATCTCCAATCAGTACCCTGTTCCCGCCTTCTCCCCATATCCCCTGACTCCGCTATTTTTAAGAGCCCCATCTAGCTCTCTCTTGAAACCATCCAGAGAACCTGCCTCCACCGCCCTCTGAGGCAGAGAATTCCAGACTCACCACTCTCTGTGAGAAAAAGTGTTTCCTCGTCTCGGTTCTAAATGGCTTACTCCTTATTCTTAAACTGTGGCCCCTGGTTCTGGACTCCCCCAACATCGGGAACATGTTTCCTGCCTCTAGTGTGTCCAAACCCTTAATAATCTTATGTTTCAAACACTGCAGACAGCTCCACAAGGTTTGGATATTTAGTCACAATCCCACCGTATGCTACTAGTGATTGTAACAGAGCTGTCTTGTTACTGTGACAGAGACACAAACTTCAATTGAGTATTAGAAAAAAAGAATTCCATGTAAAATAGGCATGAATTTGGGAAGCAATATTTAAAGGCTTTGGAGAAGACAGGGAGTTCAGTGACGGAATTGTAATTTGCAAAGACAAAAAGGCCAAAGGTATTTTCTCTGCAGGAGAGGGATGTTATCTATACATTTGAAGGAAAATAAATTTATAGGCTACAATACCGAAAATTAAAAAAATTCAATTCATATCGGGGCGAAGAGAAACGTTGGAAGGTCAGCATGTGAATGGAAATCTTGATAAGATGACTTTGCAGAAGGCTTGAAGGGAGATAGGAAAGAATCTGCAGTTATATATAAGTTTGGGATTAGAGCCAGGGAGAGACTTGGTCATGGATCTTGAGAAATGAAAGAGAAGCAGCAGTCAGGAGACCCAATACAGTGCCCTCTATAATGTTTGGGACAGAGAACCATCATTTATTTATTTGCCTCTGTATTCCACAATTTGAGATTTGTAATAGAAAAAAAAAAAATCACATGTGGTTAAAGTGCGCATTGTCAGATTTTATTAAAGGGTATTTTTTTGGTTTCACCATGTAGAAATTACAGCTGTGTCGATACACAGACTCCCCCATTTCAATGGCTTTACAGGCGTTTGTAATTACTCAGGTGTGTTTAGTTGCCTCCTTAATGCAGGTATAAGAGAGCTCTCAGCACCTAGTTTTTTCTCCAGTCTTTCCATCACCTTTGGAAACTTTTATTGCTGTTTATCAACAAGGACTAAAGTTGTGCCAATGAAAGTCAAAGAAGCCATTATGAGACTGAGAAACAAGAATAAAACTGTTAGGGACATCAGCCAAACCTTAGGCTTACCAAAATCAACTGTTTGGAACATCATTGAGTAGAAAGAGAGCACTGGTGAGCTTACTAATCGCAAAGGGACTGGCAGGCCAAGGAAGACCTCCACATCTGATGACAGAAGAATTCTCTCTATAATGAAGAAAAATCCCCAAACACCTGGCCAACAGATCAGAAACACTCTTCAGGAGTCAGGTGTGGATTTCCCAATGACCACTGTCCACAGAAGACTTCATGAACAGAAATACAGAGGCTACACTGCAAGATGCAAACCTCTGGTTAGCCGCAAAAATAGGATGGCCAGGTTACAGTTTGCCAAGAAGTACTTAAAAGAGCACCACAGTTGTGGAAAAGGGTCTTGTGGACAGATGAGACAAAGATTAACTTATATCAGAGTGATGGCACAAGCAAAGTATGGAGGAGAGAAGGAACTACCCAAGATCCAAAGCATACCACCTCATCTGTGAAACACGGTGGTGGGGGTGTTATGCCCTGGGCATGTATGGCTGCTGAAGATCTGACAATGTGCACTTTAACCACATGTGATTTTTTCTATTGCAAATCTCAAATTGTAGAGTACAGTGGCAAATAAATTAATGATGGGTCTTTGTCCCAAACATTATGGAGGGCACTGTAGCTTCAAGCTTAATGACAATGAATCATTCTTGGCACATTATGGGAGGGGAGGATGGGCGAGAGGTCTAAGAAAATAGCTAACAGGGCAAAGAAGAAGTGGATAACTTTTAAAAGGTAAAGATTTTGGGCTGATGATTACAGTACAATGTTGTATATAGTGCAGCCAGACCAGGCAATGAATGGCTAAACCTATTTGCCCATCATGGTGCAAGTTAGAAGAAGGGTCTGATCAAAACGTCACATATTGATGTGCTCCAGAAACCTTGCGTGATCTGCTGAGCTATTCCAGCTATTCCAGCATTTTGGCTTTTACTCCTTTTCAAAAGCTTGAAAAAGGATCCCGACCCGAAAATAAATACAAAAAACTCAGCAAGACAAGTAGCATCTCTGGAGAGAAGGAATGGGTGATGTTTCAAGACCCTTCTTCAGACTGAATGGGTGACATTTCGGGTCGAGACCCTTCTTCAGACTGTCCCGACCTGAAACATCACCATGTTTCCAGAGTTGCTGCCTGATGTGCTGAGTAACATTTGGATAGGTTAAATCAGGGCAAAACTTACTCAACCAAATGGAGAGTGTTGCAGAACAGAGAAACGAGCAGTAGGGGACCCGAGGGCAACCTTTACACCCAGAGGATGGAGGGTATATGGAAAAGGCTGTCAGAGAAAGGCTGCAGTGATGGATATAAGTACAATGTTTAAAAGACATATAAACGGGTACATGGATAGTAAAGGTTTAGAGGGATATGGGCAAATGGGACTAGCTCAGGTCGATGGGTTGAGCCAAAGGACCTATTTACATGCTGTATAATTCTAAGATTCTACATTTTACAACCTAAATACAGAACATGAATATAATGCAGTATCAGGTCCTTTTCACAATGGCAGGCAGTGACTAGTGGGGTACCGCAAGGCTCAGTGCTGGGACCCCAGCTATTTACAATATATATTAATGATCTGGATGAGGGAATTGAAGGCAATATCTCCAAGTTTGCGGATGACACTAAGCTGGGGGGCAGTGTTAGCTGTGAGGAGGATGCTAGGAGACTGCAAGGTGACTTGGATAGGCTGGGTGAGTGGGCAAATGTTTGGCAGATGCAGTATAATGTGGATAAATGTGAGGTTATCCATTTTGGTGGCAAAAACAGGAAAGCAGACTATTATCTAAATGGTGGCCGACTAGGAAAAGGGGAGATGCAGCGAGACCTGGGTGTCATGGTACACCAGTCATTGAAAGTGGGCATGCAGGTGCAGCAGGCAGTGAAGAAAGCGAATGGTATGTTAGCTTTCATAGCAAAAGGATTTGAGTATAGGAGCAGGGAGGTTCTACTGCAGTTGTACAGGGTCTTGGTGAGACCACACCTGGAGTATTGCGTACAGTTTTGGTCTCCAAATCTGAGGAAGGACATTATTGCCATAGAGGGAGTGCAGAGAAGGTTCACCAGACTGATTCCTGGGATGTCAGGACTGTCTTATGAAGAAAGACTGGATAGACTTGGTTTATACTCTCTAGAATTTAGGAGATTGAGAGGGGATCTTATAGAAACTTACAAAATTCTTAAGGGGTTGGACAGGCTAGATGCAGGAAGATTGCTCCCGATGTTGGGGAAGTCCAGGACAAGGGGTCACAGCTTAAGGATAAGGGGGAAATCCTTTAAAACCGAGATGAGAAGAACTTTTTTCACACAGAGAGTGGTGAATCTCTGGAACTCCCTGCCACAGAGGGTAGTCGAGGCCAGTTCATTGGCTATATTTAAGAGGGAGTTAGATGTGGCCCTTGTGGCTAAGGGGATCAGAGGGTATGGAGAGAAGGCAGGTACGGGATACTGAGTTGGATGATCAGCCATGATCATATTGAATGACGGTGCAGGCTCGAAGGGCCGAATGGCCTACTCCTGCACCTAATTTCTATGTTTCTATGTTTCCTTACAGCCATCAGGCTATTAAACACTACAACCTCATAAGCTGTGAACTACAATAGACTATTATTATTATTGCACTGTTATTGGGTTTTTTTCTATGAGTTTTTGTTATATTATTTATTATGTTTACATATTCTGTTGTGCTGCAGCAAGTAAGAATTTCATTGTTTTATCTGGGACACATGACAATACAACACTCTTGACTCTTGTTCCACCCCTCTGCATTTCTGACTACAGGATATTTGTTTATATATTAGAAAGAAGGAACTGCAAATACTGTTTTACAACAAAATACACAGAGTGCTGGACAAACTCGGCAGGTCAGGCAGCATTTCCCTGAGAAGATGGATAGGTGATGTTTTGGGCCAGGATCCTTCTTTAGACTGATTGGGGAGGAGGAGAAGGGAGGGGAAGGACAAATCTTGGCTGGTATTAGGTGAACGCAGGCGAGAGGGGGTTTTGATAGGCAGATGGTTTGACAAAGGCAGGGGTGAAAGGACAGAAGGCAAAAAGATTGAAGCGTTGTGAATTTTGAAGGAATGTAGGTGAAAGGGAAGGGGGAGGGAGAGAAATAGGTCTGAGTTTGGGATGGGGACTAGCAGTTATCTAAACATTGGAAAATTCAATGTTCATATCATTGGGTTGTAAGCTTATTTATAGTGTTTATATATTGTTCATGACAAAAAATCTTCTCTAAACTTGTACAGATCAAGATGACCCAAGTGAAGATAAAAAGACAATATCGCCCAGTATTGGAAATATAAAGCATGGATAATAACTATTGTGCTATTATTAACTATTCATTTAATCCCTCCAAAGACTGCTCTGATTGTTGCTTTAACTACTGTACGGGTTCAGTAACTACAGCAACCTAGCAGCTTGGATTCAGCTCTGGCAATTTAAACTATTAACTCAGAAAATCCATAAAGAGCTGTAAAAGATGGTGAATTGTCGATGTCATTTCCCTCTCCCCACTCTGTGAACATTACTGCACAGCTGCCTACAGGATGCAAACCACTGCTGACATGTATCGCTTGAAACAAGATTGCATTCTTCTCAATCATAACCTCTGTTACACAAGGACATCTTCAGCTGTTGATCTCAAATTTCCCTTCTGCTTCCAAGCAACAGTCCAGATGTATTGTATTAATGACGTTTGGTATTTGTCTCAGTGCTCCACACCCTGCCAGGCAAAGCAGGATTAACCGAAGATCCTCATTTCACACTGCTTCGATCAACAATACAGATCTCACAACTTTAAACAAAACCACTACTTTTACTGAAGCAAGAAATGTTCACATGAAAGGAAAATTGAACATTATATCCAACAGTGTAAATTTGGAGCTCGTTTGATGGAATTTCACTTGTATTTTCGACGAACAATTTATTTTGAATCAACAGGAAGAAAAAACCTGGTAGCAATAAATCTTTAACTTGGATCAACAGTGATTTTTGACATGAAGGTAAAAGAAGAATAAATCCAGGTTATAGAATTCTGCTTTCTGCCATTCACTCTTGTGTACTTAATGGCAAATGTTGTGTGCTTTGGTCTGTAATGCAACAGATGGATAAAATGCAATGCAGGAACATGGAGCCACACATTTTTTTATACATCGATATGTTGTAATTGGTTTGCTATGCCAATGACAGCTTTACCTTTTCTGTTCCAGCAGTTCATCAATGGTTTCCTGCTTGTCCTTCAGTAGCTGCTGGAGATGTCGTTTTTCCCGCTGGTACTGAGCAGTCCTTCTGGCAAAATCCTCTTCGTGTTCCTTCATACGGTTGTTAACGTCTCCTAGCTTCACTGCAGCTTTTGTTTTGTATACCTTGGTGGATTCATCAAATGGCACTGTTATTGTTGTTCACTGCTGTGCAAAAGAAGCTTACTGATATGACAATAAACTACAGGCCTGTGGATTACCCGACAGAAAACATTCTCCTAGTCTGAAGATACAAGGCATGATCAGGTATTTTTTTCTATTTGCATGCCAGCTATAGTTTATATAATAGCACTTGAGGATATATAAATAACATTGTTTTCAGTGTAACTAAATACAAAATCGATCACGTTTTTAACAGGTTTAAGTAGCTTTATTTTAAACAAACTGCTATATAAAGCATTTCTGGTCTTATTGTAAATATAATGCTTGTAATCATTTTTCAATATTGGCCCTGAGATTTTAATTGTTTTTGGTTTAATGTTTTATTTTTAACCAATCACTGAAACAGTTATATTTTTGGCAAATTAGAGATCATTAATATGTGATTTAAAAACATTAGGATACTAATAAAAATGAAATATAAATCTCATAATTTAGATACACTGGTTATTATTATTATAGAATTCATATTCCTATCATCAAATATTAACTTTGACTGTATTCTTCAACACTTACAAAAATCCAATATAAATTTGTATGTGCCCTCATAACATGCGTCAGATCACTGCATCCCTTCGACATATTTATTTAAAAGCTACTTCAGGGATACTATCCAATGAGCTGCAATTATCAAGCATTGTCGCAAACTGTAAATAACCAAAATGCATTATGAAGTAAAGAAGCTGCAATATATCTGGACAATTGGAAGTTTCTCTTTTTTTATGCATGAGGGCAGTAAGAGACAACCGTGGATGACAAGGGAAGTCGAGGACAGTATAAAATGAAAACAGAAGATGTATAACATAGCAAAGATGAGCGGGAAGCCACAGGATTGGGAAACATTTAAAGTGCAACAGAAGATAACTAAAAAGGCAATACAGGGAGAAAAGATGAAGTACGAAGGTAAGCTAGCCAAGAATATAAAGGAGGATAGTAAAAGCTTCTTTAGGTATGTTGAAAGGAAAAGATTAGATAAGACAAATGTGGGTCCTTTGAAGACAGAAACAGGTGAATTTATTATGGGGAACAAGGAAAAGGCAGACGAGTTGGACAGGTACTTTGGTTCTGTCTTCACTAAGGAAGTCAATCTCCCAGATGCACTAGGGAACAGAGGATCTAGGGTGACGGAGGAACTGAAGGAAATTCACATTAGTCAGGAAATGGTGCTGGGTAGACTGATGGAATTGAAGGTTGATAAGTCCCCATGGCCTGATGGTCTGCATCCCAGGGTATTCGAGTTGGTTCCAGTAATCATGGATGCATTGATGATCATTTTCCAATATTCTATAGATTCTGGATCAGTTCCTGTGAATTGCAGGGTAGCTAATGTTATCCTATTTTTTTTTTTAAAAGGAAGGAGAGAGAAAGCAGGGAATTATAGACCAGTTAGCCTGACATCAGTTGTGGGGAAGATTCTGGAGTCAATTTTAAAATATGTAATAGCGGCGCATTTGGATCGCAGTAACAGGATCAGTACAAATCAGTATGGATTTACAAAGGGGAAATCTTCTTGAATTTTTTGAGGATGTAACTAGGAAAATGGACAAGGGAGAGCCAGCGGATGTAGTGCATCTGGACTTTCAGATAGCCTTCAATAAGGTCCCACACAGGAGATTAGTGGGCAAAATTAGAACACATGGTATTGGGGTAGGATATTGACATAGATAGAAAATTCGATGGCAGACAGGAAACAAAGAGTAGGAATTAACAATTCCCTTTCAGAATGGAAGGCAGTGACTAGGCTCGGTGCTGGGACCGCAGCTATTCACAAGATATATTAATGATTTAGATGAAGGAATTAAAAGTAACATTTGAAAATTTGCAGATGACACAAAGCTGGGTGGCAATGTGAACTGTGAAGAGGATGCTATGAGAATGCAGGGCGAGTTGGATGAGTGGGCAGGTGCAAGGCAGATGCAGTTTAATGTGGATAAATGTGAAATTATTCACTTTGGTGGCAAGAACAAGAAGGCAGATTATTATCTGAATGGTGTCAGATTAGTAAAAGGGGAAGTGCAACAAGGCCTAGGTGTCCTTAGACATCAGTCACTGAAAGTAAGCATGCAGGTGCAGCAGGCAGTGAAGAAAGCTAATGGCATGTTGGCCTTCATAATGCGAGGATTTGAGTATAAGAGCAAAGAGGTTCTTCTGCAGTTGTGCAGGGCCCTGGGAAGACCACACCTAGAGTATTGTGTGCAGTTTTGGTCTCATAATTTAAGGACATTCTTGCTATTGAGGGTGTACAGCGTAGGTTCATGAGGTAAATTCCCAGGATGGCGGGACTGTCATATGATGAAAGAATGGAACGACTGGGCTTGTATGCACTGGAAGTTAGAAATATGAGAGGGGATCTTATAGAAACATATAAAATGATTAATGGATTAGACACGCTAGATGCAGGAAACATATTCCCGATGTTGGGGAGTCCAGAACCAGGGGACACAGTTTAAGAATAATGGGTAGACCATTTAGAAATGAGAAAAAAAAAATTCACACAGAGAGTGGTGAATCTCTGGAACTCTCTGCCACAGAGGGTAGTTAAGGCCAGTTCATTGGCTATATTTAAGAGGGAGTTAGATGTGGCCCTTGTGGCTAAAGGGATCAGGGGGTATGGAGAGAAGGCAGGTACGGGATACTGAGTTGGATGATCAGCCATGATCATATTGAATGGCGGTGCAGGCTCGAAATGGCCTACTCCTGCACCTATTTTCTATGTATCTATGAGATGAGAAAAAACTTGTGAATTTGTGGAATTCTCTGTCTCAGAAGGTAGTGGAGGCCGATTCACTGGTTGCATTCAAAAGAGAGTTAAATATGCTCTTAGGGCTAGCGGAATCAAGGGATATGGGGAGAAGGCAGGAAGTAAGAATTTCATTATTCTATCTGGGACATATGACAATTAAACACTCTTGACTCTGATTCACATTTCCATCTCCATTAACTGCTCCTTCTCCTCACATCACTTCCCCAAACAACCACAGCAGATGCAACACCTGCCCTTTTACCTTCTCTGTCCCATCATCCTGTGACCCAAACAGTTATCCCAGATAACTTAAGAGTGTCTTCAAACTACACACAAGCATCCCAAAACGTTATGCTTTTTCATTAATGGTCTACTTTAGCAGAGATTTTAATTTTGAGTTTGAAAGTGTTAGTTATTTCTTTGGTCAGTTGAAGTTCCAGATGTTAGATTTCACCTTAGTATTGATATACAATACATTTCTTAATTGAATATTTAACTATTTTATGTTCAGTGGTTAATCAAATTAATACATTTGCTTACAGAATGTAAATGCATGTTTTTGTAACATGACTTTCTTCGTCCCTTAGTGCAGCTGAATTAAAGATGAATTCCACCGACACAGCAGATGAAAGTACAGAACTGGAATGTAAAATCTGCTATCAAAAGTACAATAGCCATAGTCGAAAGCCAAAGATACTGGACTGTTTACACAGAGTATGTGCAAGATGTCTAAGCAAAATCCTAGATACCACTGATAATTCCCACTGCATGAGCTGTCCCTTCTGTCGCAACGAGACAGAGGTCCACAAAGCTGATAGTCTTCCTGATGACACAAACATCATGTGTAAACTTACAGCGAAGAACAGGACAACAAAGAATTTGGGTTGCCAAGAGATAGTTTTGACGCCAAAAAACTTGTCTTCATCCAATTCAACCCTTGATTCTTCTAACTTTTTAGTTATTACCATAAGGGAGGTTCAAATGAATTCTCCCATTACTCCAAGAAGGAATACCATCTCTGATTACCATGCAGATCATAGTTTTGAAACAATGTCCATTACATCCCAAAGTAGAATTGATCAAGATGTGTTCTCTAAAATTTGTACCCGTGTGCCAAGGATACTCGTGTGGTTGTTAGGTTTCTTCTATTTCAGCTCACTGCCACTTGGAATTTATCTTTTGGTCATCCAAAAAGTGACTCTTGGTATTGTTTGTGTCAGTCTTGTTCCTTCCAGTTTGACAGTTTGCTTGGTCTACGGTTTTTGTCAGTGCCTCTGCCAAGGTATATGTGATTGTTCGAGAAACTAACAGCCACTATAATAAAATATGGATTTGATCAGCACCCCAATTAAAACCATAGCTTGTCATGGGACCATGCATACATAAACATTGGGTAAATCATTTAAAATATCTGCCAGGCTGTGGGATTTACTCCCAATGATCCGAGCTCTAATTGCAAAGAGCAGCTTTACATTAACCTCAGCAACCCCAAAGTGCTTTCAGACCAACTATAGATGTTGCATTGTAGAAAACATGATAATCAACTTGCACAGAGCTGGCTTCCATATGCCCCTCAACTGGAATTATCAACTGAAAGATGCTTGGACAGTTACATAAACAGGAAAAATGTAGATGGTTATGGTCTATATGCAGGCAATTGGACTAGCTTAGACGAGGCACCTTGGTTGACATGGATGCGGCAGTGCCAAAGGACTGTATCTATGCTGTATGATTCTATGACTCAATGGCACCATTCAATCAGTCAATCAATCTACTTCTTAAACTGGACTTCATCATTACACATAACTTGCCCAACAACGGTGGCATTGTAAGCAAAATTAAATATAGAGTTGGAACTGTGTCCGGCTACATACCCTCATGGGTATAGAGTGAATACACAAAGGACCAAGTGAACTGGCGAAAAATCGTCGCGCTATCGTGAACCGTTTTTGCCAAACCGGAAGATAACAAGATCAGAATTTTAGTTATGTATAGGTTGAAGAGTAGGCATTCAAAATGGTTGTAGCAGACCTTCATTGGCCTGTCTAGTCTCCCCAATAACAGCTGGTCATCCAAATTCAATCCCTTGTTCCTTTGTTCTTTATCCAAATGAAGTAGATCTACTCCTGCTTAAATACATTTAATGTTTTCATCTTCCCATCTCAGTTCTAAATGGCCTACCCACATGATCAGTCTGAAGAAGGGTCTCGACCCGAAGCATCACCTATTCCTTCGCTCCATAGATTCTGCCTCACTCGCTGAGATTCTCCAGCATTTTTGTCTACCTACCCACATACCTCGGCTTTTACTTCTAGTTTTGGGCTTAACCATCATCAGAAAAATCCTCTTGCATTTATTCTGTCCAGTTCCATCAGTTTCATCAATGAGGTCCCAACTGATTCTTCTAACGTAGCAAATACAAATCCATTTGTTCATTATACACAGGTTCTGCCATCCCTGAAATCAGCCTGGTCACCTTCACAGTATTCCCTCAGATCAAGAACATCCTTCCTCAAATATGGAAACCAAAACTACACATAGTGCTCAAGATGTAATTTGACCATGCTAAGCTGAATAAGACAGTGCTACTGCTGTACTCAATTCCTCTTGTTATGTAGGCCAACAAATCATTTGGCTTCCTAACTACCTACAGCCCCTGAATTAAAATACCGGGGAGGGCAGGAGCGTTGTGAAGGAGAGGGTCGGGAATCATGCCAGCAACTCACTCAGAAGCTCGGGTGGCTGCGAGCGGCCGCCGGGACCGGCCAGCGGAACTGCAGCTAGACCCGGGGCTCGCAAACGACCTGGGAACTGCAGCTAGTCCCGGGGACTCGAGGGATCTGGGAACTGTAGCTAGTCCCGCGGCACGCAGGTGATCTGGAAACTGCAGAAAACTAAGTATTTTTAGTATGTATTGTTACTAATTACTAATTTAGTTACTATGTGTTATTACTTCCATGTATTAACTATGGCGATAGATGTGGCCCGCCATCCGCTTACAAACATGGGTCCTGGCCCCTATGTAAAAAAGGTTGCTGACCCCTGGACTAAATCAAACCCTTGATCCTGTCCCGCCAGCCTTTTTTCAAAATTAGCAACTCAAAATGGGGGTGCGTCTTCATTGCCGGGAAATACAGCATATACTTTCAGTTAATACTGAAAGTATATAAATTAAAATAACCTAATTTTAATATACACATATTCTGTCTACAATAGCAGTTTTACCTTGGAACTGCTGACCTTCCCGAGCAAGGCAAGATGTTTCACTATATAATGGTGCTAGTTGACTCCTGTCTGTAAAGTTGCATAAAACCACTTCCAATCTGCTCCCAAATTGGCTTTAATTTTACCTGTTGTTCACTTTTACTAATAATGTAAAGTTATTAGTTATGAATCTAGTTAAATTATTATGATTTTTTTTTTAAAGCACCAGTTTAATGACAATATGATTTTCTCAACTGATAGAAATTTCTACCAGTTGAGAAATCTTAAATTAACTTACAAAATAATTGAAAACTGAAGACATTCAAACCTTCACTTGCTCCTCCAACTTGCCCAAACGCATGTTGTCTGCCAATATCCTGTTTAAAACTCCATTCTTCTCATTTGTTAAGCTTTTTGTCTGTTGCAAAAAAAAAAAGTTACATTTAAGGTTTGAGTACTAAAGCTTTCTCCCTGTTGGATTGCAACCTTGTCGTTGTCGGGGAGCTTGTGTGTCTCAGTGATCCCTAGAGCTACGTCAGCGGGAGATTCGTCTCCTGTTAGGGTCTCCCATGCTGGACAGGTCGAAGGGTCGAGGCGAGACGAAGAGCGATCCACTGGTCCTCCAGGTTGGAGGTTGAGCACAGGGCTAACAACCCTGTCTCGTAAAACAAATATGTTACAGAAACAGTAACTGAAGTAATCAACACTACTGAGTGGAGGACCTTCGTTTTACATGGCAGGAGGCAGAATAGGCAGTAAGTAAGTAAGTACTAAAGCTTTGACAAAAAAGGTGTGGTGAACAAAAAGAACTGGTGTTCGATTAAGATAAGAAAGTCTTTTAAAACAAACAAAAAAAACCTGATTTCCAATTTTAAAAGCTGTACGACCTTAGGAGCAGGCAAAATGATATTTGACCTCAGCGCCATGTAAGGAGGATGCCGAAACTGCTGTAATTCACCATCGACCTATTCCTATTCTTCCTCTTTGTGCATATGTGATTTGAAGGATTTGGTTGCCAAGTTCAACAGCCAATGAAGGCTTGCACATGTATAATAACTGACATCAAGAGTTACTCGATTAAAACAAAACATTTCATTGCAAGGGGATGGGGTGAAGAATTGCACGAAAAAGTAATTTTAATGAACTTATGTAAATATTTTCCAAAACATAAAATCTCTCACCTTATAACTGGTGATGATTTATTTCATAGGATTTTCTTTCATAAAATGATAAAAGCTGGTTTATTGACTTCTGGTAAGAAATATTATGATAAAATATATAGGAATGAACTGCAGATGCTGCTTTACACCGAAGATAAGATACAAAATGCTGGAGTAACTCAGCGGGTCAGGCAGCATCTCTGGAGAAAATAAATAGATGACGTTTCTTCTTTAGACTGAGAGTCAGGAGAGAGGGAACTAGAGAATTGGTACAAAGTTCAAATGAATGAACAAAGTTATGCAAAAAGACAAATCAAAGCCAGCAACTATGATCAAGGAAAAGTGGAGCCCACAATCGTCCATTGTTAGCTGTGAATGAGCAGAGCTGGAGCATGAGCAGAGAGACAGAGGGGTGCAAAATGAGGGTAGAAGCAATAGGTAGCAAGGTGAAAAGTAAAAGCGGCAGGATTGCACATTGTAAAGCCAGAGGAAAGAAAGTAGCTGTACGGGGAGGGGAATAGGTGGGAATCCAGGTGGGGCACAAGGGAGGGAGGGGGGGAACGGGGATGTTTAACAAAGAAGCGCCTTGCCATACCTCCCCCCTCCACTACTTTCTTTCTGGCTTTACAATGCACAACTCTTAAAACCTGTCTCCAGCTCTTGTTCCAACCATCTGCCTATCTAAATCCATCTTTGCCTATGTTGACCTATTACCTGCCATGATTGGTCCTGCCTCTTCCCTTTTCCAGCTTTCCACCCTCCCCCCCCCCCCCCCAACCCCCACCTACAATGTCTGAAGAAGGATCCCAATCTGAAATGTCACCGATCCATACTCTCCAGAGATGCTGCCTGACCCCGAGTTGCTCCAGCACTTTGTGTCCTCTCCAATAGCGTCCCTTCTACTGACACGAGGCTCACTGGCCTGTTATTCCCTGGATTTTCTCCGCTTCCCTTGTTAACTAAAGGAACAACATTGGCTACACTCCAACATGCCCCATCTGCACTAGTCCCACCTGCTTGCGTTCTACGATGTTAGACTCACTGGCCTATAGTTTCCAGGAGTTTCTTTGCAGCCCTTCTTAAATAGAAGCACAACATTTGTCACCCACCAGTCTTCCAGCACCCTACCCGTGTTTAATGATGACATAAATCTCAGCCATGGCACCTCATGATTTATCCACCTTAATGGTCTTCAAGAGCCCCAACAGCACCTCCTTCATAATCTCAAAAGGAGAAGGTATTATGATTCTGCTATTTTCTCCTCATCAACATTTTTGATAAGATATTCTTCTCCAGGCAGAAGATATTAAAAATTGCTTACCACATGTACAAGCTGATCACGTTCAAGAGCTGCTTTTTCAGCAAGACTGATCAGATTTGCCAGATATTGATGAGCTGCCACCTCTTTCTCCATAGCTTCTTCCATCTGCTGTTTTAGAAGACCAATCTTCTTTTGTGCTAGCCTGTGAACAATATTGGTCATTGGAATAGTCATACTAAATTAATCGATTATATTGCTTAATGGTAATTTTGCTTTAACCATTTCATATGCTAGACAAATACCCTACTGATATTTATATTTGGAAAACAGAATAAACAATGAATAGTTTATTTTGACAATTACACCTGTTTATTATCATCTAGGACAAACATAGACATAGAAACATAGAAACTAGGTGCAGGAGTAGGCCATTCGGCCCTTCGAGCCTGCACCGCCATTCAATATGATCATGGCTGATCATCCAACTCAGTATCCTGTACCTGCCTTCTCTCCATACCTCCTGATCCCTTTAGCCACAAGGGCCACATCTAACTCCCTCTTAAATATAGCCAATGAACTGGCCTCAACTACCTTCTGTGGCAGAGAATTCCACAGACAAATGACGTAAGACAGAGTTTTTCTTTATCTTATTTAACTATTCAAATTAATAATGGGTATAAGGAACAAGTAAATAATTAGTTATAAGTAAAGAAAATGTGTAAACTAAAAACAGAAAATACTGGAAATTCTCAGATCAGATAGAACCATGGAAGAAAGAGAGTTAATAGTTTGACATGATAATCTTTCCTCAGATCTGAGACAACAGAATATATGGGAAAGGGGCAGAGCTAGAAAGAAAGAGAGAAAAATCTATGATAAGGCACCAGCTGGGAAACAGTGATGGTGCTACCTGAGAGCGTTGAAGCCTTGATAATTACATGGTGATCTACCTGAGGGAGAAGAATGACAATTGAGGAGAAATGTGGAATGACAATTGAGGAGACTAGTGGGAGAACTGGGAAGGGGATGGAGAGAGAAAGCAAGGGCTCTCTGAAGATAACTCCCACTAGCATTACTGTCTGCGCCTACATTCTATCTTTGTCCCGCCCCCTTCCCTGACATCAGTCTGAAGAAGGGTCTCGATCTGAAACGTCGCCCATTCCTTCTCTCCAAAGATGGGTTTATGTTAGGTTATAGATCAGAAAATCGCACTGAATGACAAATGGATGAGGGGTTAAAATAGCTTGCTCCCATTCATATTTTGCACAGAAATCTTGCATTCTGACATTATCTGACAAACCCTGACAATGTACCGAAAAGTAACTTAATTTATAAAATATAACGGGTGCTCGTCAAGTGAGCAGGACCATGGACAACAGTGATGGTTTACAATATGAAGTGAAAAATGGCGATTTACCAAGTCAATACGAGGATAGAGATATTTTAGAGGCTTTTAGATAGGCACATGGATATGTAGGCACAGGAATTAGTTTAACTCGGCCTCAACATGGACATTTTGGGCCAAAAGGTCTGTTTCTGTGCTGTATTGTTGAATGCTCTCTGTTCTATCAAGCTGTCTACATAGATGAGCTGTCACTCAGATGGAGGCAGCCTCTTTAGGGTAGTTTGATGATAAACACTGTGGTGATGTGAGATTTCTCAAAGAACTGGTGTAGACTCAATGGGTCAAATGGTCGTCTTCTACATTGTGAAATATGGGAAAGAAAAATGAAGGGGAAAAATAAAAAGCAAATGACAATTATATGAAAACAATTTTCCTGCAAAATGTCTTGATGTGCAGAATAAAATTGAAATGTTTAAACAGTAAATGAGTTATATTACTGGAATAAATGTATAGTTCAATAGAAATATATTTATCCATTATACCTCTTTGACTTCTGTGCTACATGTAGTTCTGCTTCTAAAGTTTTATTGTCAGCAACAAATTCTGTCCTCTCAACGAGCAGGCCCTTTTTCTCAGCTTGTAGACTTGCAATTCTTCCCATCAATTCCTCCATTTCCACCTGCTGCTTCTCTTGCTCAAGCTGCTGTTTTCTACATAGAAAGAACACAAAAGCTCTTGACAATTGTTTGGATACTGGGATATTGGCTTACACACAGTCAACAGCAAAAAGATGTTTTTAAACACAGAACTTAAAAAAAAGCTTCCCACCAAAATCTAGCAATCTATGTGCTATGGTTTTCTCCTTTGTTAACAAGTGCCTCCATGCATGAGCTGCAGATTTTCCTTGTCCAGCAACAGAGATGGTCTGTAAGCATTTGATGAGTAGAGCCAGGATTTGGCCATAAATGCCATGTGCCTTTTCATGCCTTTTTTGATGATTTCACCAGGATAATGCCTTTTTCATGATCGAGTGCCTAAATCAGCCTTTTTTTGCCGTTTTGCTAAAAGATCGTGCTATTTTCTCGCTGGACCGACCAGAATGACGTTTTCTATGTTAACACGTTAATATTAATGATATTATTAACGTATTAGCATAGCATAACTTACAAGAAAACTTCCACCACCAGGGCGATACCCGGGACGCCACCGTCGGTAGTTCATTCGTTCGAGCTGGTTCAGTTTTCTCCAAGATTTATTTAAGAAAGAACTGCAGATGCTGGAAAAATCAAAGATAGACAAAAATGCTGGAAAAACTCAGCGGATGATGCAGCATCTATGGAGAGAATGAATAGGCGATGTTTCGGGTCGAGACCCTTCTTCAGACTGATGTGGGGGGGGGGCGGAAAAAAGAAAGGAAGAGGCGTAGACAGTAGGACAAGAAGGTGAGCTGGGAAGAGGGAGGGGGAGGAGGGAGAAGACAAGGGCTATCTAAAATTAGAGAAGTCAATGTTGATACCGCTGGGGTGTAGACTACCCAAGTGAATTACCCAAGCTTGTCTCCTCACTACATTTACTGCAGGCTCCAGTCACAAATCTGAGTTTGAGTGATCTGTGCAAGGCATTCATTGATGCTGGAAATTCACTGTGGAAATTGGAAAACAAATCTCTCAGAAGTCTTTTAGAGAAATACACAGAGGAACATATACCAAGCGAGTTATCATTATGGAAAAATTATGTTGACAGCAACTTCAACATTGTTGAGCAGAAAATTAAAGATGAAGTTGCATACAACAAAATATGGATCTCAATAGACAAGACAACCGGTGCTGTGGGGAGATATGTTGCCAATGTGGTCATCGGCACACTGGAGGCAGGCCAACCATCAACTGAGTATTTGTTGACATCGGAAGTATTGGAGAAGTCAAACAGCTCAACTATTGCTCAGTTGTTTACATCTGCACTTGCTGTACTTTGACCAGAAGGTATAAAACACAAGAATGTTCTTCTGTTTGTGACAAAGTTTTATTCCCCAAAATGTTGCATTTGACATGCTTAGCTCAAGGACTTCATAGAATTGCCAAGCACATACATAGCTTGTTTCCAAATGTCGATCACCTAGTTTCCAATGTCAAGAAAATCTTCCTCAAAGCACCGTCACGTGTGCAGTTGTTCAAGGAAATGGCACCTGAGATTCCGCTACCTCCTCAGCCTGTTTTGACTAGGTGGGGTAGATGGCTCTCTTCTGTACTCTACTATGCTGCAAATTTTGAAAAGATAAAATAAATCGTCAACTGTTTTGAAGAAGAAGAATCTGCTGCAGTCTGGATCGTCAGTGAAATCATGCAGAAAAAGTCCCTCCACCGCGATCTTGTGTTTATTGATTCCAATTTTGAAAACTTCCCACAAGCTATCACTTCCCTTGAGAAACATGGTGAAACATTAGTGAATAACTCGCAGGTTTTCAACAAAGTAACTGATGATATTCGTAAAGTTCCTGGCGATGTAGGTAAAGACATACAAGGAAAATGTGAGAGAGTGATTTTAGATAACAAAGATCTTGAAGAAATGCAAAACATAACTAAAGTTCTCAAAGGTAGTTGTAATGCACAAGATATCGACATGAATATAGAGACTGTAGCTTGTTTCGGGTATGCACCAGTGACCTCAGCAGAGGTAGAAAGAAGTCTTTCACAACTGAAGCATATTCTGTCTGATAGATGGCATAGTTTAACACCAGAAAATTAAAAAAAAATGCTAGTAATTATGTGCAACCAGGCAACTTTGGTCATTTAATGTAGTGTTCCTTTATATTATCATTTTAAACCATATTTTGGTGGTGGAAATAAATGCCTTTTATGTTTTTCTTTGCCAATAAATGCCTTTTTCGTGCCTTTTTTGTAATTTAAGTATGCCTTTTTTGCCTGCCTATTTCAGTGTTTTTTAGTGCCTAAACATCTTGGCTCTATTGATAAGCAACATTAACATTTGTAAAATACTTGTATACCATAGCACTTTTTGCCTTCACCTCACCAATTTTGTATAACACATGCTTAAATATTTATTTTACCAAAGTCAAATTTCCAACTGTTTGAACACTCAAATCTCCAACTGTTTGTTTTGCTGCATTCTCTGTCCAATCTATCCAATGTGCTTCACTATTCACTCCAACACATCCTGTTACTTTCACTAATTACTATCCTTAAAAATAGTACAACACAAGAACATGCCTTTTGGACCATGATGTCTGTGTCGACACAATGCCAATTTAAACTTATACAATTTCTCTGCACATGGCTGTTCAGCTGCCTGTCCAACTGCCTTTGAAACATTGCTATTGTGTGTGTTTCCACCACTTCCCCTGACTGTGGATTCCACGCATGAACCACTCAACATTATAAAACTTGCCGTATAAATCTCCTTTTCTGAACCTCACCTTAAAGCAAGACATCTAATATTTGACATTTACAACTTAGTGAAAATAGATATGGTTATCTATCCCATCTATGTCTCTCATAATTTGATACACTTGTATAATGTCACATGTCAGACTCCAATGTTCCAGCAAAAACAATCCAAGTTTATTGTACTCTCATTATAGCTAACGCTCTTCAATCCAGGCAATGCCTTTCTGCAATACATTTGTTTAATCACTTTTGTACACAACTGATATCACATTTCTGACAATATGTGAGAACACCCACCCACTATTGTGGACTACAGCAGATAATTTAGCTGGACACTTCTATGGAATACAGCGGTTCTGTTAGAGATGTTATTTTTCATCTGATTGGATATTTTTTTAATTGCTGCAGGAAATGTACAATTTTAATTTCCACTGAAATTAAAGAATAGGTACTTCAAACATCTCTACAATTCCTTTTGTAAATACTAGGATTCTAGTTTCCATGTGAAAATCCATTTGAACTAATTTAGGAAAAAGTGTATACCTTTTGAGGTCATTCAATACTGTGGTGTGCTCATCCACCCCTATTTTGTAATGAAGACTTGCTTTCAGTTGATCAAACTTTGAGGAAATGTCATTTAGCTGATGATGAGCCTCCCGCAACTCTTTTTGTTGACTTTGCTTCTCTGCTTCCAGCAGTATTAATTGTTTAGTCAATTTTGACACTGCCAACAAAAGAAAAAAAGATTAAAAGATTTTTTGAAATGTTATCCATGCTTAGTGAGAAGCTCCATAAGTTGAGAAACTTCAGAGAAGCCATCCACATAATCAAAGACTTGTTCCTCCTCAGTCATTCCACCTTCTCCCTGAACCCGTAAGACAGAAGGTACAGCAGCTTGAAAGCACGCACCATCAGATTCAGGAACAGTTTTCACCCCTCTGTTATCAGACTTCTGAACGGGCCTTCCATAAGCTAGAGGAATAACCAATTTACCTCCACCCCTTTGAGATACTGGTGGCGAGCCAACTCCATTAAACATTGCAATCCTTCTACTGAAGGCACCGCCATGTTTGTCGAGGGTGTGGCATTTCAGGATTTAGACCCAGCAATAATGAAGGAATTAAGATATATTTCCAAATTAAAATGGTGTGCAACTTGGAGGGGAAGCTGAAGGCAACATTCCCACCCACCTACTGCTCTCATCCTTCTTGGAGGGAGCAGAGACATGCATGGAAGGTGCCAAAGTTGCCTCGGTGAGTAAGGCAACAAATTGTGTGATGGTGGTGAAGGAATTGAAGGTTTAGGGTGGGTTGCCTTAGCCTGGATTACTTTCTGGAGTAATATTGGATTTGCACTTATTCAGACAAGTGGAGTATATTCCATCATACATATGGCTTGAGCCTTGTCATGGTGCAAGATACCAAACATTTGGCTTGCTCTTCTAAGCACACTATGGCAATCCAGTTGAATTTCTCGTTAGTGCTGAAGAGTTAAGTTAAGACTCTCTGCAGTTGGCTATGGTCATTTTGTGACATGAATATTGCTTGCCACTTATCAGCCTGTACCTGAATGTTGTCAAAATCTTGTCGTATGCAGGTATGAATATCTCCCATGTCGGGGAGTTCCAAATGATGCAAAGGACATTTATTATCACATACACCAAATGGTGAAGTGAAACTTGACTTGCCATAGACAGTTACAAATGAAATGGAAGAATGTGTAATCATAATGCACCTCCCAACTTCTAACCTTATGATGTGGGGGGAAATCATTGATGAACCAGCTGAAAATGGTTGTTCCCAGGACATTAAATGAGGAACACCATCCACAATTTTCTCCACTTAATGCTTCAACTGCTGTATTTTTGCCTAATTTACCAGTATCCCTTTGCATCTTCTGTTTTCTTCCCTTTTGTATCAAACTATAATACAATTTGACAATCACGTTAAATCAGACATAAATGATAAATAGTTGAAGCCCAACTAAAATTTGCAAACCTAAAAAAAGTGTGGTTTCACATTTTCCTTCCTTTAACTGTCCTCAATGGATGCCCTGCACAGAGGATTGTGGGTGTTGCAACCCCTCACACATGGAGGCATCTGTCAATGGTTGTTCAATGTTCAACTCTGTTCACAAGGTCTCGGCAAATACAGGAGGGAATGTTTGCATGCAGAAAACCTTGGACAACATGGAGGCAAGGGCTAATCAGTGGAAAACAATGTTTCAGTCACAAAAGGGCCAGACAATGACCATCTTCTGCAAGACAAATATAACCATCTCCTTAATGGGATTGACAATGATGAATTTCCCATCAACCATCTTTCTTTGCGCAGCACATGAAGTGATTTCTCCAGAATGTTCATACACTTCAGTTTTACCAGCACACTGAGATGCCACATTCAGTCATGTGGTATCTGACTGTCAAGGACTGTTACTCTCATTTCAGTTCCACAACCTAGCACTTTGCATGTTTGTCTTTCTTCGATTTACAATTGTGAAGTTTATTATTGATTTTAGTAAAATTGTACGCTTCTCCCTTTAATAAAACACTACGTTTAATTTCTCTTTTGTGTCACAGTTGGATCATCTTTCCTCTGTATTACATTTTTAAAGGAATGCTTTCCTAATAAATTACTTAGACAACTCACTTTTTGTTTTATTTTTTCAATTCGCATTGAAGACTTTTGCTTCAGACTTAACAAATTTGATATGTAAAAATTCTGTCTATGACAATTATCAATCACAAAGCAAGAAGGGAACATGAAGTTGTCACCTTATCGTGAGGGAAAGACTTAAATAAATCTCAGTGCATAATTCAGTCAGGCTTTAAAACAAGAAAGATTTACAAAGTCACAAACCTTCCTGCACATGCCTGTTGTGGCTGTCTTTTCCTTTGGCTTGCTGAACCTCCAGCTGTTCCATTAAGATTTGATTTTCCTCCAAAACCAACTTTGCCTGATCCTGCAATTGATGCCTAGAAGAAAATAAATCTCACATCAACCATGCTGCATCCAACACTCGAGCTGGAAACCATGAGCAACATAGACACAAACTGAATGGCAACTAATTATCCATTAATAGAGTTAAGGGCCTGTCTCACTTGCATGTGACTGCATGTGTTTGGCGTGACCAGGGAAGAAGAAAGGAAGAGGTCTCGACCCGAAACGTCATCTATTCATTTGCTCCATAGGTGCTGAGTTTCTCCAGCATTTCTGATTATCCACTCCATCGTAGGCTCATCACTTACATCCATCCAGTCCCTTATAAGTATAAGTATAAGTATAATGTGAGAGCAAAAGTAGCACGGAGTATTGGAGTGATGGGGAAAGCAAGGCATGTTTTGAATGAGAGAGCACTGTATATTCTGTACAGCTCACTTGTGTTACCGTATTTAAATTACTGTGTGGAAGTATGGGGCAACACCTACAAAACCACCTTACAATCACTAAGCACACTACAAAAAAGAGCTATTCGTATGGTAAACAATGTAGGATATCATGAACACACCAATATACTGTATTTAAAATTACACACCTTAAAGATTAAGGATCTGGTAGAATTTAAGACTGCACAAATAATTTATAAAGCAAAAAATAAACTGCTACCTGTAAACATACAAAAACTGTTCAAAGACAGAGAGGGGGATTATAACTTTAGAGGGAAACTAAACTTGAAACAGCATTATGCTCGGACCAATTTAAAAAGTATGTGTATTTCCATTTGTGGGGTGGTTTTGTGGAATGGTCTTGACGAAACGATTAAACAAAGTATGAATATAATGCAATTTAAAAAAATGTACAAAAGATATATCTTTGAAAAGTACAGTAATGAAGGAGAATGTAAATCTCACAGATGTTAATGGTGCTTGTTCTTTTTGTTCTTTCCTTTTTTTTGTTCTTTTTTTCTTAATAGCTTGATTGGAGTAGTTTTATTTGAATTGTCTGTTTAATTTATTTTATTGAATTTTGCATCTGTTAATGGTGAAGAATGGGGGTAGGACTTGACAAGCATAGGCTTCTTCCTATCCCTTTTCCAACGAGTCTAATGTGTATTATGTTGAAATTGGCTTTTGATTTTTTAATTTATGTATGTACATATATGTTATGTATATGTGTATGTGTGTATATGTGTGTATGTATGTATGTATATATGTACATGTATATGTATGTATGTGTGTATGTATGTGTGTATGTATATATATATGTGTATATATATAATTTTCCTTTTATTTATTCAATTTCATCTTTTCTTTTCTTCTTTTTTTTTTTTAAATCGTTCGAAATAAAGATATATCATATCATAAGTATATCTTTATTGTCATTTTCCTGAGTACTCACATACCCAGAGGAAACAAAAAAACATTGCTCAACCAGTGTCCATTCAGTGTGCAGTAAAAAAATAAATAGAAATAAAAATACATATATCATGAACAAATTAAACACTCTACTCTCTACTAAACATCAACAGGCGTTCCGATCGGCAGCGGCACGACAGTGGCTCTGCTGCAGTGTGTCCAGGTTGGTGGTTGGTGCGCGATACTTTGGCAGGGGGCAAAGTCCGTTTATCAGTCTTATAGCCTGCGGGAAGAAGCTGAGGAGCATCCTGCTGGTTTTGCAGCTAATTATCACAGTGCGTTGCATTAGAAAGGCCGGAAGTTTGTCAAGGATGCCTGCCACCCTAACCATTCTCTTTTATTTCTTCTAACTTCTAGGAGGTGATACAGCTTAAAAGCTCAGACTTTCATACTTAAGAACAGCTTCTTTCCCAGTACCATCCAATGCCTGAATCAATCGGCTTTCCCATTCCAATTCCCGAAAGTGCAGCCAGGTACTCTTACTTTTAACTATCTCACTGGTTGAGGGAGAGGAGGCTGTAGAGAGGGAGAGGCGGGAAAGTGGGGGAGGTGAGGGGGAGGAGGGAGAATAGAGGGATAGGAGGGGGGAGTGGGGAATAGAGGGTGAGGAGTGGGGGAGGTGGGGGATAGAGGGATAGGAGGGGGTTAGGGAGGGGAGATGAGATGGACGGAGGGTGGTAGGGAGGGGAGATGAGTTATGGAGGGAGAGAGGGAGGGAATGACAGGGTTGGGGAAAGGAAAGGGAGAAGAGAGGGAGGGATTGGGGAGGGGAAGTGGAGAGGAAAGAAGAGGGAGGATGAAGAGGAGGAGAGAGTGCTGGGGATGAGAGGAAAAGAGCCACGCCTGCACAGTTAGGGGCGATGGGTGAGTGGTGGAATATTGCGTTGGGGGAACGGGACGCGACGGGTCCCTCTTAAATCTCTCCTCTCACTTCAAGCCAATGCCCTCTCAGTTTAGAATCCTCCACCTCATGTTTTTATATCCTTCAAAAAGTTCACTCCTCAGCCTCCTAAGGTCAAAATAAACAAGTCTCAGCCTATCCAGCCTCTCCCTATAATTTGTGAAAAATAAGTTTATAAACTCCTTTTCAGTACCATTTTAAAGTTATAGAATCAGACAGAGGTACAGCGCAGAGATAGACCTTTCGGCCCCCAAATCCATGCTAACCATCAAGCATTTTTACACTAATACTACTTTACCCTACTTTATTCTTGCACATTCTCATCATTGTGTCCCAAGATTCTAACGTTCCTCTACATGTTAGGGGCAATTTACGGTGATCAGTTAACTGCCAACGTGCATGATTTGGGGATGTGGGAGGAAACCAGAGTGCCAGGAAGAGGCCACACAGTCTGTGGGAGAACATGCAAATGGCACCAACAGAACTCGAGGTTATGATTGAAGTTGAGGCAGAAAGTAATGGGTGACCACTGGGAAAAGATGTAGGCAGAGTGTGCAGGAATCCCCCTTCAAAACATTTATACCCTTTTGGATACGGGGGGGGGGGGGGGGGGGGGGGGTGAGGGGGGGGTGGGGGTGAGGATTCAGATGATAGCAGCAGTCAGATCTGTGACATGAAGTGCGCCTCTGATCCACAGTGGGGTAGGGCACAGTCATTAGATAGGGGGACAGACAGCATATTCAGTGGCAGCAAATGAGCCTCCAGGATGCTGTACTGCCACCCTTGCGCTATGACTTGGTGAGGCTTCAGAATATTCTCTCAAGGGGGGTTGGAGAAGAGTTGGCAGTCAGAATTTGTTCTCACATTGGCACAAATTACATAGGTAGGAAAAGAAATAAGGACTTCCAGTGATCAAAGAAAATTAGGCAAAAGATAATAAAAATAAAAGCTCATGGGTAGTGATCTGCAGGTTACTATCGATTCCACGTGTTAGTAAAGGTAGGAATTGGAATATAGGACAGGCAAATGAGTCTGCCAATTCTTACCCTCACTAATACATGCATTATTCTGCAGATCCAGGATCATGGATAGGAACGGATTAGAGGGATATAGACAAACAAGAGTAAATAGATAGGGAATTTTGATTGAAATGGGCAAGTTGGGCCAAAGGGCCTGCTTACATGCCATTTGACTCTCTGACTCTTGAGTTGCTAGAACTCTGGGCGGAAGCTGCTATCTGCTAATCTGCAAAACAGTGGGAAATTCATCTAGCTTTAAATAAGGCAGGTTACATGGACAAAAATGGTGTTGTGTAGTTTTGTATTTTCCTACCAGTCCATGTTGCCCACAATGCCACTCCTTTCACGTTGTTGATGAAGACGTTTATTCTCCTTCACCACCTCTTCCACTCGGGCTCTGAAATTCTTCATCTCCTTCTGTTAATAATTAAGGCCAAATCATGATTAACTGACATTCAACGGTCGTGTACAGTAGAATTTGATTTACCATAGTCAAACCAAAAAAGCAACAAGATACTAAAACTACATAAAGATTAAACCACAGCGGCGTGTGAGAATCCCTAGTGCACACATTATAAGCGGAGACCCACAGCCATCAGTTCAATGTCCGTTCCACACACACGTTCCTTCACCGTGATGTGACCAGAGTTGTACCGACCACCGTCACTCTCTCTGCAGTCCCTATCCGCACGAACGGTCAGAAAGTCATCCACACTCGCACTAGACTCCGGGACAACTGGACATCAGGACAACTAAACATTTTCCTTCAAACAAATATCTGCAATAATTCAAGTCAAATAAGTAGAAACTAAATCATGGAAGATTGCTTGTTAAAACAGCACTACTTGGGGTTTTGGGGATTTAATGTTCTTATTTAGAAAGGATATTCTTGGGGGACCATCCAGTCAGGCTAGAGGCTATTCCTGGGGCAATGTCCAGTAAAGCTGTATGGGTAGAACTTCGAAACAACAAGAGGAAAATCACTTTGACAGGACTGCATTACAGACCCCCGCAAAGGTCAGTGTGAATCAGAAAAACAGATGTAGTATTGGTGGGAGATTTTAACTTCCCTAATATTGTGTGGTTTTAGTTGGGTGCAATTTGCTAAGTGTGTCTAAGAAAGCTTCCTTGATTAATATATAGAGGGCCATATTAGAGAGGTCTCAATACTTGACCTCCGCTAAGGGAAACATCAGTGAGGAACTTTGGGACAGGTTACTGTAATTCTATGTAATACAAGAGAAATATAGGGCTGCTCCATAAGTTAAGGTCCTGAACTGGAGCAAGGGCAATTTGGGAGACATTAGGCAGGAACTTGCAGAGGTTGTTTGTGCGAGTGTTTGCAGATGAGGGAACATCTGGCAAGCGGGGGCCTTTTAAAATACGGTTTTGCGGGTTTGGGCCTGTTTCCATGCTGTATGACTCTACAGCACATGAACAGGCCCTTTGGTCCACTGTCTGTGCCGAACATGATGCCCAAGACCAACTCTTATCTACCTCACATAATCCATATTCCTCTATACCCATGTGTCTATCCACAAGACTCTTAAATGCCACTATCGTATCTGCCTCCTCCACCGCCCCAGGCAGTGCGTTCCAGACATTCACCACCTTCTGTGTAAAAAAACTTTTCAACTTTGGCCCCTCACCTTAAAGCTATGCCTTCCAGTGCCTGATATATTATTAGGTTAAATATTAATATAATTATAATATTATTGATAATTATTAAATATCTTGTATTCATCTGCTGCATACCTCATGTACTTGCAATGTAGCATCCTTTTCTCGTAATCTGTCTTCATAGGCCAACATAAGGGGTGACAAGTACGTCATATCAATCTGCAAGAGATGGTATTGCTTTTCATTATAGGCTGTACATTATTTCATACAGGTGTTAAAGAACATGCAGAGAGTAATTCAATGATGTAATCTCCTTCATAAATGTCCCTGGGAAGGTACAGAGCAAGAAGGGTGTTGCAATATGACATAAAATATTTACATTTGATACTTCAATTCTGCTGGTGCAGGGTTTGACAGAACAGTAGCTTTCACTGGCTACTATTTTGTGCCTTAAAATGTTAACAATTGAAGCAGCCAAAGGTCACTCTGCCCCTCATGCCTGCTCTACTATTCAATAGACCATGGATGATATTTTACCCCAGTGCCACTTTCCTGCACTAACCATCTATCTCCAAATTATCTTAATATCTGAAAATCTATTGATAACTATCTGGAATATACTCAAATTGAGACTTTGAAGCCCTCTTGCATTGAGAATTACAAAAAATCAACATCCTGTACAATACACGAATTTCTCATCTCTGCCTTGAACAACTTACCCAAGACTGACAGTAGACAAAAGTGCTGGAGAAACTCAGCAGGTGCAGCAGCATCTATGGAGCGAAGGAAATAGGCAACGTTTCAGGCCGAAACGACCCGAAACGTTACCTATTTCCTTCGCTCCATAGATGCTGCTGCACCCGCTGAGTTTCTCCAGCACTTTTATCTACCTTCGATTTTCCAGCATCTGCAGTTCCTTCTTAAATACCTAAGACTGACACTGTGACCACTGGATCTACACATTGCAACCAAGAAAAGCATCAAGCCCTGACCTATTATCGATTTAGATGAAGGAATTAAAAGTAACATCTCCAAGTTTGTGGATGACACAAAGCTGGGTGGCAGTGTGAGCTGCGAGGAGGATTCTATGAGGCTGCAGGGTGACTTGGATGAGTTGGGTGAGTGGGCAGATGCATGGCAGATACAGTATAATGTGGATAAATGTGAGGTTATCCACTTTGGTAGTGAGAACAAGGGCATATTATTATATGAATGGTGTCAGATTTGGAAAAGGGGAGGTGCAATGAGACCTAGGCATCCTTGTACATCAGTCACTGAAGGTAATCATGCAGGTACAGCAGGCAGTGAAGAAAGCAAATGGCATGTTGGCCTTCATAGCGAAGACCGCTAAGAAGGCCAACATATTGTTTGCAGTTTTGGTCTCCTAATTTGAGGAAGGACATTCTTGCTATTGAGGGAGTGCAGCGTAGGTTCACCAAGTTAATTCCCGGGATGGTGGGACTGACATATGGTGAAAGAATGGATTGACTGGGCTTATATTCACTGGAATTTAGGATGAGAGGGGATCTAATAGAAACATATAAAATTATTAAGGGATTGGACAGGCTAGATGCAGGAACAATGTTCCCCATGTCGGGGGAGTCCAGAACCAGGGATCATTGTTTAAGAATAAGGGGTAGGCCATTTAGGACTGAGATGAGGTAAAACGTTTTCAGCCAGAGAGTTGTGAATCTGTGGAATTCTCTGCCACAGAAGGCTGTGGAGGCCAATTCACTGGATGTATTCAAGGGAGTTAGATATAGCTCTTAGGGCTAACAAAATCAAGGAATATGGGGAGAAAGTAGGAACAGGGTACTGAGTTTGGATGATCAGCCATGATCATATTGAATGGTGATGCTGGCTCAAAGGGCCGAATGGCCTACTCCTGCACCTATTTTCTATGTTTCTATGACCCAATGAATTTTGTATGTTTGAATGCGAGCATCTCTCATTGTGCTGAATCTCCCCTCATGTCAGCCCAAGAATCAATCTGGTGCATTCGCTTTATTACAAGTGTATCCTTCCTTATACGGGTGAATATCCGTACACACTAATCCACATGTGACTTCACCAGATCCCTACAAAACTGTAACACAACTGAACTCAAATCTTCCTGCATTTGTATTGTTCGTCTTATGTACCTGCATCTTAATATTCAGTGATTAGTATACAAGGACTCGTGGTCAATCTCAACACCTTTTGATCTTTCACTTCTTAAAAATACTCTGCAGTTTTCCCAGAGTGCATGATTAATATTTTTCCATATAATATTCCATCTGTTGTGTCCTTGCCCGATCTATACCCCCAGTACTTTCCACATATTTTTCACTGCCCATGGTGCCATCTAGATTTGTATCATTAACAAACTTTTGATTTTTTAAATGTGGTTGTTACAATCTTTATGAAGAGCATCAGAGAATCAGAATTTTATGACAAATTTGATCCTTTGTGACCTGTTTCAAATAATCACTCGGTGGTAGTTACACTCTCATATGTTTCATCTCAAGTGGCCAGGCACCTTATAATAAATGATGAGGGTCTCTGCCTCTAGTACCCTTTCACACATCAAATTCAAAATGCCCATTACTTTTTGGGTGATTTATTTTCCCCTCTCAATTCCTCTGTAATCCTTCTACTAATTCCCTTAAAGTACCTTAATTGTATGGCACCACCCCCTCCTCAACTCCCACACCCCCAGTTATTGATCACACTGCCTAGAGTAATTGATCCGTCCTGTTCACTCTGTCCAGGCTACTCAATCTTATACTCATCAATTAAATCACTTTTCAATCTTACTTGTTTAAAAAATCTCAACTATATTTCTCCACTTTGACAACATACTTCTTCTGCACCCTTCTTTAGTGTTATCAAATCGTTCCCATCGAGCAGGGACTAGAACTGTTCACAGTGCTCCAGGTGTAACTTCACCAATATTTTATTCATTTCTTGCATGATCCCTCTACTTCTATACTCCAACCCTCAGTTGGTGAGGTTGATGCCCAGTACCAATACCAGACTGGATATATGTATCGCTTTTCGTTGGGACATTTCGTTGTTTTGGTTACCAATCGCAATAATAAATTAGTAAGCACTAAATCAAGGAATAAAATTGAATAGAAGTCAGTAATTTCCATCTACTTAAACTATACACAGCCCAATATCATAATGCAGACATGAGGCACAGCAGGTGCTGGTTTAGCAAACTCTCAAAGTGCTAGAGTATATCAGCGGGTCAAGCAGCCTCTCTGTAGATAGTGGATAGGTAACGTTATGGGTCAGGGCCCTTCTTCAGCCTGATTGTAGTAACGGGGAGAAAGGTGGCAGAGAAGTGGGGGTGGGACAAAGCCTGGCAAGTGATAGGTGGTTAGGTGAGGGGGTGGAGGGTTGATTGGGAGATGGTTGGACAAAAGCCAAAGAAGAAAAGCAAAAAAGTGTGAGATAAGGATAAAAAGAGGTGTGAAATGCAAAGGAAGGGATAGAGGACGGAAGGGGAAAGTGAGAAATAGGCATGGATCGTGGTGGGGCAAAGGGAAGAGAGTGATGAAAAGGGGGGGGGGGAGGAGTGGACTTGTTTACCCCAAATTCATAACGTTGGGTTATGTTATAAGCTACCCAAGCGCATTGGTCCTGTTCCTCCAGTTTATGGCCTCACTCTGGCAATGGGGCTGGGCCAGGGAACGTGCCCATATTAGAAATACATCACAAAGATTTTTGAACTGGTTCATTGTCATGCATCAGTATGGCATGGCATACTCCTTTCTCATGGTCCAGGGAAAAATACAATTCTAAAATTAGACGGAGAAATTGTCTATCTAACATAAACGTGTGAACTTGAAATTGTACTAGTTACTTACAAGCCAAGGTGGAGGTGGCCCTGATGGTGGAAGCCCAGTATGATGGGATCCCTGAAATAAATACAAAATACAAATGTTAAGAGGGAGTAGACAAGGGGCCTACAAGACAGAAGATGCAAGATAAAAGGATTGAAAAGGTGGAAGGGGGGTGTGGAGGAGTCAAGAGTGTTTTATTGTACGCTTGTTTAATATTATATATTCAAAAAGAATACGAGATACGGAACTAGCGGTTATATCATTAGATGCAGAAAAAGCGTTTGATCAGGTGGAATGGATGTATTTATTTAATATAATGGAAAAGTTTCAATTGGGGGATAGATTTTGTAAATGGGTAAGAATTTTATATTCGAATCCTATTGCAAGAATTTTGACTAACCAAATTTTATCAGCCAAATTCAAACTCTCTAGGGGATGCAGACAGGGATGTCCGTTATCACCCTTATTGTTCGCATTGGTGATAGAACCATTGGCGGAAAAAATTAGATCTGAACCTGAAATATATGGCTATAATACTGATACAACAATTAATAAAATTTCTTTATATGCAGATGATGTTTTGATTTATATTACAAAACCGGAAATTAGTATTCCCAACCTGCTAAACATTATAACTAAGTTTGGTGCATTTTCTGGGTATAGGATTAATTGGGATAAAAGCGAGATTATGCCAATAACAGGAATAAATCTAAATACATTACAACAATACCCATTAAAAGTAGTTACAGACAAACTTAAATATTTAGGGATTAACGTAACTAAAACTCATAACTCATTAATAAAATCCAACTATCCTCAACTATTAGATAAACTTAGAAAAAATATTTTATATTGGAAAACACTTCCTATATCCATGATTGGTAGAATAAGTGCCATAAAGATGGTATTTCTACCACAGTTGTTATATTTGTTTCAGGCTATTCCTTTTTTTCTTCCGAAAACTTTTTTTTTTTAAATTGATAATATTGTTAATAGTTTTATTTGGGATTATAAAAATCACAGAATAAATAAAAAACATCTATGCAAAGCTAAGATAAATGGAGGATTAGCACTTCCAAACTTTTTATATTATTTTTGGGCTGTTCAGATTAAGAATATGAATTTCTGGTGGGTAAATATGGATCATGAACCGACATGGTTAAATATAGAAAAGGAAGACTGTCTACCTTTCAATGTAGGTTCGATAATTTTTGCACCAACGGAAGTACAAAAAAAAAATTATAAAGACAACCTAATAATATATAATAATAGACGTATTTGGAAACAAATAGTTAAGACTCTACATTTGGATAATCTCTCATTTAGATTACCAATTATGAATAACCCATCGTTTAAACCTGCTATATTAGATGGGGGGTTTAAACAATGGGATGATTTAGGAATTACAAGGATAGAACACCTTTATAGAAAAGGAAAATTTCTTTTATTCCAGGAGTTACAAGATATTTATGGATTGTCTCCACAACATTTGTTTAGGTATTTACAAATTAGAGATTATATTAAATCCAATACACAAGATTATAAAAATAAAGAAGCAGGATTGTTAGACGAACTGTTTAATTTATATCCAAATACAGAAAAATTAATAGCCTATATATATAACATCATTTTGGATAAGGAGAATCCAATAACGGAAATATATCGTCAAGCATGGGAAAATGAAATGGGATTGGCTATAACAAAAGAAAACTGGGAAGAAAGTCTACAACGAATACACCGGTGTTCATTAAACGCCAGACATATATTGATACAATTTAAAGTATTATATAGGTTACATTATTCGAAAACTAAATTAAATAGTATTTTTCCGAATCTCTCCGCTATTTGTGATAAGTGCAAGAAAGCAGAGGCAAATTTAATACATAGTTTCGTTACATGTCCTAAATTGAATTATTACTGGACAGAAATTTTTAAAGTTATTTCTGAAGTCATCAAAGTTAAATTAGACCCTAACCCAAAGCTAATAATATTTGGAATTCCGGATTTACATCTATCACTTACAGTAAATCAAAGAAATTTCTTTGATTACTGTTTGATAATTGGGAAAAAAATTATATTGAAATTTTGGAAGGGAACATTATCCCCCACAACCAAAATGTGGGCAACAGAGATGATGGAGACGTTACATCTGGAAAGAATTAGATTTGTCCTATTGGACAAGTATAATTCTTTTGAACAGATATGGTCTCCATATATACAGTATTTAGAGAAGTAGCTGTTCTTGGCAACACAGCTCGGCGTGCACCCTGCGGGATTTGGTGGGAATAATTCATTTTTATATTGGAATTAACATATATGTCTTTATTGATACTATCACTTGTAGTAGTGTTATTAACAATGCATATTGTGGTTTTTCATGGTTTTTCATTTTTTTTTTTTCTTTTTTTTTTTTTTTTCGTTTCTCTTTTCTTTCTTATATATAATCAAATTATTATTTAATCACTCTCTTAATGATTTATAACTGTTCTATTCTTTTTCTATCATTATTTCTAAAAAAATAGTAGATAAGTATTACTAGTGTTTTACTTAATGCAAATTGAATTAATTTGATATAAAGTTGTTTGAAGCATTGTAATTGATTACCTTTAATAAAAAAATATATATCAAGAGTGTTTTATTGTCATATGCCCCAGATAGGACAATGAAATTCCTACATGCTGTAAACATAGAGCATAATGGGAGAAAAAAAGTTCAATAGTCTGTTATAGTTCAGAGCTTATTTGCTGTTGTGTTTAATAGCCTGATGGTTGTAGGGAAGAAGCTGTTCCTGAACCTGGACTTTACAATTTTCAGGTTCCTGTACCTTCTTCCCGATGGCAACGGTGAGATGAGTGTGTGGTCAGGATGGTGTGGGTCTTTGATCATGTTGGCTGCCTTTTTGAGGCAGCGACTTCGATAGATCCCTTTGATGGTGGAGAGGTCAGAGCCGGTGATGGACTGGGCAGTGGTCACAAATTTTTGCAGTCTTTTCCGCTCCTGGACGTTCGGGTTGCCGAACCAGGCCACGATGCAACCGGTCAGTATACTCTCTACTGTGCACCTGTAGAAATTCAAGAGAATCCTCCTTGACATACCAACTCTCCGTAATCTTCTCAGGACGTAGAGGCGCTGATGTGCCTTCTTTATAATTGCATCAGTGTGTCCAGGAAAGATCTTCAGAAATATGCACGCCCAGGAATTTGAGGTTTTTGACCCTCTCCACCATTGTCCCATCAATATAAACAGGGTTATGGGTTCTCATCCTACCCCTTCCAAAGTCCACAATCAGTTCCTTGGTTTTGCTGGTGTTGAGAGCCAGGTTGTTGTGCTGGCACCATTTGGTCAGTCAGTCAATCTCACTTCTATACATCACCATCTGTAATTCGTCCCACATCAGTGATGATGGAGCTCGCCCTATGTCCAGCTACACAGTCATGAGTATAGTGAGTAAAACAGGGGGCTGAGCACGCAGCCTTGAGGTGATCCCGTGCTGATTGTATAGAAACATAAAATATAGGTGCAGGAGGCCATTCGGCCCTTCGAGCCAGCACCACCATTCATTGTGATCATGGTTGATCGACCCCTATCAATAACCCGTGCCTGCCTTCTCCCCATATCCCTTGACTCCACTAGCCCCTAGAGCTCTATCTAACTCTCTCTTAAATCCATCCAGTGATTTGGCCTCCACTGCCCTCTATGGCAGGGAATTCCATAAATTCACAACTCTCTGGGTGAATTCCATAAATTCACAACTCTCTGTCGGAAAACGTTTTTTTCTTAGCACCGCCATTCAATGTGATCATCCCTAATCAGTACCCCGTTCCTTCCTCCTCCCCATATCCCCTGACTCCGCTATCTTTAAGAACCATATCTAGCTCTCTCTTTAAAGTATCCAGCGAATCGGCCTCCACCGCCCTCTGAGGCAGAGAATTCCACAGACTCACAACTCTCTGGTCCTCGATTCCCCTACTCTGGGCAAGGAGGAATTTCTTTAGCCATAGGGTGATGAATGACTGTGGCGGCCAAGTTGTTGGGTATTTTTAATGTGGAGATTGAAAAGCTCTTGATTAATAAAGGCATCCAAGGTTTGGGGAAGAAGGTAGGAGAATGGGGTTGAGAGGGAAAGATAATCACCAACAATAGAATAATAGAGTAGACTCCAAGGGCCAAATGGCCAAATTCTACTCCCATGTCCAATCGTCTGCACCAACATAATATTTTGAACAAACTGGGAATACTAACAGAGGTTTGGTGATGAGCAAACTTTGATGACATGCAAAAATAAGAGAGAATAAACTTTAAGATTGTACCTCATTATCCACAGATTTGTATTTAGTTTGATAATGGCTTAGCTCTACACTTAAGCGATGTATTGTCATTTTCAAGGCATCGTTTTCATCCACCAACTCCTGAGCTTGTTGTCGGAGTGAAACCAACTCTATTTTGTCACCTGGAAAAGGCATTCAGTAAATTGAAAATCAGATTGGTACTCGTTCAAATTACACAAATAAATTGTTGATAAGCCTACCCCACTGATGAAAATTGATTTCTTTAATGCTAAGGTATTAATTAGCTCCTAAAAAATGAAAGTATTTCATGTCCCTCCATTCCCTTCATATCCACGTGTGTAAGTAAAAGCCTCTTACATGCCACTACTGCATCTGCCTCCATCACCACTGCAGGTACCCACCACTATGCTCCAAACCCACACGTCTCTTTTAAAGATTGACCCACTCTTCTTAAAGCTATGCCCTCCAGTACATAGAAGATAGAAGAGTAGAACACAAGCACCAAAGAAAAAAATTTAAGGTTGTCCAATCTCTGTTGACCACAATGACGCTCCGCTCACAGTACTATTCAGGCAAACGTCACTGGAAAGATGTTGTTAAGCTGGAAAGGGTTCCGAGAATATTTACAAGGATGATGGCAGGTCCAGAGATTGAGCGAGAGACACACACACCCACCCATAGATGCTACTGCACCCGCTGAGTTTCTCCAGCATTTTTGTCTACCAATGATTTACATTTATTATTGTCACTGAGGTACAGTGAAAAGCTTTGTTTCACATGCTATCTAATCAGACAATACTATACATAAAGACAATCACATCAATCTCAAATACAATAGGTGGAGCAAAGGGGTAGAGAGAGTGCAGAACACAGTTGTCAGCATTGTCGCGCACCAGTTTTATTTCATTTTTAAATCAGGATTTTTGTGTTAAACCCATTGAATGGATACACACATTCCATCAGCCTGCACCAAGGTGGTCCAAAATTGAACCTATGATTATTGGTACATTCGATAATCACAATTTGGTGCCAGTAAGGAAACTGTATTTCCCTCAATATTCACAAATAAGGAAGGAAAATGAATGTCTCATTTGCATCTAGCATGGAGCAAGGATTAAAGATCAAAACCAAATCTATATAAATATTCATCAAAGCATTATGAAAAGTAACTTAGTCATGCTCCCACCTGATGTGATCACCTCCGAAATATTCTTTATCTTTGTCTTTATCTTTGTTTTTTTCTTATTTTGAGATGGTGTTCTGGGGCTTTCAACGCTGGTGCTGCTTTTCAAACCTTAAGAACAGAGTGAAATTGCAATAACTACAGTATCGCTGAAGTTCATCTGAAAATATCTCTCAAGGCAATAACTTTTCTTGGACCAGAGACAACAAAAATAATTTAAGACTCAAAAAAGTAGCTGTTTATCACGTCATAGTTTTAACAGAGCTATTATAAACACATCCAAGATGAATCACAAGAACACGCTACAGCATGAAAAGAAGTCCAAGAAAAGTACATTAACTTTCAGAAATACCTGGTCCAACACTCGGAACAATTACATTTTGGTCCTTCAATTTTCTTTGCATCACTGTGAGATTGTGTAGCAGGGTGAATTCACAAACCGTTTCCTATTGTTCGGGACTTTTACACATACCACCCACATTGTGTAGCATAGAGCATCAGTGATCACAAACTTGTACACTGGGAAGGTCATCATCAAACATTCCAGTCACATCTTGATGATCAGCCATGATCATAGTGAATGGCAGTGCTGGCTCGAAGGCCCGAATGGCCATTTCAAAAAGCTTTTTTAATTACTATCATTGAATGAGTTATATTGTCCATCAATATCTTCCCTTATGTTAAGGGTTCTAAATCAATCATTGATTGATTGTTCTAAATCAATCATTGATTGTTTTGTGATTCTTTCTGTATTATTTTTTCCATCTCCCTCTAGGTACCGATTTCATTTGTTCATGTTATATAATTACTCCAAGATGTATTCAACTATTTTAAATCTCCATCAGTTCAGATTGATTCTTCCCAGACTGAAAGACTGCCAAGGTTCACTCTTTGGACTTGCCACACCTGATTAAGGAGTCTCTTTGTAACTTCCCTCTTAGTTGTACATAACATAATCAGCACTTTATCAGGACATCAACTGGTATCTAAAGCTTTATAACAATTTCTGTTTGACCTGTCAGCAAAATAATTTCTGATTCTGAAAACTATCTGTACAATCAAGATTGTGAGGTTACCTGGGACTCTGCTGAACCCTGGAACCATATGATTCTTTTCAATTATTTGTTGTTCCTGGAAGCGAAACAAATATGTTTTTAACTTGTCATAAAGCAGCTTCCACCCATTTAAAAAGTATTACCAGCTTTATTTTAGTATGCTTCCCTCAGCAATACATTTCACTTGGCAATATAATACTGTTCATAACTCTGATCCCAAAACACAATTCTCATTGTTTGGGAACTTCATACAGAGATATTCTTTAAAGACTATATCTCTGATTCTATGACAAAATTGTAATATGAATGCTTAAATATCTTATGTTAAATTTGTTTAATATTAAAATAGTAGTTCAATGATAAAAGGGGAAGCACAACGGTATCTGGGGATCCTTGTACATCAGTCTATGAAAGTAAGCATGCACGTACAGCAGGCAGTGAAGAAAGCTCATGGCATGTTGGCCTTTATAACAAGAGGAATCGAATATAGGAGGAAAGAGGTCCTTCTGCAGTTGTACAGAGCCCTAGTGAGGCCACACCTGGAGTATTGTGTGCAGTTTTGGTCCCCTAATTTGAGGAAGGACAATCTTGCTAACGAGGGAGTGCAGCGTAGGTTTACAAGGTTAATTCAAAAGATGGCGGGACTGTCATATGCTGAGAGAATGGAGCAGCTGGGCTTGTACACTCTGGAGCTTAGAAGGATGAGAGGGTATCTCATTGAAACATAAGATTGTTAAGGGTGTGGACACGCTAGAGGCAGGAAACATGTTCCGATGTTGGGAGAGTTCAGAACCAGTGGCCACAGTTTAAGAATAAGGAGTAAGCCATTTAGAACAGAGACGAGGAAACACTTTTTCTCACAGAGAATGGTGAGTCTGTGGAATTTTCTGCCTCAAGAGGGTGGTGGAGGCAGATTCTCTGGATGCTTTCAAGAGAGAGCTAGATAGGGCTCTTAAAAATAGCAGAGTCAGGGGATATGGGGAGAAGGCAGGAACGGGGTTCTGATTGGGGATGATCAGGCATAATCATATTGCATGGCGGTGCTGGCTCAAAGGGCCGAATGGCCTACTCCTGCACTTATTGTCTATTATCTTTGTTGATCATCACACTAACATCAATTTAATTAAGATGGAGGCACCCCTTTCTGCCTTTCATAGAGTCTCCTCCTTCCTTCATTCACTTATCCCATCCCACACAAACCACCCCCTCGCCTGGTATCTTCCCCCTGCAACCACAGGAGATGCAACTCATGTCCCTACACTTCCTCCCTCACATACATCCAGGGATGTCAGCAGTCTGCCCAAGTGAGACAGAGGTTATATGCACCTCCTCGAACCTCATCTACTGCACCCTGTGCTTCCAATGTGGTCTCCTTCACATCAGTGGGACCAAGTGTAGACACCCTCTTCCCTTTCTGGATTCACTCCCCTTCCCCTTCCACCTATATTCCTTCCTCTGGCTTCACATTTCATGCCTCTTCTTTCCTTATCTCACACTTTTTGTCTTTTCATCACTGGCATTTGTTCATCCATCTGCCAATAACCCTCCCCACTTCACCTGTATCCACATCGCTTTGTTGCTTTGTTGTGGCCCCATCACTCTTTCAATTTTCTCTCCCCTCTCAATCATAATCAGTCTGAAAAAGGTACCCCACTCGAAAAGTCATCTATGGATTCTGCCTGTCTCACTGAGTTATTCCAGCACTTTCTGCCTGTCAAATGAATTAAAATGAACTATTATTGAAAGTTTAGTGGTTTTACGTTTCTTACCTTAGCTTCCTTCTTGGAACACAAATATGGACAATGATTTTCATCCTTTGTTTTTCTTACCTCGGGTGAATGAACTGGTGAATATTCTGGAAATAGATAAAGAAAAATTAAGGATTTTCTAGGAAAGTCACAGTTGTGCTACTTGTATAAGACAAAGGAGTTGGTGAGAATATTCATCAATTCAAACTATTTAGAGTCCTGAGTGCAGTCCTGGATCATCCAAGCGCCAGGGAGTCACACAGCAGAGAAACAGGTCCTTCGGCTGAACTTGCTTACCAAGATTCCGCATCTCAACCAGTTCCACCTGCCTACATTTGGACCATATCCCTTAAACCTTGTGGCTAATATTGACATTGTAATTTATGTTTGTGACCATGAATAATGAAAAAAGGCAAAGTTTGAGAGCTTTAATTTAACACTTTTATAAAGAAGATATGGATTCACATCAACGCAAACAGATAAAATGAAAAATTAGGTGATTCCTGCATTATGGCCGTTTGGGTTACAGAAAATTACCCAACAGTATTCACAAATCACTACCTACATTTTGAGATGTGGAACATAAATCAGTCTTTCAGAATTTATGTTCAGTAAATAAACAAACAACATTTATTTCCATACCTAATTTACTAGTAGCAAGTTACTGGAGAGTATTCTGATGGATACGACATATGGATTTGGATAGACAAGGGCTAATCAGCATGATTTTGTACGTGACAGATCGTGTTTTACTAATCTGACTGAATTTTTGAAGAAGCAACTAAAATATTTGAGGGCAGAGCTGCAGATGTTTTCTAGACTTCAGCATGGCATTTGATAAGTATCAGCACGGTAGGCCGATATGGAAGATTAGCTCGCATGGGATATAGGGAAAGCAATCCAACTGGATCGAGAATTGGATTGAATAGGAAGCAGAGGGTGATGTGGAAGGTTGGTTTTTGGACTGCAGGCTTGTGACCAGTTGTGTTTCGGGGATAGGATCTGCGCCTTTTGCTGTTTGTGGTTTACATCAACGATTTGGATGAGAATGTACAAGGCATGATTAGTAAATTTCCAGATTACTCTGAAGTGGGCGGTATTGGAGGTAGTGAAAGTGGCTATCAAAAATTAAAGCAAGATCTTGATCAGTTGGGCAAGTGGGCTGAGGAATGGAATTTAATGCAGATAAGTGAGACGTTGCATTCAAGGAAGTCAAACCAGGTTCAGGGCCTACATAGTGAATGGCAGGCCCCTGGGAAGTGTTGTAGAGGGATCTAGGAGTGCAGGTACATAGTTGATAGAAAGTAGCGTTACATGTAGATAGGATAGTTATAAAGGCTTTCGGCATATTGTCCTTCATCAGTTAACTTTATCCACAGTGAGGTTGCCGGTCATACGGAAGCAGTTGCCAGAGGAGGCAGTTGAGGCAGGTACTACAACAACATTTCATGTACATGGACTAGAAGGACTGAGAGGTTTATGGACCAAAGGTAGCCGGTGGGGCTAGTGTAGATAGGACATCTTGGTCGACGTGCAAGTTGGGCTGAAGGGCCTATATCCGTGCTATATAATTCCTCGACAATTTATTGACACATGCACAGATTACATTGCTTTGTGTTACCAAAAGAATAATTTGTGATATGGACCGTTGCTAAGAACACAACCCTGTCCCACCCCCATGAAACAAGTGGGTCAGCTGTAGTATTGATTTTCTCAGATCCCTCAGTTAAAAAGGCCCTACTGCAAAAAATATACACAAATGGCCAGTGATAGCAAAGGGATGAATAAACAACTTTAGCAAAATAAAAATATGTTCTATTTCAACAAAATAACATGAAAATTAGAACTGGAGTTCTAATTAAAATGGTCATGCACATTTCAATGTTTCCATTTCAGTGAAAGTTATTGTCGCTGTTTTAATGTGAAATGTTTTATCATGATTTTTTTAAATTATTATTACGTTGAGGTGAGACAGATGCAACTTCAAATGTCTGTTAATGCCAAAGACATTCATATATATTCAAAGTCAATAAGGGGGGAGAGAGGGAGGGGGGAGAGAGGGAGTGGGTAGAGAGGGAGTGGGGGGGGTGGTAAGAGTGGGTGGGAGGGATCCCTCTCCCCCTCCCCCCAATCCCTCCTTCACCTCTCTTTCCCTCTCCTTTCCCCTACCGCTGCTCCATCTCCGCTGCGGCCCCATCATCGTGAGGCCTCCCCGCTGTAGTCTCGATGCCTCTTTGATGGCCAAGTAAAACCTCAGCCGGGGCACCGCGGGTAGAAGCTCGGGTCGGAAAAAATGGAACGTTAATTTAATTGCGGCCCTTCCTCTGACGTCACTGGAAGCTGGTGGCCGCCCTCTCCCCCTTGCGTGGCATTGTGACGTCATTTGAAGCGGGTTGAAGGATGTTTGTCGTTTAAAAACTTGGTTTTGGTCATTTTTAAAACAATATAACTTGTGAAATAGAGCATGAAATGTGAAGTGAAGCAGTAGATTTTGTTGACGGTGTTAATGCGATTAATAATCTGTGAAAATTTCTGCGCCAGCATGTGGCGTTTTGCCGAAGGTAGACCACACACACACACACACACACACACACTTAATAGAAAAATAGATATCAGTGTAACCTGCTTGCAAGCTCATCAGAGTTCTCCTCGGACTGGGATTGGGAACGTTGCCAGGATCCTCAAGTTCTGCAGACCAGCCATCTAAGGTCGGAGTCCCTAATGGATAGAAGATGTGAGACTCATTGATGTTTGATGTTTCAATAAATGTATTTCTCCATTATGTAGATGTTGTATATATGGCAACATTCAGCAAAGCATTAGATAAGGTTCCGCATGGTAGGCTGCTCTGGAAGATTAGATCGCATGGGATCCAAGGAAAGATAGCTGAATGGATAGAAAATTGGCTTCTTGGAAAGAAGCAGAGGGTGATGGTGGAAGGTTGCTTCTCCGACTAGAGACCCGTGACTAGTGGTGTGCCTCAGGGTTCGGTGCTGGGCCCGTTACTGTTTGTCATCCATATCAATAATTTGGATGAGAACATGCATGGCAAGATTAGCAAGTTTGCTGATGATACAAAAATTATTAAATAATGAAGATGGCTGTGAAGATTTACAATGATGTTACCAGGACTAGAGAGTCTGAGCTATATGGAGAGGTTGAGTAGGCTGGGACTCTATCCCTTGGAGCACAGGAGGATGAGGGGTGATCTTATAGAGGTGTATAAAATCATGAGAGGAATAGATCAGGTAGATGCACCGAGTCTCTTGCCTAGTGTAGGCGAATCAAGGACAAGGACCTAGGTTTAAGGTGAAGGGGAAAAGATTTATTAGGAATCCGAAGGGTAACTTTTTCACACAAAGGGTGGTGGTGGCATGGAATAAGCTGCCAGAGGAGGCAGTTGTGGGTGGGACTATCCCAACATTTAAGAAACAGTTAGGCAGGTACATGGATAGGACAGGTTAGGAGGGATACGAGCAAAATGCGGGCAGGTGCGACCACTGTAGCTGGAACAGGTTGGCCGGCGTGGGCAAGTTGTTTCCATGCTGTATCACTCTATGATTCTATTATTGATCTCATGTCATAAGGAATAGTAGAATTAGGCCCTTCAGCCCATCAAGTCTACTCCGCTATTCAATCATGGCTGATCTATCTCTCCCACTTAACCCCATTCGATTTGCCCACTATCCATCCCTTACTTGGTTCCACTCTCAGTCCAAATGAAGGAACTCCACCTGACTGTCCCTCCACCGAGGCTGCTTGACCAAACTATTTTCCTTGCAGTTTGTTCATCACCTCACACCTATTTGGATTAAATTCCATGTGTTATTTTTCTGTACAACCCTATCGAAAGCTTCTCTCATCACAGTGTGAGAAATTGAAGTTACACAACATAATTTGTCCTCTTTTCTACCAGTTCGGTTCTGAATTTTCCTCTGCTGTTGCTGCTAATCGAAAAATGAATCACGTTAGCATGCATCAGCTTGGCTCTGAGTTCCAAGTTAAGGGATGAAATCTTATGCAAATGGCTGAAGCACACAACCCATTCAAGGGTGGCAGTATTAGCAGCCATGTCTATGAAATGCAACTTTAAACAGTATCTTGCTCAAGTGTTGAACTTAGAATCATAGAATCAGAGTGATACAGCACACAAACGAGCCCTTTGGTCAAATTTGCCCATACAACCAAGATGCCCCATCTACACTAGCCCTATATGTCCACGTTTGGTTCACAGCCCTCTAAATCTTTCCTGCCCATGCACCAATAATAATATTACCTACCTTAACTACCTCTGGCAGCTCGTTCCACATATGCACCACATGCTCTGTGGAAACATTTGTCCCATGTTCATATTGAATCTTACCCATTGCATCGTACACTGATCTCCGCTGGTTTTTGATGCTACTTCTCAGGGCAAAAGACTGTGCATTTACCCAATCTATTTCCCACATAATTTTATACACATCTAGAAGATTACCCCTTATCATGTTGCGCTCTAAGGAATAAAGTCCAACGTCTCCCTATATATACACCTTAGGCTCTCAACTCCTGGCCATATCCTCATAAATCTTATCTGCACTCTTTCCATCTTAATGATATCCTTCTTTTAGCAGAGTGACCAAAAGTGAACACAGTACTCAAAACACGACCTTGTCAATGTCTTACACAACTGTAACATAATGTCCCAACTTCTAAACTTAAACCCTGACTGATGGTGGCCAATGTATAAATACGCTGATATTTCCCTTCAGCCGACGTAACCAAAAAAATGATCAACAAATGTGTCTGATTTGTGGAGGAATGAACTGCCAAGCCTGCACTTGGCAGGTCTCGCCGATATACAGGAGTCGATTCTCGTATCTCATTTGTAGTACCTTCCTATGCATAAACTGTCAACAGTCAACAGTGAGGACTACCTTATCAGCTGTGAGAAGCATCGACAAGGCCTCATACTCTTGAAAGTGCAAAGTTCAAAAATAAGCTTTTGTTTTTCATCCACTCCTCCCTCACTGCCACCTCACACGAGTTTCTGAGCATTCAAATTCTTTCCCTGGATATTAACCTTTCTCTTGATAATATTCTCGTCTTCCTACAAATTTGGTGTCATCTAACAATTCCCTCGATTAATCTTAATGTTTTGTGCAGTCTGGGTATTGCCATCTTGTGGCAGTGTCATGCAACTGGTAGAACTGCTGCCTCAGTGTCAGAGACATGGGTTCGATCTTGACCTCTGGAGCTATCTGCATGGAGTTTGCATATTCTTTATGTGACCCTATAGGTTTCCTCCCGAGTGCTCCAGTTTCCTTCCACATCCCAAAGATTTGCAAGTTTATAAGTTAACTGGCCTCTGTAAAATTGCCCGTAGTATGCAGGGAGTGGATAAAGCATAGAACAGTACAGCCCAAGAACAAGCCCCTCAGCCCACAATGTCTGTGAGGAACATGATGCCAAGACCAACTATCTACCTATACATAATCCATATGCCTCCATTCCCTGCCTATATATATGCCTACCCAAAAGTCTATTAAATGCCACTATCGTATCTCCCTCAACCACTTGGCAGCGCGTTCCAGGCATTCACCACCCTCTGTAAACATAGAAAATAGATGCAGGAGTAGGCCATTCGGCCCTTCGAGCTTGCACCACCATTCAATATGATCATGGCTGATCATCCAACTCAGTATCCTGTACCTGCCTTCTCTCCATAACCCCTGATATCTTCCCACAAGGGCCACTTCTAACTCCCTCTTAAATATAGGCAATGAACTGGCCTCAACTACCTTCAGTGGCAGAGAATTCCAGAGATTCACCACGCTCTGTGTGAAAAATGTTTTTCTCATTTCGGTCCGAAAAGACTTCCCCCTTATCCTTAAACTGTGACCCCTTGTTCTGTACTTCCCCAACATCGTGAACAATCTTCCTGCATCTAGCCTGTCCAACCCCTTAAGAATTTTATACGTTTCTATTAGATCCCCCCTCAATCTTCTAAATTTTAGCGAGTACAAGCCGAGTCTATCCAGTAAAAAAAGTTGCACATCTCCTTTAAACTTTGCCCCTCTCGCCTTAAATCTATTCCCCCTAGTTTTTGATTTTTCTATTTTGAAAAAGGGTTCTTTCTGACTGTCTACCCTATCTATGCCTTTCTTAATTTTATATACTTCTATCAGGTCTCCCCGCAACCTCTGGCATACCAGAGAAATCAAACCAAGTCCATCCAATTTTTTTCCTGTAGCTAATTCCCCCTAATCCACGTGGTTTATTCTGATAAACCTCCTCTGCACCCTTTCCAAAGCCTCAACATCCCTAATGTAATGGGGCAAACAAAACTGCACATAATATTCCAAATTTGGCCTAACCAATGTCCTCTAAAGCCGCAGCATGCCATCCTGACTCTTATACTCAATGCCCTGACCTATGAAGACAAGCAGACAATATGCCTTCTTTACCACTCCAGTGAAAGTGTGATAACATAGAACTGGTTTGAATGGGTGATCAATGGTCAGCGTGGACCAGTGAACTGAAGAACTGGTTTCAATTCAATTCAATGAACAGGGAAACGGTCGGGTCTCCCGTGCAGGGAAGAGATTTAAAAGTTTCCTCCACCCCCGCCCACCGCATATACACAGTTAAAAACAATATAAAAACCACATTAAATGGGATGAAAATTTTAAAATGGACAGACGGACAGCAGGGGCCGCTGCCGCGAGGCGCCGCCATTTTGTTTTCCATGCTGTATGTGTAAACGAAACAAACGGGTCACATAATACAACCTTTTGCAAGGTTAAAGGTTGGAGCAGTAAATTTGGATCACTTCAATGAATCTCTTATGTTAAACGTTGAGATCATTTATGATTCATATGATAAAGCAGTTGGACAGTCAAAGGCAGCGTTAAATAGAGCATTATATATTTACATTTTCATGAATATCAAAAGGGTTATCACTTCGAAACACAAGGTCCATATAATAATTTATTACCTACCTCGAACTTGTCCAGGGTTTGATTCATGTATCGGAGTGACAGATGCAACATCATAAGAAGAAACATCTGTTATTTCACTGCTTATCGATATTGGGATTTCATCCTTTATAGATAAGAGATAGAAAAACAAATCAAACCATTTAGTTCAATTATTAATTTCTCAGAAGAGTCAGAGTATAGGAGGGAGATCAGAACAATGTTCAGAACAATCAGAACAATAGGAGGGAGATCAGAACAACAACAATACTCTCAATGTCAGTAAAACCAATGAACTGATAGCTGATTTTGGAAGATCCACATACTTGCCTTCATGGTCAGGACAGCAGTAGTTCCTGGGTGTGCATAACTCTAAAGATCTATCCTGGACCCAGCACATTGATTCAACCATAAAAGCCCATCAACTCCTCTACGTTTAGAAGATTGAAGAGATTCAGTATATCATCGAATATTCTCTTGAACTACAGTAGAGTGTATATTGATTGGTTGCATCATGGCCTGGTTCGACAACTGCAAAGCCCAGGAATGAAGAAGATTTCAAAAAGGGGTGATCACTGCCCAGCCTACTGATCTCCCCACCATCAAATGGATTTAAACTGAACTTTGTTTGTTGTTTATTATGTGTTTACAGAGTACTATGTTGAGATATCAGTTCTGCTGCTGCAAGTAAGAATGTAATTGCTCTGTTTTTGGACACATGACAATAAAACACTCTTGACACTATTGAACAATGGTCATTGAATTAATAAACAGACTAATTTCTGTTGACAGCATATACAAAATGTATAAATTAGGAAGTTGCTGCCTCCGATCCTCCAGACGTTGCATGAGAAACTGACTATGCCAAAAGACTCAACTGGCCAGTGAAATACATGATTCAGCAACAGGTTGCAAATTATTTTATACATGTTTGTATACTGAACTCACCAAAAATATTTAAATTGTAATCATAGAACAGTTCATTACAGGAACAGGCCCTTTGGCCCATAATGTCAGTAGCTATCTAAAAACCTTTTAAACACCATCATCGTATCTGCTTCTACCAACACCTCTAGTAGCGCATTCCAGGCACCTACCACTCTGTGTAACAAAACGTGCCCCGCACACCTCACTCTAATCTTGAAGCCAAGCCATTTAGCCTTTGACATTTCCACCCTGGGTAAAGGTACTAAATGCCCTGTCTATGCCTCACAATTTTATACACTTCCAACAGGCCAAATTCATACACTTCCATCAACCCCAGCAGTGAGTTCTAGGCACTCACCACCCTGTGTTAAAAAATTGCCTTGGACCTCTCCTTTAAACTTTGCCCATCTCACCTTAAAGCTGTGCCCTCTAGTGTTTGAATTTTCCATTCTGGAAGAAAGGTTCTGAATGTCTACCCGAACTATGCCTCGTAATGTTAAATACTATCAGGTCCCTCACAACCTCCAGCATTCCAGAGAAAATAACCAAGTCTATCCTTTAGCAAATGTCTACTAATCCAGTGAACAGTAATGTCAACCTCCTCTGCACCCTTTCCAGTAATCAAATGTAAACAGTTACCTGTTTTGACTTGCATGGAACAGCATATATCAGTTCCTTTTTCTGTATCTCCCCTTCTTTTTCTAGAACATAGTAATGTGGTTGGTCTGATTTATTCGACAGTTGTTCTAAATCTAGGTAATCATCTTCTTCCTCTTCTTCATGGCATTCCTCATCAGAATTAGAAGGCAGTGGTAAAGGAGGTCTACCCCTTACAGGGCTTTGCCATTCATTCCTTTTCAAAAAGAGATTATTGATTAAACAAATAACAGATTTTGCACAATTGTCAAAAATGTTCAAAATGATGGAGACAGAAAATAACACCACTGAATAAGCATTCATTTAAAGAGTTAGACAAATCCTACAAAAAAATCATCCCTATTTTAATGGGGCAAACCTGTAGTCCAGAACGAATCATAGTTTTGGCCAAGCTGCCATCAAACTAAGAAAAGTAGAACATTGGTCAATATGTTCCATTCTCTAATTCAATCCAACCAAATCTGCCCAATCCAAACATTGCAATGGTTTGTAAGATATTACCACCAAATGACACTTAGTCTACAATGACTATTAGAACATCAAACAGTACAGCAGAGGAACTGGCCCTTCAGCCCACAACATCTGTGCCGAACACAATGCCAAGTTAAATTGATCTCATCCAAATCCCTCTATTCTTTGCCCTTCTATTTACCTATCTAAACACCACTATCATATCTGCTTTCACCACCACCCCAGGCAATGCATTCCAGGGTAGATCAAGCTTTACCCTCTCCCATGTAGACCTCTCTACTTTTTGTGTGAGGAAACCTTCCTGAACACATTTGATAAATTCCAGTCCGTCTAAGCCTTTTGCACTATGATAGTCCTAGTCTATATTGGGAATGTTAAAATCATTTACTATGACAAACGTATTAGTCTTGCAGCTGCCTGCGATCCCCTGACATATTTGCTCTTTTAATTCCCGTTGACTATTTGGGGCCTGTAGTACACTCTCAACTAGGTGATCCTGGGCAAAAGATCCTATAGGCCCATCTCAATGGCATTCTATACTGTTATTATCATAAATTCCTCCATTATCAAGATTCTCTAGACACCATTGTCAAATATAATCTGCTTATAAGGGTAGATCGGAGATGGGTATTTTGCAGCCAGAACCTCCACACTCCTCAGTATCTTTGCACCACATATTAAGCACAAGTCTGAAGTGTAATGGAATAGTTCTGACATGCCTTGTTGACTGCAGCTCCAAATACACAAATGGAGATCAAAGGGCCTGTCTTACTTAGGCGACTTTTTAGGTGAGTGCAGGAGACTCTGCGCTCGCCACATGTCGCTGGTGGTCTCTGGTGAGTCTCCTTCATGGTCGCGAGGAGTTCCCGCATTCTGGGAACTAGTCCCGGCCTCAGTATGGTCGCCGCAAATTTTTCAACATGTTGAAACATTTTCTGCAACCCAAAATTGGTAGCCCTGGAGAAAATCGCTAATCCTGTAGTCTTAGGTGCAGTTGCAGTTGGATCGCCATGTAGTTGTAGGTAGTTTTAGTTAATCGCCTTTGCTGACCGGACATTTTCATTGGCTCATTGGGGAAAAAAAATGTAAGGAGGAGGTTTCAGAACTAAGGATAACCGATCGGTAATGTTAAATGCTCGCCGAACTTCGCAGCTGTGTATCTCTGGCTTATTAAAAGTTGCCTGGCTTCTTAAAAGTTGTCTCCACTCCTTCTTCCCCCCCTAATCGCCTAAGTGGGACAGGCCCTTTATGCAATCTAGGATAACATTAACTTGATCAGCAATTCATCCACCAACCTCAACTTGCATTATTTTCCTTTTGCAAAATAAACTGCACCAACTTATTCTGAAACACCACTTCCCAAAGCTACCGCTTCCATCTAGATCAAGAAAACCAGACATAATGAAATACCACACCAAGTTCTCCTACAATTCATACACCACCCAAATTTGGACATCCATCTTTGATCTTGTCTGCATGCAAAGCTGACAAATGTTGTACCCACATAACTTTCAACACCTTTCTGGTGTTTTAGAACAAACAGCTTTCACATATCCAACAATGAATAAAGCTGGAAACATTTAGTTTTGTGAATACCTCCATAAAAATGAGAATGACAAATCATTGTGAACCATTTCGCAAAGAAAAGACGTGCATTTACATGAGGAATAAGTCAGGTCACAAAGGGTTGATAAGAAATGAGTTAAATTATAATACAACAAGATGGAGATTAAGAAAAAGGGATAATTTTTAGTTTAATTAAAGAAAAGAATCAAATCTTTTACACCCATTTTAAAAATTAAACAAAATCAGTCGAATGAAGCCCATTGACAACTTTCTGCAGCCCCGCTCATCTTGGACTTGCTCGTACTCAATCAAATCCACGTCTTAGATGAGCTGGAGATCAGATATCAATGCTTCTGACCTCGCTCCCCCATTTGATAAACCAATGAATCCAGAGCTGAAGCACTAACTTGCTGGGCAGAGACCAGATGCATTGTTCACCCAGCCCTTCCGCTTTACATCAGCAGGCTGATGGATAGCTTTCCAAGTGCAACAAAGTATTTGAACTATTTTACATAGATTTACTGTTTTAATTATTTCTTGGTATGAAAAGTTTTTTTAATTTCAATAATGCGAGTGAAATCTATTTATAGATTTTAAATGTCGCTATCTTCAGGGTATTTTGGTAGCCAGAACCAGCTGAGACCAAGTCATAGTTTAGAATTCATTAACCTTTGTGGGAGAATTCCCAGGTGCAGAGTGTGTTTGTTTTGCCCCTTGCACGTGGAAACAGTAAATGCAAAAAAAATGGCATCTAGTATGGACATTGAGTCAGTTCTACAGTATTCCAATTCAAAAACAAAAGAGATACATCTGGAAATGCTCAGAAAATCAGGTCGCAACTGGAGGAAGAAAAAAGTTAATGTTTCGGGTAAAAGACCCTGCATTAGAAAGGTTTTTATTTTAGATTTCTAGTATCCACAATTTATTGATTTCCAACTCAAAAGCATTCATTTAGAAAAACATACATACCGATATTTGTAACTGTACTGAACAGACGAATAAAATAAATACCTAAATCCAAGGTCAACTACACTGGCATAAGGTTCACGAAAGCTTCTGTGTTCTGAACGTGTGCCATCACTTTCAGAATAGGACCTTTGACGGGGCAATGCCAAATGTGGTTGAGGAATGGCAATTGTACGACCAGTTAAACATGACGTTAAAATCACAGCTGCAAGTGCCGACCTGAAATGATCAAATTAAGAAAAAACTTGAGCAGTGTGTTTGCAAAAGAAGTATTTTAACCAAAATCTGTTGAATTAATATTTTTGGAACAAGCATGGAAAACACAATGAAAGCAACATACCTTGGTCTCTCTGGTGATGAGTTGGGACTACGAGGTGGTGGTGTCCGTGGTACAGCAGCTCTTGGAGCAATGGTGGCTGCAGGAACCAAACCATGAGCTATGTGTTTCTAGACAAATGGTCAAAAAAATGTTAGGAAGGATAACGAGAATAATACAGGGAATCTTAGAGAACTAAAAAAAATGTTATATTTCAAGATTAAAACAGAAATTGCTAAAAAATCAATTCAAGATGACCTTATTTCACAAAACTAATACTGCTACATTCAGATTGCACCCAATTAAATTATATCCAATGCCCATTTTCCAGCACATCATTGCATTCATATCAAATATGAAATATTTGATATAAATTTTCAAGAAATATGTATTAAAACATTTCTTGGTGTGGCTGTCAAATTCAGTACAAACTTTAAATAGATCTAATTACAAAATGACAGTGTCAACATAACTTGAATCATGATAAACTATTGCAATAATCAGGCTTCAGCAATATTTCTTTTTAACCAGAATGGATTAGAGAATTTTAGCTACAAGGAGAAGGTAGGACAGAGGGAAGGCAGATGAGATCAGTTTAACGACATCATGTGTAGGAAAGAACTGCAGATGCTAGTTTAAATCGAAGATAAACACAAAATGCTGGAGTAACTCAGCGGGTCAAGCAGCATCTCTGGAGAGAAAAAATGGGTGACGTTTCGGGTCGAGACCCTTCTTCTGACTGAAGCTTTTGTCTACGGCATGCCCCTAGAGCCGTTTATTTCTCTTTGAGAAGTGGTGGAGTTTCCCCACCCTAAGAATGTTTGGGGTTATTTAGCTCCTACAATTATTTTCTATTTTCAGTAAAACCATCCTGACATTTTCTGGAAGAGAAACCCAGAGGTGCAACAGATCTCAAGAGGATCTAGATGTCCTGGGCATGCTGTAGCATCCTTTTGGTTGCTGGTAATCAAGTTATCTATGAGGTGCTGCCTGAGAAGCTATCTTTTCTGGCTTCTCAAGACCTTCAAAACTAATATTTTTCTAGCAATGTTTCTGCTGTTACTGTAGTTTTGAGAACAGGCTGATGGGGATAACAGAACAGAAATAGAAAGTGGAGTCCAACAGCGACTCGTAAATATCCTATAATTGAGCTGGGAGCAAATTCTTCAAATTTGGCTGCCCAGAGAACTCCAGCTCATTTATACAACTACAACATCAGTTCATAAGACATAGGAACAGCATTTGGCCCATCAAGTCTTCTCAGCCATTCAATCATGGCTGATTTATCTTTTTCTCTCAACCCCATGCTCATGCCTTCTCCCTTAACCTTTTGGCACCTTTACTAATCAACAACCTATCAATCTCCACTTTAAAAATGACACAAGACTTGGCTTCTATAGCTGTCGGCAGCAATGGATTCCACAGATTCACCACTCTCTGGCTCAAGATTTCCTCCTCATCTCCTTTCTAAAGATACGTCCTTTTATTCTGGGGCTGTGTCCTCTGGTCTTACACTCCCCCACCAGTAGAAACATCCACTCTATCCAGGCCTTTAATTATTCAGTAAGTTTAAATGAAGTCCCCAATATCCTTCTGAACTCCAGCGAGTCCAGGCCCAGAGCTGTCAAACGCTCATCATACGTTAACCCATTCATCTCCAGGATTATTCCCGTAAACCTTCGCTGGACCCTCTCCAACACCACTTCCTTAGATATGGGACCCAAAACTGCTCCAAATACACCAAATACAGTCTGACCAGTGCCTTATAAAACCTCAGTATTACATCCCTGCTTTTATATTCTAGTCATGTTGAAATGAATGCTAACATGGCTTTTGCCTTTCTCACTACCAATTCAACTTCCAAATTAACCTGCACCACCACTCGAAGACTCTTTGCACCTCCTATTTCTAAATCTTCTCCCCATTTAGAAAATAGCCCATGCCTTTATTGCTACTACCAAAGTGCATGACCGCACACATTGCTACGCTCTATTCCATCTGCACTTCTTTGCCCAATCTGCCAATATCGCTCTGCTTCCTCTGCACTACCTACCTCTCCACCCGTCTTCGTATCATCTGAGTGGCACGGCGGCGCAGTGGTAGAGTTGCTGCCTTACATCGACAATTATAGCCTCAGAATTAAAGATGTTTTAGGAAGGATATGAGGGGGCATTTATTTAGTCAGAGGGTGGTGAAACTGTGGAATACATTGCCACAGAAGTGCTGTGGAGGCCAAGTCAGTGGATATTTTTAAGGCAGAGATAGATTCTTGATTAGTACAGGTGTCTGAGGTGATGGGGAGAAAGAAAGACAATGGGGTTATGAGGGAGAGATAGATCAGCCATGATTGAATGGCAGGGTAGACTTGATGGGCCGAATGGCCTAATTCTACTCCTATCACTTATGACCTTATGACAAAGACTGGAGTTCGATCCTGACTACGGGAGCTTGTCTGTACGGAGTTTGTACTTTCTCCCCGTGACCTGCATGGGATTTCTCAGGGATTTCCGGGTTCCGACTACACTCCAAAGACGCACAGGTTTGTAGGTTAATTGGCTTGGTGTCATTGTAAATTGTCCCTAATGTGTGTAGGATGATGTGTAGGACGTGTGGGGATCACGGGTTGGCATGGACTCAGTGGGCCAAAGGTCCAGTTTCCACTCTGTATCTCTAAACTAAACTAAATCTGCAAACCTGGTCACAAAGCCATCAATTCCATCATCAAAATAATTGGTATACCACATGAAAAGTAGTGTACCCAACACCGACCCCTGCAGAACATCGCTACTCTGGCAACCAGAAAAAGCCCCCTTTATTCCCACTCTTTGCCTTCTGCCATTCAGCCAATCACCTATCCATGATAATATTTTCCATCGTATATCATGTGCTCTGATCTTGTTTAACAGCCTCATGTTGGATAGGCATATGGATGAGAAGGGAATGGAGGGTTATGGTATGAGTGCAGGCAGGTGGGACTAAGGGAAAAAAGTTGTTCGGCACGGACTTGTAGGGCCGAGATGGCCTGTTTCCGTGCTGTAATTGTTATATGTTATATATGTTATATGTGCAGCACCTTGTCAAAGGCCTTCTGAAAAACTAAGTAAAAAACATACACTCCTATCTATCCTGCTGCTTACTTCCTCAAAGAATTCCAACAAATTTGTCAGGCAAAATCTCCCCTTCACAAAACAATTCACAAAACTTCCCAAGCCTATTTTATCATGTCCTGCTAAATACTCTAAAACCTCATATTTATTTATGGATTCTAACACCTTATCAACCACGGAAGTCAGGCTAACCATATAGTTACCTACACCTATCATTCTGAACCTACAGTTTCCTCTCTTTGCCTCATTCCCTTCATGAACAGTCGAGTGGCATTTGCAATTTTCCAGTCCTCTGGGACCACTCGTGACTTGAAAGATCACTACTGATGCCTCCACAATGTCTAAAGCTACCTTTAAAAACCCTGGGGTGTAGTTCATCCGGTCCAGGTGACTTATCCAACTTCAGACCTTTCACGCTCTTCTTAGTAATAGCAGCTCCACAACTTCTGCCCCTGACACTCTTGAATTTCTAGCATGTTGGTTTATTCCACTGTAATGCTAAAAACTAATTCAATTCGTCCACCATTTCTTTATTCCCCACTAGTATTTTGATGGCATGATGGCAAGCAATCAGTTATCTCAACCTGCAGATCCACAAAAATCCCAATCCGAATACAATCTGGCATCAGGTAAGCCTGCTTTATCACAACATATGCAGAAACATACATTCAGAGTCTGAGCTCCAAGTCATTTCCAACATTCACCAAAGCATACGAAAGCATACATCCACCCTAATGAAGTGCTTCAAATGTTTGGTTATGCCCTGAATCTACTCTACCCCAGAAATGACCTGGATCAGCTTCAGTTTGCCTATCACCACAACAGGAAATAGAATACGCCACAACAGGTCGACAGGAGATGCTAGCTCACTGGCTCTCCATTCTGCTATGGGCCATCTGGATTACAGAAATATACTGATTTTTTAAACCATAATTACCCACATTGTTAACGTTCTGGGTGTCATCAGTTTATTCTACGACTCACCATTCTCATTTTCACTAATCCAATGCTGAATTTAAAACTCTTAAATCTTCTGCCACACATTCTAAATTATTCAAGGTATCTCAGAGGTCCTGCATCAACTTTAGCATCAACCAATTCTCGCTGCGTCGTTCAATTTGACAATAATTGACGGGATATAGTCTTTAAGAATCTTGCATGCAAATCATATATTACCGTAGAGTATTTTACGCATTCACAATAATAGTGCCATTGTTTTCTGATCAGAATTGTTCAGGATATCCTAAATCTCTTCGTCGTGGATTCCATAGAGAGAGAACATCCAATTTGAGATTCCAGCTACCAAGACAGATATGTACAGCAATTCGTTCTTCCCCCGCACAAATAATCTTCACCCTACCATAGTTACCCAACCAGATGCAACTAAATTTAAGGTAGCTCTTTCTTCCCAAAAACCCTTTCTGGCTTAAGTCCTCCCTTCACCACCTCCAGTTTCAATTCCATTTGGAATATTTTGGAGGACCAAGAAACCAAGAACATAATTATTGAATGGATAACCCTGCAACAGCCCCATCGTATGTTTGAGTTAGAGACACTTTGCGAAATCTGATCTCACTTACAAACGGTATGTTATCCTTTCTTCTAAATGAAAATGGCATTTCGTTTGGCGGCTGAAACGCAGAGACGGCTGTCGATACTTTTAAACAGCAGGTAGACAGCAGAGTGTTGGAGTAACTCCGCGACTCCGGACACACACACACACAGGGTGTTGGAGTAACTCAGGACACACACACAGTGCTGGAGTAACTCAGCGGCTCAGGACACACACACAGTGCTGGAGTAACTCAGCGACAGGAGACACACACACACAGGGTGTTGGAGTAACTCAGGACACACACAGAGTGTTGGGAGTAACTCAGCGGCTCAGGACACACACAGAGTGCTGGAGTAACTCAGCGACAGGACACACACACACACAGAGTGTTGGAGTAACTCAGCGACTCCGGACACACACACACACACAGAGTGTTGGAGTAACTCAGGACACACACAGAGTGTTGGGAGTAACTCAGCGACAGGACACACACACACACAGAGTGTTGGGAGTAACTCAGCGGCTCAGGACACACACACACACAGTGCTGGAGTAACTCGGCGACAGGACACACACACACACAGAGGGAGCTGGAACAACTCAGCGACTCCGGGTGCTGGAGTAACTCGGCGCCTCAGGCAGCATCTGTGCAGAACCCGGGCCCAAGGCACTCACCAGTGAAACCTCATCCCATTGGACGGCTGCCGCAAATTACCCAATCCCAGGCCGCGGTCATTACCCTAGCAACGGGGCCTGTTGGAAAAATCCAGACCTTCCCGGACAACGCGAACCCTGACCCTGACAACTGTCTCCCAAAATAACGGACGAAAAGGTCAAAATACGGGACAAATTCCCGACGGCTATTCGTTGAGCGACTCGGCCCGTGGCTGGGTGAATGATGAGTTGGCCCCGGGTGCTGGACTGCACACAAAGCCCAGCCGGCGGGCCAGCTGAGGAGGTTTAGCCCGGCACCCCATCCAACTCATGAAAAGTCAAGTCAAGTCACTTTTATTTATATAGCACATTTTAAAAAAACAACTCCAGTTGGCCAAAAATGCTTTAAGTTGGAGGTACTAACGTTATATGGATACATGGATTAAATACAAACATCACTAAACACATATAGCCCTCACTCAGAGGAAGTCAAGAAAGGCTTGAGAGTAAAGATGAGTTTTAAGTCTCGATTTAAAGGAGTCGATGGAGGGGGCAGTTCTGATGGGGAGAGGGATGCTGTTCCACAGTCAAGGAGCTGCAACTGCAAAGGCGCTATCGCCCCTGAGCTTATGCCCAGTAACCCCAAGTCGGCCGATCTGAGGGACCTGGAGGTGGTGTGGTGTGTAAGCAGTTTTTTGATGTAGGTGGGGGCAAGCCCATTAAGGGCTTTGTAGACATAAAGGATCTTGAAATTTATTCGGAACCACACAGGGAGCCAGTGGAGAGAGGCCAGGATCGGGGTGATGTGGCCCCTTTTTCGGGTGCCCGTCAGGAGTCTCGCTGAGGCGTTTTGGACCAGTTGCAGGCGGGACTGGGAAGATTGGCTGATGCCAGTGTAGAGGGAGTTGCAGTAATCTAGGCGGGAGGAGATAAATGTGTGGATGATCTTTTCGAGGTCATCAAACTGGAGGAATTGTTTTATTTTAGCTATCGTCCGAAGCTGAAAGAAGCTAGCTTTTACCACGGCATTGACTTGTTTGTCAAATTTCAGTGATGAGTCAAATATCACGCAAGCCAAGGTTTTTGACGTGAGGTTTGAGTAGTGCGGTAAGGCTTCCAAGGCTGCCTGCTATTGTTTTAATCGAGTCCGAGGGGCCGAGAAGGATGACCTCAGACTTACTCTTGTTTAGTTGGAGGAAGTTCTGGGCCGTCCAACACTTTATATCCTCGAGGCAGCGGATAAGGTTAAGCAGATTTGATTGTTTTTTGGGCTTCAGGGGGAGATATGCACGTAAGGCTGGACGAATGCACGTAAGGCTGCTGGCCCTGACGGCATCCCCGGGCGCGTCCTCAGGGCCTGTGCTGCGCAGCTGACAAACGTCTGGACTGACATCTTCAACCTGTCACTTGCCCAAGCAGTTGTGCCCACGTGCCTTAAAACCACCTCCATCGTGCCGGTGCCAAAACACTCCACTGCGGCAAGCCTCAACGACTTCCGCCCAGTTGCACTTACTCCCATCATCACCAAGTGCTTCGAGAGGCTGATCCTGGCACATCTCAAAGGCTGCCTACCCCCCACATTGGATCCCTATCAGTTTTCCTACCGCAAGAACAGGAGTACGGAGGATGCCATCTCAACGGCACTTCCCTCCGTCCTCTCCCACCTCGACAACAGAGACACTTACGTAAGAATGCTGTTCATCGATTACAGCTCAGCATTCAACACCATTATACCCTCTAAACTGATCACCAAACTCGGTGACCTGGGCATTGACCCCTCCCTCTGCAACTGGAGCAGATGATACAACAGTGATTGGCCTCATCAGCAACAAATATGAGTCTGCCTATAGGGAGGAGGTCCAGCTCCTAGTAGCATGGTGCGCTGACAACAACCTGGCCCTTAACTCCAAGAAGACCAAGGAGCTCATTGTAGACTTCAGGAAGTCTAGGGGCGGCACGCACACCCCCATCCACATTAACGGGACGGAGGTGGAACATGTTTCCAGCTTCAGGTTCCTGGGAGTCAACATCTCCGATGACCTCTCTTGGACCCACAATACCTCAACTCTGGTCAAAAAGGCTCACCAGCGTCTCTTCTTCCTGAGGAGACTAAAGAAGGTCCATCTGTCTCCTCAGATTCTGGTGAACTTCTACCGCTGCACCATCGAGAGCATCCTTACCAACTGTATCACAGTATGGTATGGCAACTGCTCTGTCTCCGACCGGAAAGCACTGCAGAGGGTGGTGAAAATTGCCCAACGCATCACAGGCTCCTCACTCCCCTCCATTGAGTCTGTCCAAAGCAAGCGTTGTTCGCGAAGGGCGCTCAGCATCGCCGAGGACTGCTCTCACCCCAACCACAGACTGTTTATCCTCCTACCATCCGGGAGGTGCTACAGGTCTCTCCGTTGCCGGACCAGCAGGTCCAGGAACAGCTTCTTCCCTGCGGCTGTTACACTACTCAACACTGTACTTCGGTGATTGCCTATCACCCCCCCCCGGACACTCCTCCCACCAGGAAAAAAATACTATGACTGTATGCACGTAAATAGATTTATTTATTGCTCATATTTATGTCGCTCTTCTAGGGAGATGCTAACTGCATTTCGTTGTCTCTGTACTGTACACTGCACAATGACAATAAAGTTGAATCTGAATCTGAATCTGAGATAGAGTTGTGCATCGTCTGCGTAGCAATGGAAGGAAATGCCGTGCCTTTCAATGACTTGGCCTAAGGGGAGCATATACAGGGAGAAGAGAATGGGGCCAAGGATGGAACCTTGTGGAACCCAGCAGCAGAGGCTAGCTGGGGAGGAGAAAGAGTTGCCTATGCTAGTAGAGAAACTCCTACCTTTGAGGTAGATGAACCAGCTCAGGGCAGGGCCATCAATACCAACCCCGTACTGGAGACGGTCAATTAGGATGGTGTGGCAACAGTATCAAATGCTGCGCTGAGGTCGAGAAGGAGCAGGATTGCACAGTCGCCGGAGTCAACGGCGAGCAGTAGGTCATTGTGTACCTTCAACAAGGCAGACTCTGTGCTGTGGTGGGCCCTGAAACCTGATTGGAAAGTTTCCAAGATAGTATTTTGTTGAAGGTAAGGCATAAGTTGACAAAATTACCTTTTCAAGGAGGGAGGGGGAAGGGAGGGGGGAGGGAAGGGAGGGGGGGGGGAGGGGGGAGGGAAGGGAGGGGGGGGGGGTGTCGGCAGTAAGCAAAGGTCCCAAATAGGGCCGGCCTAGAGGCGCGTGGCCCAATTGGGAACAATTTTGGTGAGCCCCAGGTTCCCAGACAAGGTCTGTAGAATCATAGAAATACAAATAAAGTCTATTATAGACTTTATATCTCTATGGTAGAATGGAAAGTAATCAAAATGTGCGCTTAAAAAGTGCCTGCGAGTTAATGGACCAAACAGATCTAAGCTACATTTTAATATAAAATTGCATACATGTAAGCCTACAATTAACAAACAAAATGTGTAGATCACCTCTGAAAAGTACATAGTTACAATACCACTTGTTTTAGTGACTGAAATGAAAAAAAAAATAAAATTAATTAGATCCTGGAAAACCAATAACTATTGGCGAAAAACCAGTCCAGGCATTAAATTTTGGGCTTCAGCCCCAAGTCAAGTCAAGTCAGGTTTATCCGTCACATACACATACGAAATGTGCAGTGAAATGAAAAGTGGCAACCCATCCTACCCTTTGGGCTTCTACCCCAACCTAACTAAGTTGTGTGTGTGTCTTAGTTGTGTGTATGTTAGTTGGCTGTGCTTGATTGTGTGTGTTAGTTGTCTGTGCATTATGTGTTTATGCTCGGCTTGTACACGCTAGAATTTAGAAGATTGAGGGGGGATCTTATAGAAACTTACAAAATTCTTAAGGGGTTGGACAGGCTAGATGCAGGAAGATTATTCCCGATGTTGGGGAAGTCCAGAACTAGGGGCCACAGTTTAAGGATTAGAGGGAAGTCTCTTAGGACCGAGATGAGAAAATCATTTTTTACACAGAGAGTGGTGAATCTGTGGAATTCTCTGCCACAGAAGGTAGTTGAGGCCAGTTCATTGGCTATATTTAAGAGGGAGTTAGATGTGGCCCTTGTGGCTAAAGGGATCAGGGGGTATGGAGAGAAGGCAGGGATGGGATACTGAGGTGGATGATCAGCCATGATCATATCGAATGGCGGTGCAGGCTCGAAGGGCCAAATGGCCTACTCCTGCACCTATTTTCTATGGTGTGTGTGTGGGAGGGAAGGAGAGAAGGGAGGGAGAGAAGGAGAGGAAAGAAGGGAAGGGAGTGAGGGAAGGGAAGGAGGGAAGGGAAGGAGAGGGCCGGCGGCGGGAGCGGTTGCCGAGGTTCTCCCATCTCACCTCTCCTCCCCCCCCCCCCACCCACTCCCATCTCTCACCCCTCCTCCCCCACCACTCCATACCCCCTCCCCACCACACCCCTGCGCGCAACCCGCCCCCAACCAACGCCACCGCCATCGCACCGCCACACCAATCCCATCTCTCACCCCTCCCCCACACAACGCCACGCGCACCCCGCCCCCCCCCACCCACGCCATCTCTCACACCCTCCCCACCAACCCATCTTCCCCCAAGCCCAACTCCACCCACTCCCCCCAACCCAACCCATCTCTCACCCCTCCCCCCCACCCACTCCCATCGTCTCACCCCTCCTCCCCCACTCCATCTCTCACCCTCCTCCCCCACCACTCCATCTCTCAACCCACCCTCCCCTCTCCTCCTCCCCCCAACCCTCCCTCTCCATCTTCCCCTACCCTCCCCTTCTCCCCCTCTCCTCCTCCTCCCCTCCACTCCCTCTGTCTCTTGCCCTTCTGTCTCTGCCCCTTTCTCTCTGTCTCTCCCTCCCTCCTCCCTCTCTAGACGCGCCTACGAGTTGGGAGCTATGCGTCAGTGGATAGGGCGGTTATGGGTTGAAAGGAGCAAATTAATACTATTAATATAATATCAAGTGAGGTAGCAATGCGTGTGTGGGGGGGGGGAGGTAGATAGTGTGTGTGGGGGGGGGGGGTGTAGTTAGTGAGAGTGTGTGTGTGTGTGGGGGGGGTAGATAGTGAGTGTGTGTGTGTGTGTGTGTGTGTGTGGGGGGGGGGGGGGGGGGGGGGGTAGATAGTGTGTGTGACGCCACCCCCGCAACCACACTTTGGGGGAACAGCACTTGCACTTGGTCTAGTATATATACACAATTTAAATCTTCCAATCACCTTTGATCCATAGAACCACTTGCTTTTCAAAGATGCTTTTCAAATGAAAGCGCGTTTCACTAGGAGGGAGGGACCTGGCTTCTGGAAGTGGGAAGATGAGCCGCTGCTGCTATAGAAACGCCGAAACGCAAGCTCAAGTTATTTTTTTGTCGTTTTTACAGTTACGGCTACGATTTTCATTAAAACCGCAATAGTCAGTTATAAGACAAAATCAACTGCGGGACATATTGGAGTTTTTATTTTCTCTCTATTTTTAGCTTGGACTGGGCGCTTGCGTTGTGATTCCAGGTGCAAAACTAAGTAAGTACTTCCCCAAAAGATTTCACGCATCTGTGATCAGATTTCAGTGGCCATCTCATGGGCCAGGCGTTACTTTGTTCAAGGCTCATTGTCATTCAGGTGTGTTTTGGTTGGCAGTAGAGTTTCACATCGGGCGAGTTTCGGTCAGGTGCTGTGGTGTCAGATTTCCAAATATTTGGTGTGGTCCCCACATTTTTAGAAGACGATCAACTAACAGCACAACCTCGGATAGCTCCAAAAATAAAATCTGGCGGCTGAGAAGAGGTTTCCTTTGGGACGTGGATTGGGTCCGCTTCTGCCGTTCGTGGACAGATACCGTATGCTGTAACCAGACCGCACTTTCTGAAGAAACTTCGCCTATTCCTTCGCCCCATAGATGCTGCCTCACCCGCTGAGTTACTCCAGCCTTTTTTGTCTACCTTGCACTAAATCTTAGGTACTTTATATGAAATAACTACCCTGTTTCTTTGTTCACTTGTTGGCGGTAACGTTACAGCATTTTAACTTTAGAACAAATCGTACTCGTGTAAACAGGATTAACCGAGTTGTATTCGCAGTGGAAACAAAAAAATCAGGCAGTATCTAGAAAGAGAAATAGTTAACAAAACCCTTCGTTAAAACTAGGAAGGATAATAAATGGACTATTTTTCTTTCCACTGATGCTGCTTTACTTCCCGAGTCTTTCCAGCATTTACAGTTCTTTTTAAATTTAAGAATTCCAACATATACTTTTTTTTTTTTTTAATTCAGTATTCTGAGCAGCCTATTAGATACTTCCTGGCGAGTTCAACAAAATAGTTGCTGAACCAGTTTTGTTGAAGAATGTCATTACCAATGCAGGAAGCTCCTAATATGGTGAGCAGCACATTCATTGTGGGGTGAATGAGACCACACTTCACCCATCGTGAGTTACAGGAGGCACAGGATATTGCAGATGTGGTAAACCCTTGTGTAGGAAGGAATTGCTGATGCTAGTTTACACCGGAGATGGACACAAAATGCTGGAGTAGCTCAGCGGGGCAGGCAGCATCAAAGATCCTATAGCTTGCTATAGGACCTTTGGGCAGCACGATCACTGGAGAGAAGGAATGGGTGACGTTTCAGGTCGAGGGCCCTTCTTCCTTCTGAATCTTCAGACTGGTTTCTTGGTCCTCCAAAATATTCCAAATGGAATTTAAACTGGAGGTGGTGGAGGGAGGACTTAAGGCAGAAAGGGTTTTTGGGAAGAAAGAGCTGCTTTAAATTTAGTTGCATCTGGTTGGGTAACAAAATACAAATACAAATTTATTTGTCATTTGAGCCCCAGTGAGACTCAAACGAAATTTTGTTTCCATGGTATGGTAGGGTGAAGATTATTCCATGCTTTAATTGTGCGGGGGAAGAACGAATTGCTGTACATATCTGTCTTTGGTAGCTGGAATCTCAAATTGGATTGAATGCCCTCGTCTGCTCCTAATTGGTTTGGGTTTGGTGTAGGAAGGATGTGGAAGCTTTGGAAAGTGTGCAGAAGAGGTCTACCAGAATGATGCCTGGATTAGAAGGTATTAGCTACTGGGAGAGGTTCGACAAACGTGGATTGTTTGCTCTGGAAGCCCTGATAGAAGTGTTTAAAATGATGAGAAACGTAGATAGAATCTTTTTTTCCAGGATGGACAAATCAAATACTAGAGGTCTTAGTTGCTGGGGTTGCTGGTTGAGGTAGATATAATAGTGCCATTCAAGAGACATTTGGATGGACATATGGATATGCAGGGAATGGAGGGATATAGATTATATAGGAGATAAGGGATATAGATTATATAGGTAGATAAGAGTTTGCCTTAGCATCATGTTCAGCACAAACATGGGTCAAAGGGACTGTTTCTGTGCGGTACTGTTGTATGGTCTATATCAGATGTCTATGTGCTTATACTGAGACTCTAGCTTGGTTTGTAATTGACTCTAGCGTGGTATCCCTGATGGCTTTGTGAAATTTGTACCTGTATTTCCTGTCTACGTCGGGATCCTGCAACTTGAAAAGTTGTGTGGGAACTCCAGTGAGTTTAAATGGACCACGGCATGGACTTTGGGAATTTTCAAATTGAAATGGGCCCCATGTGAATATAATGGAAACATGATTGTGCGGGGGAAGAATGAATTGCTGCACACATCTGTCTTGGTAGCTGGAATCTCAAATTGGATCAAATGCCCTTGTCTGCTCCTAATTGGTTGGGGTTTGGTGTAGGAAGGATGTGGAAGCATTGGAAAGGGTGCAGAAGAGGTCTACCAGAATGATGCCTGGATTAGAAGGTATTAGCTACAGGGAGAGGTTTGACAAACTTGGATTGTTTGCTCTGGAAGCCCTGATAGAAGTGTTTAAAATGATGAGAAACATAGATAGGGTAGATAGAACCTTGATCATATTGAATCAGCCATGATCATATTGAATGGCGGTGCAGGCTCGAAGGGCCGAATGGCCTACTCCTGCACCTATTTTCTATGTTTCTATGATGAGTCCAGAGGAGTTTAAAAGGAGTGTGGGGAAACATCACTGCCTTATTCACATGCTGATCCATCCAAACTACCAGAATTTTTGTGTACTATTGTTATAGCAATTGAGATTATGTTAATTATCTTCAAAGTACTGTAAATTGTCCCGGTGAGTAATTCTAATCTTTAATGTGACCATTTTCTTAGTGTGCATAATGAACAAAGTACTTTGTAGTGATTTTTAATTATTTCACCAGGCAATGGCCCAGTCAACAAACTACAAAGAAACATGGCTGACAAAAAGTTAAGTGAACAAGATAATCCTAAGAAGGAACACCACCGTGATCATCGACGCCCAAACAATCATTCCCAGCCTCGCAAAAATCACGGGGACGGCAGCAGAAACAGCGGAGGAAGAGATTACTCCAGACAACATAGGGATCCAGAAAGAGATGCAAGGAGAGAATTATCAGACGAGAAAAGATCTCGAATCAGAGATGTCCACAATCGTGGACCTCCCACAAGGGAGGAGCAGCACCAAATGGAGGAGAGGGAAAATCATAAAAGGGAGCATCGAGACCATCACTACAAACATGAAATAAAACATCATTCACGAACACATGAAAATGTTTCACGTAGTAACCAGCTGCCAAATTACAAAAATGAAAAAGAAATTAATTCTCCAGATGATGGTCAAGTTACCTACAGACATAAAAAGTAAGATGCTTATATAAATTTTGGAGAAAAGTAATTGGTGGTCAAAATATTGTTCAATTTGAGTTGGTGAAATATTCAGTCATACAGCATGAAAACAGGCCCTCGGCTCATCTTGCCCATGTTGACCAAGGTGTCTCATCTACACTAATTCCACTTTGGCCCATATTCCTCGAAACTTCTATCCATTTCCTGAACAAATGTCCTTTAAATGTTGCTATAGTTTCTGTCTCAACTACCTCGTCCGGCTGCTTGCTCCATACACCCACCACCCTCTTGTGAATAAGTTGCCCCTCAGATTCCTATTAAATCTTTCCCCTCTCAGCTTAAACCTATGTCCTCGGGTTCTTGTTTAAGAAGGAACTGCAGATGCTGGAAAATCGAAGGTAGACAAAAATGCTGGAGAAACTCAGCGGGTGAGGCGAAGGAAATAGGCGATGTTTTGGGTCGAAACCCTTCTTCAGACAGGTTCTTGATTTCCCCTACTCTGCATCTATCCTATCTGTTCCCCTCATGATTTTATACACCTCTAAAAGATCAACTTTCTTCCTCTTATGCTCCAAGGGATGCATTCGTAGCCTACCCAACCTCCAAATAGCTCAGGCCCTCAACTCCTGGCAACATCCTCGTAAATCTTCTCTGTACTCTTTCCAAAACAGCATATTTCTTGTAGCAGGGTGACCAACACAGAACACAATACTCCAACTGTATCCTCACCATGGCATCTTGTACAGCTGTAATATAACATCCCAACTTCCATACTCTACATCCTGACTGATGAAGGCCAATGATGAAAGCTTTCTTGACCACCTTATTTACCTGTGACACCACGATACTCCTAGAATCCTCTGCTCTGCAACACTCCTCAGAGCCCTGTCATTTACTGTGAAGGTTTCTGCCCCGGTTAGACTTCTCAAAATGCAACACCTCACATTTATCGGCATTAAACTCCATTAACCAATGCTCGGTTAACTTACCCAACTGATCAAGATCCTGCTGTAACCTTTGATGACCATCTTCGCTATCTGCAATATCACCCACTTTGGTGTCATAATGAAAGACACCGAAACTAAAAGTTCCTTGCGTAGAACATGCATGTTAAGTACGTAAAATCCAAAAAACAAAACATATTTTCTGAAATAACTTTGCACTATGACCTTATCTCCGATCTTAAATCTGTCAAATAATGGAAAGAAATCCTATGACAGAATTGCATCTCACGTTGATGAAAGTTGCAGGTTGGGCAGAAGGTAAAGCCCTGCGAGAGTTTAAAACTGTATAATGTCTTCAGTATGAGGATAATGAAAAAAATACCCCAATGCAGAATGGCTTCATTTAGTATTTCCTCTCAAAGAATCTCAGTGGGAAACAGAAAGATAAAAGGCATAATTTCTTTGAACTTTGGCAAGATCCTTTACATCCGGCCCTTCGAGCCTGCACCGCCATTCAATATGATCATGGCTGATCATCCAACTCAGTATCCTGTACCTGCCTTCTCTCCATACCCCCTTTAGCCCCAAGGGCCACATCTAACTCCCTCTTAAATATAGCCAATGAACTGGCCTCAACTACCTTCTGTGGCAGAGAATTCCACAGATTCACCACTCTATGTGTGAAAAATGTTTTTCTCATCTCGGTCCTAAGAGATTTCCCCCTTATCCTTAAACTGTGACCCCTTGTTCTGGACTTCCCCAACATCGGGAGCAATCTTCCTGCATCTAGCCTGTCCAACCCCTTGAGAATTTTGTAAGTTTCTATAAGATTCCCCCCTCAATCTTCTAAATTCTAGCGAGTACAAGCCGAGTCTATCCAGTCTTTCTTCATATGAAAGTCCTGACATCCCAGGAATCAGTCTGGTGAACCTTCTCTGTAATCCCTCTATGGCAAGAATGGGGCTATCTAGTAAAACAAAAGTCATAGGTTCATAATACTTGTTGAAAACATGCTGAACATTAAATCCTCAATTTAATTTAATAATAATTTAACTACTATCAGTTATTTCTCCTAGCTGTGATGTAACAATCACCGTGACAACATGTGGACTAACATTAAATTCTATATCTTTTTTACCAATTCATGTATTATTTATAGATGGTCAAATTTTATAGCCAACGTCTGTGGAATAGTTTTACTACACAATTTACTTATTAAGAGATTTTTCAGACTACAATAGAACAAATATTTTATTCTTCTTAATAGTTATGCTGAAGAGGTATCGCCTGAATATGTAGGAACCGAAGATAAAAGATCCGAGATGCATTACTTCACTGAAGATTCAGAAGAAATTTTAAACTGTTACAGGTTTCGGTACTTCTGCACAAATCGAGGTAAGGTAGCAAGAGTCGATTTAGATCATGATCATAAAACATAGGTGCAGAATTAAGCCATTTGGTCATGGCTGATCTATATTTTCCTCTTAACCTTTGCCTTTACTAATCATGAACCTATCAATCTCCACTTTAAAAATATCCAATGACTTGGCAATGAATTTCACAGATTCACCACCTTTTCGCTAAAGAAATCTGTCCTCATCTCCTTTCTAAAGGTACGTGCTTTTATTCTGAGCCTGTGCTCCCTGGTTATAGACTCTTCCAGTAGTGGAAACATCCTTTCCACATACACTCTATCAAGGCCTTTCATTATTCGGTAATCTTCAATGAGATCCCCCCTCAATCCTCTCTACTCTTGCTTGTGCAGGCCCAGAGCCATCAAACACTCCATTTGTGAACCCAATCATTCCCAGGATCATTGTCGTAAACCTCCTGTGGACACTCTCCTACACATTCTTCCTCGGATATGGGGCCCAAAACTGTTCACAATATTCCAAATGTGGTCTGACCAGCATTTTATAAAGCCTCTGTATTACATTCTTGCCTTTATATTCTAGTCCTCTCGAAATGAATACTAACATTGTATTTGTCTTCCCTACTACTGACAACCAGCAAATTAACCTTTTGGGAATCCTATTCCAGCACTCCCAAGTCCCTTTGCACCTGCGATTTCTGAATCCTCTTCCCATTTATAAAATAGTTGATTCCACGCTACGTTCCATTTTCCACTTGGCCCACTCTCTCCCAACCTGTCCAAATCCTTCTGCAGACACCCTGCTTCTTCGACACTATCTACCCTTCCACCTATCTTCATAGATAGGTCGGAGTTAAAGGGAAAGAGAGTAAAGGGATGGTTAATGACCCCAGAATTAACAAGAAAGAAAGCTCACAAAGGGATAGGAGCGTATATGGCCAAGTGTAATAGGGATCGATGTGAAAGGTGAGATGCGTAAGGAATTAAAAGTATTGTATATGAATGCACGAAGTATAAGAAGTAAAGTAGATGAGCTTGGTAGATATGACATTGTGGGGATTACTGAGACGTGGCTGCAGGAGGATCGGGCCTGGGAACTTAATATTCAGGGTTATACATCCTATAGAAAGGACAGACAGGTGGGCAGAGGAGGGGGGGGGGGGTAGCTCTGCTGGTGAGGGATGGAATTCAGTCCCTTGCGAGGGAAGACATAGGGACTGACGAGGTAGAGTCACTGTGGATTGAGTTGAGGAATCATAAAGGCAAGAAGACACTAATTGGTGTTATCTATGGACCCCCAAAATAGTAGCCCGGATTGGGGGTAGGATGTTGACATGGATAGAATATTGGTTGGCAGACAGGAAGCAAAGAGTAGGAGTGAACGGGTCCTTTTCAGAATGGCAGGCAATGGCGAGTGGAGTGCCGCAAGGCTCGGTGTTGGGGCCGCAACTGGTTACCATATATATTAATGATTTGGAAGAGGGAATTATGAGCAACACTAGCAAGTTTGCGGATGACACAAAGCTGGGTGGCAGTGTGAACTGTGAAGAGGATGTTAGGAGGTTGCAGGGTGACCTGGACAGGTTGAGTGAGTGGGCAGATGCAGTATAATATAGATAAATGTGAGGTTATCCACTTTGGCGCAAAAAACAAGGGGGCAGATTATTATCTCAATGGGGTTAGGTTAGCTAAGGGGGAGGTGCAGCGAGACCTGGGTGTCCTTGTACACCGGTCACTGAAAGTTGGCTCACAGGAACAGCAGGCAGTGAAGAAAGCTAATGGAATGTTGGCCTTCTAGCAAGAGGATTTCAGTATTGGAGTAAAGAGGATCTTCTGCAGTTGTATAGAGCTCTGGTGAGACCACATCTGGAGTATTGTGTACAGTTTTGGTCTCCTAATTTGAGGAAGGACATCCTTGTGATTGAGGCAGTGCAGGGTAGGCTCACGAGATTGATCCCTGGGATGGCGGGACTGTCACATGAGGAAAGATTGAAAAGACTAGGCTTGTATTCACTGGAGTTTAGAAGGATGAGGGGAAGATCTTATAGAAACATATAAAATTATAAAAGGACTGGACAAGCTAGATGCAGGAAAATTGTTCCCAATGTTGGGCGAGTCCAGAACCAGGGGCCACAGTCTTAGAACAAAGGGAAAGTCATTTAAGACTGAGGTAAGATAAAACTTTTTCACCCAGAGAGTTGTGAATTTATGGAATTCCCTGCCACAGAGGGCAGTGGAGGCCAAGTCACTGGATGGATTTAAGAGAGAGTTAGATAGAGCTCTAGGGGCTAGTGGAGTCAAGGGATATGGGGAGAAGGCAGGCACGGGTTATTGATAGGGGACGATCAGCCATGATCACAATGAATGGCGGTGCTGGCTCGAAGGGCCAAATGGCCTCCTCCTGCACCTATTTTCTATGTTTCTATGAAGCAAAACATCTTGTTGGCTGTTTCCAATATTAGTGTAATTTTGGTGGTTAATATTTGCATGATATGTTAAAATAAACTTACTCTGGCTGTTTGTTCTTGTACAACACTGGAGATAATTATTGAGAATAAAATGTTGTTCTTTTTATAACAGAACCAGTCAAGCTATGATAATAATGATAAACAATTCACAACAATAGCAGCGTTCTGCCCAGAGGAATAGGTGTCAAGTGTTGGGAATATCTGTTTTGTCTTGGCTGATAAGCTTGGCTGAGTAATTAGTTCCTCGCCACCAAACTATTTGTTAATGACAATCTTGGTATGAAAATTGCCTGTATTTTTAGGACAAGAGTTTAACATTAGATAGAGTTATAGAGTCAAACATCACGGTAACATGCCCTTTGGCACAGCAGTCTATGTTGACCCAGCTGCCCCATTGACATTCCTTCTCACCTGCTTGTGTGTGGCCCGTATCCTTTTGAACCTTTCAGTCCATAACCCATCCATGGTTTCTCTACTTCCCTGTTAAACAATGGATCAACATTAGATACTCTCCAGTCATCTAAGACCTTGCCTGTGACTGGAGAAAGATCTTTGTCACAGCTCCTGTAATCTCCTCTCTTGCTTCTCTCAACAACCTGGGATAGATCACATCAGGCCATGGGGATGTATGCACCACCTCCTCCTTAATGTCAAACAGCTGTTACATATTGGTAGACAAAATTGCTGGAGGAACTCAGCGGGTGCAGCAGCATCTATGGAGCGAAGGAGATACATATAGGTTACATATTGGTATTCTCCACATTGATCTCACTGGCCCCCATGTTCATCTCCTGGGTGAAAACAGATGCCCCAAAAATCTTAACAAAGTACTCATTTAGTACTTTGTTTAAATCCCAAGAGTCTAGAGTGTTTTATTGTCATATGTCCCACATTGGACAATGAAATCCTTGCTTGCTGCAGCACAACAGAATATGTAAACATAGTACATAACGGGAAAAAACAAAGTTCAGTGTGTGTCTATATCCCCTGAGTCCAAAGACAAATTCCCTCCTTTATCCTTGAGCGCTCCTACCTTCTTCCTGGTTGCCCTCTTGTCTTTAATGTAGGTATAAAAATCCTTGAGATTGTCTTTAGTCTGACATGCTCATGCATACTTGAATCAAATTAGGTAAATATTCTCAATAGATTGTGCTTCATTTCACTTTTCGCACTATTCCAAGATGAAAGCGTTTAAAGTTGACACCTTGACGATTAAATAACATCTGACTTGTTTTGTTGCAGGTCTCTGTCAGTTGGTGGAGGTGTTGCTGAATCTCTTGATTCTGGTGTGTGGGGGTATCTCCTACAGTGGTACCGGTGGCTACACAGATCTCTCCAGCCTAGGAAGTCTATACTACTACACATTTGGATCAGCTTATAGTGGATTTCAAGGAGCAGAAGCTGAAAAAGTAAAAGAATTAGATATTGCGTTCTATCAGTTAAAGCTGCCTGTAGTCTCCGCCACGATGGCATACAGTGGGGCCTTGATGTCTCTGGCATGCCTTCTGCTGTTATTAGGCCTCGCTCGGGTACCCTGGAGATGTCCATTCTTGATGGTTGGTGAATGTGCCCTGGATATAGCAATAGCACTTGGCTACATACCTGCTGTCTTTTTTTATTTTCAACACCTGATTGAGGGCTACAATTCAGAAGTGTGTAAAGAGAGGGAGAGCATGTACAAAAGTAAAGGCTACAAGGGGTTTAACTGTAGTCTGCATGGTGCTGACATTGCTGGTGGTCTGTTTGGCTGCCTAGCTGTCATTGTATATTTGCTAAATGCAGTAGCAGCAATATTGGCATTTAAAAAGGTTAGAAGATTAAAGAGATCCAAAGAAGAAGATAATGCGAACGGGATTGATGTTTAAGGGTTCAATCCTAACCCTACTGCACATAGGTTTTTTCATAACAATGAAGGAAATCACAGAAGCTAAACAGAAGCGATAAAATTGGTTACATTTTGTCTTACGTGGATAAATAGTCACATTTTCCTTCCAAAAGGAAATATAATGTGACTGTCTTCTTTCTTTATATCAGGAGATGGCATTGGTAGATATTAACATAAAGGGAAATAGTAATACCATCATCTGAACTTTCTACAGCTATTTGTTCAATAATTGAGCACACTTTAAATATTGTGTTAAAAACTAATGGTTAAAGACAGAAATACACAAACCCAACATCCTTTTATTTGTTTCCTAATAATTGCAGTTAGATGATCTATAGATATGTCATTATGTTTTTACCACAGATTATCTGCACCATATCTTTGATTAACCAGTGGAAAAGCAAGATGGATCTTTTATTTCTTAAGTAGGGGAGGGTAGATGGATGCCTGGAGGGGTTTTGTACATTTTCTATTCATTGCTAGAACTTGTGCTTAAATGTATTATTGAACAGTAGGTAATTGTAAAATCAATGGTCATTTAATTGATAGTGGATATATTACAAGTGCCAGCCTATAATTAATTATCATTTAGCATTAGACCATTACATCAAAACATATTTGGTGAGAGAAATGGAAATATTTTCTCACTGGTTCTGAAATTGAAGATTGTTTAAAGATAAATCATTTCATCTCGAAGTACATAATGCTAGTCCAACAAAACCGAAATGTGCATTCCATTTGGTCTCTTCACTTAAGAGTTTAAAATATCTCAACCACAAGGTAATTATACATTGGTGTTAATCATGAATACATGATCACAAAAGATACATGATTAAAGATTTGTTCGGCTTTATTCCACATAATTTAGTCATTGAATTTCTAACTGTGGGTTAATTACAATTTAAATAAATTTAGCTAAACCCATATCCTTAACCCATAACCCATGATTGCATTTTACATTATAGATAGCATTTGGAGTATTGTGAGCAGTTTAGGCCCCATATCTGAGGAAGGATGTGCTGGCATTGAAGAGGGTCCAGAGGAGGTTTACTAGAATGATCCCCGGAATGATTGGGTTAACATATGATGAGCATTTGAAGGCACTGGAACTATACTCGCTGGATTTTAGAAGGATGAGGGGGTAGCTCATTGAAACTTATCAAGTAGTGAAAGGCCTGGATAGTGAAGATGGAGAGGATGTTTCCACTAGAGGGAGAGTTTAGGACCAGAGCCCATAGCCTCAGAATAAAAGGACATACCTTTAGAAAGATAAGAAGGAATTTCTTTAGTCAGAAGGTGGTAAATCTGTGGAATTCATTGCCACAGACGGCGGTGGAGGCCATGTCAATGCATACGTTTAAGGCAGAGATTGACAGGTTCTTGATTAGTGAGGCAGGAGAATGGGGTTGAGAGGGAAAAATAGATCAGCCATAATTGAATGGCAGAGTAGACTCGATGGGCTGAATGGCCTTATTCTGCTCCTAGAGCTTATGAACATGAAAAATATGAATTGATGACAGCATTCGTTTATAAATTATGCTGTGTATTTTTGAAAAGCATATTTAATCTGGGTGACAAAATACATTATTTTTAACATTATTAAAGAACATACTAATGTCCAATTTGTCTTTGTTTTTGTTCAATTCCATTATATCAGCAGAATGTAACCAACTTGCATTGAATATCATCATATCATCATCATATATATAATATTTCAGCGGATGCAGAAACGACGACTAAGTTTTCTGAACGGTTTTTATTGAACACTCGTTCCTCAGCAAACAGTTCTCTGCAAACACGTCTGAACACAATGGTGGTCAGCAAAACAACTGTGGCGCAAAAGCGAAATCGCGCAAAAACAGCAGCCCCTCCCGCACGGGTAACCGGACGGTTCGACCGGAACGCGTAGTCCGAGGTCGGGGGGCGAGCGTAACATTCAGGGCCGGCAGAACAGAACCGGAGGGACGCGACAAACGCGAACGAGGGACGGGCGTAACAGGGGACCGGTGAAACATAACTGGGAGTAGCAGGTGCAGAGGGCGGCAAAACGGCTGGTGGACGGCCACTACGCCGCGGAGTGGCCACCGCCACCGGGCTATCCTCGTCGATGTGAGCTGGCTTAAGGTGGCTGACGGAGACGAACTCCTCCCTGCCACCCATGTCCAACGTGAACGTCGAGGTACCAGTCCTCAGCACCCTGTATGGACCTTCGTACACCCGCTGTAACGGTGAGCGGTCAGCATCCCTATGAAGGAAAACATAAGCACAATCCCGTAACATAGTCGGCACATACACTGCGGACGACCCGTGTCGGGAAGTGGGAACCGGGACCAAAGGTCAGGTAGCACCGCCAAAGCCGGGACCTCCTGATCGCGGGTGGCGGGCAGAAAATCCCCAGGTACCCGCAAAACCGAGCCATAAACCAGCTCGGACAAGGAGGCGTTGAGGTCTTCCTTAGGCGTAGTTCTGATGCCTAGGAGAACCCAAGGCAACTGGTCAACCCAATCCGATGCTGGTGAGCCGAGCCTTCAACGCCGACTTGTGTCTGTGGAAACTCAACCAAACTGTTGGACTCCGGATGATACGTGGTGGTCTGGTGCAGCTTCACGCCGTACAGCTACGCCATACCACACCACAGGTGAATTGGGCCCCATGATCGGTAGTAATATCTGAAGGGACCCCGAAACGAGCGATCCAATGGGAGACAATGGCTAGTGCACAAGCCTCAGCGGAGGCATCGATTAACGGTATTACCTCCGCCCACCTGGTGAACCTGTCCACGATAGTGAGTAAGTGAGTGGCCCCACGCGAACACGGCAAGGGGCCCACCAGGTCGACATGGATGTGCAGGAACCTGCCGTCCGGAACAACGAAATCCTGCACGGGCGGGCGCACATGCCTCTGCACCTTGGAAGTCTGACAGGGGATACAAGCGCAGGCCCATGCTGCGACCTGCTTCCTTAACCCGTGCCAGACTAACTTGGCCGCGACCAGGGCAGAGGTGGCGCGAATGGACGGGTGAGATAGGCTGTGGATGGTGTCGAAAATCCGATGGTTTGGATAGGCACATGGATACGTGGGGAATGGAGGCATATGGATCACATGCAGGCAGAGGAGATTAGTTTAACTTGGCGTCATGTTCAGCACGGACTTTGTGGGCCGAAGTTGTCTCACCTCAACCCCCCGACCAGACACATGAACTGGTTTCTCTTCCACAGATGCTGCCTGACCGACTGAGTTCTTCCAGTACTTCTGACTTAGTTTTGGACGCGGGCAGTTTAGTTTTCTCCCTGACCTCTTTAACTCCTTTAAAATTTAAAGTCTTAATTTAATGACAAGCCATCAAAAGCCTAACGGGGGACACAAGGAACTGGAATGAAATGTTGTAGGAAGGAACTGCAGATGCTGGTTTACACTGAAGATAAACACAGAGTGCTGGAGTAACTCAGCGGGAGAGGCGGCATCTCTGGAGAGAAGGAATGGGTGACGTTTCGGGTCGAGGCCCTTGTCCAGTTGACGTGGCTCCAGGCTGCAACGTGGGACAGGGTGATTTTCCAGACCAGAGCTGTGAACAATAACTAGATTATCTCTGGGGATTAGCCTCGCGATCTTGATTCACATGATCTTTGTTGTCGCTCACTGGGGGGGGGGGAACCAGGAGGTCATTGTACTCACTCTGATGCCCAGCTCGGCAAGGCTGGAGACTGGGTGAGTCTAGAGTGCACGGCGCTTCTACAGTGGCTAGTGTGTGTGTGTGTGAGGGGAGAGAGAGAGAGAGTGACGAGCAAGGTGTGGAGAGAGCAAAGATCATAGCTTTGAGAGAGAGAGAGAGAGAGAGAGAGAGAAGGAAGGGGAGGGAAGGGGAGGAGGATAGTGCGTATGTACAGAGAGCGGAGACGGCGGAACCGCAGCCTGTGGATGTGAGGGAGAGAGAGAGACTGCCGGTGTTTGTGTCAGTTTAAGGTACAGAGTGGGTGCTGTGGTGCGGGGGTCCCAGTGTGTGTGTGTGGGGGGTCCCAGTGTGTGTGTGGGGGGTCTCTGTGTGTGCGGGGGTCCCAGTGTGTGTATGCGGGGGTCCCAGTGTGTGTGTGGGGGGTCCCAGTGTGTGTGTGGGTGGAGTCCCAATGTGTGTGGGGGTCCCAGTATGTGTGTGCGGGGGTCCCAGAGCTATATCTAACTCTCTCTTGAAAACATCCAGTGAATTGGCCTCCACTGCCTTCTGTGGCAGAGAATTCCACAGATTCACAACTCTCTGGGTGAAAATGTTTTTCCTCTTCTCAGTCCTAAATGGCCTATCGCTTATTCTTAAACTGTGACCCCTGGTTCTGGACACCCCCAACATGGGGGACATGTACAAGGCGCCTGATTATGAATGGGTGTAACCACATTCCGGGAAATAGATAATGGGAATTAAATTTACGTAAATAAAAGTTAACTCTCCCCCCTCTGAACATCAACCGTCTCAACTTTTCCCACTCCCCTTCCCTACTCTAACCTCCCTCCCTTCCGAAACTCCTTCTCTCCAGAGATGCTGCCTGGCCTGTTGAGTTACTCCAGCATTTTGTGTCTAAAAGCCTGGTCATTGTCAGTAATATCGAGGGCAAAGTGCATGTTTAAGGGCCTGTCCCACTTTCACCACCTAATTCACAACCTCAGCCGAGTTTGCCCTTGTCTCATACTCGCAGCATGGTCGTCACGAGGTCGTAGGTAGGTCGTAGCAGGCCGTGATGCTAGTCGTAGGTACTCGTGGCATCAAGTAGGTTGCGGCGTTTTTCCTAGCCTGATGAAAAATGTCCACGAGTGAGAAAGGTTGTGAATTAAGTCGTGAACGTGGTGCAGCTGGGCTTGTACACTCTGGAGTTTAGAAGGATGAGAGGATATCTCATTGAAATATATAAGATTGTTAAGGGTTTGGACACGCTAGAGGCAGGAAACATGTTCGCGATGTTGGGTGAGTCCAGAACCAGGGGCCACAGTTTAAGAATAAGGAGTATGCCATTTAGAACGGAGACGAGGAAACACTTTTTCTCAAAGAGAGTTGTGAGTCTGTGGAATTTTCTGCCTCAGAGGGCGGTGGAGGCAGGTTCTCTGGATGCTTTCAAGAGAGAGCTAGATAGGGCCCTTAAAGGGCCTGTCAATAGACAATAGACAATAGGTGCAGGAGTAGGCCATTTGGCCCTGCGAGCCAGCACCGCCATTCAATGTGATCATGGCTGATCATCCCCAATCAGTACACCGTTCCTGCCTTCTCCCCATATCCCCTGACTCCGCTATTTTTAAGAACCCTAACTAGATCTCTCTTGAAAGCATCCAGAGAACCGGCCTCCACCGCCCACTGAGGCAGAGAATTCTATCATTTGTTTGTGCACGTCGGGTTGATTGCATTAGTCGAAACGGGGGGTGGGAGATTGCAACCTTCACCTGGTCCGCCAAGTTTCGACAAATGCAACCAACCCGGCGTGCACAATCAAATAAGATTTTACTTCGGAGTCACGTGAGTGACTACGTGAAGAAGACCGTCCAGGCGCACGCGCGTCATCTCGTCAGGCGCATTGCGCTGCGACCACGGTAGGAGGATGGACCTCCAAGCGGTGATGAAAGAAAACCTGAACGTAAGTATTTTCTATTTTTACTATCAGGCTGCTTTTCTCCGTAGACTGCGTGCAGAGACACAGGCAAGTCTTCTGTATGGAGAAAGGTGGGAGGAAGAATAGTCAGCGCACCGCAGTAAGCACTCAATAACACAAAGTGTCTGAGAGTAGCGGGCGCCCGACTAAAAGTCGATTGTAAAGAAATAACAATTTTACCCGGGGGGGGGGGGAAGTCCCGTTGAAACTCCCATAGGAAGCAAGGCCATAAAGAAATAACAGGCCTGGAAGACTCTGAGGAGTCTGAACTATAGAATTTATAAACTGGAATTCCTCATGGGTAAAACAAACTCCAGAAGGAGTATAAAAGACGCGGGCTTAAAGAGCAACCGCATGGAAAACCCAGAAGAGGTTCTGGGAAACTCTGGCCCAGATTTGAGCCAGCGACCGAAATGCCTGATGATAAAGATGAACATATGGGCTGACCTGACAGAGAGGCAGCACCAGAAATGTCTGAAAGATACTACAGACGTTGGTCTACAGGAGACCCAGAATATGGAGCAGCACCCAAAAGTGGGCTGCCAATATACAGCTCAATGGAAGAACTTGATGTACCCCAAAGAGGGACAAAAAAGCGTAGGCCTATCATAGAGCCATTGCATGTAATACCTGATATGAAAATCCAGGTGAAACCCATTATGAGGAGGAATATCCAGAATACTCTGATAACGAATCAGTTGAGGACCAGAGCCAATGCAAAAAAGAAAAGTGCCAGGGCTGGCCCAAATGTTCTCTAGTCCCAGAAACAAGGGACAACCTCTATCAGAGGAGATAGCAGAGAGTATAAATTACCTGCTTTCCCATCAGTTGGAAGACCAACGATGGATGAAATTGTGAACAAATATAAAATCCCGCAGAACTGTGCTCGGTTAGGAGTTCCAGCTGTTAACAAAGAAGTGTGGAATCATATGGGCACTGCAGTAAGAGCTCAAGAAATGAGGTTACAGCGGGTATTAAAATGAATGGGGTCAGGCATTACGGCATTTGCCAGAGATCTGGAAGAAGGAAATGTGACAATGTCACAACAGGATGTGATGGGAATGATGTGTAATGCACATTTTTGGAGTAAGTCTGTGATAAGACCTAACATACATCCTAAGTTTGCAGGGCTTTGTAAACCATCTAATATATAATTGCCACACTTACTCTTTGGAGTGGTGCTTGCCAAAAAACTGAAGGTTCTCAACGAAGAATCAGTAACCATCGGGATGATGAAGCCACCGATGTTTGGTAGCACAGCTAGAAGGCAATATCCATACCGAAGGGGAACTGAATAAAACCCCAGGACGTGGAGGACATGGTATTCCCACAAGGGGCAAGGTACAAAAAGTGATACCGGTAAACCCTGAGGTAGGTGGTTCTGGCTCTGAAAGAATATCAGATGTGTCCTACTTACAAATTGGGGGTGGGTTACAATTATTTTTAAAAGAATGGAAACTAATAACATCTGATGCATATATACTGTGCAGTATAATGAGGTTTAGAATTGAATTTTAACAGAATGAAACTCCCCTACTCAACATATTCCAAAAAGTATTCAATTTTCTCTAAAGAAGAGATTAGAAAATTCAAATAGAAATTGATATTTTGAGTAAAAAAGGGGTAATAGAGAAAACAACATAAAATACCTCACAAATCTCAAACCTTTTTTGTACAGTATAAACATTTCAAAATGGAGATTTTACTAATGCTTTGCAATTAATTTCAACAGAATGCTATATGGCAAGCATACATCTCCAAGATAAAGATCGTAGAGATTTCAAATTTGTCTGGATGACTCAATTGTGATAATTCAAAGCATTGCCTATTGTGTTAACTTCAGTTACTAGATTGTTTACAGAACTGCTGAAACCAATCTTAGCATTGTTAAGAGCTCAAGGCCATTTGATAATGGTTTATTTGGATGACATGTTATTGTGGGAGACACTGAAGACATGGCAACAAGCCTCAGTTTTAAAAGTTAAACTTACATTTCAATAACTGGGCTTTGTGATTCACCGAGAAAAATCCAGACTGACACACAACAAAATAATTGATTACTTGGGGTTCACTATTAATTTAAAACACAAGACAGTGAGCTTACCCAAGGACAAAAAGTTGCAAGTGATTAGGGTTGTAAGAGCTAATTGCAGGCAAACAACCATCAATCAGTCAAGTAGATTTAGATTCTGGAGTAGTTCCTGAGGATTGGCGGGTAGCAAACGTAACCCCACTTTTTAAGAAGGGAGGGAGAGAGAAAACGGGGAATTACAGATCAGTTAGTCTAACATCGGTAGTGGGGAAACTACTAGAGTCAGTTATTAAAGATGGGATAGCAGCACATTTGGAAAGTGGTGAAATCATTGGACAAAGTCAGCATGGATTTACAAAAGGTAAATCATGTCTGACGAATCTTATAGAATTTTTCGAGGATGTAACTAGTAGCGTGGATAGGGGAGAACCAGTGGATGTGGTGTATCTGGACTTCCAGAAGGCTTTCGACAAGGTCCCACATAAGAGATTAGTATACAAACTTAAAGCACACGGCATTGGGGGTTCAGTATTGATGTGGATAGAGAACTGGCTGGCAAACAGGAAGCAAAGAGTAGGAGTAAACGGATCCTTTTCACAATGGCAGGCAGTGACTAGTGGGGTACCGCAAGGCTCAGTGCTGGGACCCCAGCTATTTACAATATATATTAATGATCTGGATGAGGGAATTTAAGGCAATATCTCCAAGTTTGCAGATGACACTAAGCTGGGGGGCAGTGTTAGCTGTGAGGAGGATGCTAGGAGACTGCAAGGTGACTTGGATAGGCTGGGTGGGTGGGCAAATGTTTGGCAGATGCAGTATAATGTGGATAAATGTGAGGTTATCCATTTTGGTGGCAAAAACAGGAAAGCAGACTATTATCTAAATGGTGGCCGACTAGGAAAAGGGGAGATGCAGCGAGACCTGGGTGTCATGGTACACCAGTCATTGAAAGTAGGCATGCAGGTGCAGCAGGCAGTGAAGAAAGCGAATGGTATGTTAGCTTTCATAGCAAAAGGATTTGAGTATAGGAGGAGGGAGGTTCTACTGCAGTTGTACAGGGTCTTGGTGAGACCACACCTGGAGTATTGCGTACAGTTTTGGTCTCCAAATCTGAGGAAGGACATTATTGCCATAGAGGGAGTGCAGAGAAGGTTCACCAGACTGATTCCTGGGATGTCAGGACTGTCTTATGAAGAAAGACTGGATAGACTTGGTTTATACTCTCTAGAATTTAGGAGATTGAGAGGGGATCTTATAGAAACTTATAAAATTCTTAAGGGGTTGGACAGGCTAGATGCAGGAAGATTGCTCCCGATGTTGGGGAAGTCCAGGACAAGGGGTCACAGCTTAAGGATAAAGGGGAAATCCTTTAAAACCGAGATGAGAAGAACTTTTTTCACACAGAGAGTGGTGAATCTCTGGAACTCTCTGCCACAGAGGGTAGTCGAGGCCAGTTCATTGGCTATATTTAAGAGGGAGTTGGATGTGGCCCTTGTGGCTAAGGGGATCAGAGGGTATGGAGAGAAGGCAGGTACGGGATACTGAGTTGGAAGATCAGCCATGATCATATTGAATGGCGGTGCAGGCTCGAAGGGCCGAATGGCCTACTCCTGCACCTAATTTCTATGTTTCTAGGTTTCTAAGTAGCAAGTCTAATTGGCAAGTTAATTGCTTCATTTCCAGCTGTTCAGTTTGGACCACTGCATTATCAGACAGCTGCAGTGAGCAAAGATATCAGTATTGGGACGACATGCTGGACATTTCGATAGGCCTATGCAACTAACTAACACAGCAATTGAGGATATAAAATGGTGGATTAAAAATGTGGATTACTCTTACAGGAATATTCTGATTGAATCACCAGCTACCATTTTACAAACAGATGCAAGTGCACTGGGATGGGGAGCTGCGGATGCCATCTCAAGCTGTGGAGATAGATGGAATGCAGAGGAAGAATCTTTGCTCGAGACACATGGCATTAATTAGCTTGAATTACTAAGTGTATTGCATGGGTTGAAAGCCCTTTGCCGAAAGGTACAACATTTGCATGTACAGGTTCAGATTGACAACACTACGGCAGTGGCACATGTCAATCACATGGGTGGAATCAAGTCAGAAGCATGTGACAGATTGGCAAACATGATTTGGCACTGGTGCATTGAGAAAGATATTTGGCTTTCTGCAATTTACCTACCAGGTAAATTCAACATAATTGCAGATACTAGGTCAAGCAATTTCAATGACAACACAGAATGGATGTTAAATCGTGACATTTTCCACAAAATTGTGAAAACATTTGGGAAACACCATAGATGAGTTTACGTTAAATTGGGGTGGAATGTTTTGTATGCATTTCCTCCCTTTTGTCTCATCAATAGGTGTCTACAGAAGATCAAACAAGATTATGCTTCAGGATTGTTGGTGGTTCCAGATTGGCCCACACAAACATGGTATCCATTAGGGTTAAAAATGGTGACTGAACCCATTATGGATGTCTTTAGACAAGAAAACCTACTTGTGCACCCTGTAACTGGTGAATTTCATCCTTTACATGATCGTATTGATTTATTGATTTGCAGATTCTGAAAAGTACCTAGAAGCAGTACATTTTCTTACATTAAGAAATGGGAACAGTTTCTCCAACACAAAATATTTCTTACCACACTGCAGACGCTTCAGATGTTGTAGAAATTTGTCAAAATTACATTTTGAGGATAATTTAAGCTATAGTGCGATCAACACAGTAAGGAATGCTTTGTCGGCATACTTATCGAGACCATCGGAACATCAAGTTCTAGGATCACACCCTTTGACTTGTAGATACATCTTTAATGCTACTTAGGGATTGGGATCCCATCTCAAATTTGTCGTTAGACAAAATTACAATAAAAGTAGTCATGTTAATGGCTTTAGTATCAGCTCAAAGAGTACAAACATTACACAAGTTAAGGATAGACAGAATGGCAATGAAAACAGAGGAAATTACATTCTATGTCTATGACCTGCTAAAACAGAGCAGACCAGGAGTCTCGGGGTGTAAATTGATTTTCAGCATATCCTGCAGGTCAAAGACTTTGTGTAGTTACATATTTAAAATACTACATTGAGACTACCAAACATCTTAGAGGTGTAGAATCTGGATTATTGATCAGCCATAAAAGCCACACAAAACAGTAACAACACAAACAATTTCAATATGGCTGAAGAAGGTGCCATTGGATGCAGGAATTGATACTGACAAATTTAAACCTCATTCCACCAGGGCGGCAGCAACATTGGCGGCCAAGGATTTGGACGTTCCAATAGACCATATCCTTGCGGCTGCAGGTTGGGAAAATGAAAGGATGTTGCACAAGTATTATCACAAAGAAATTGCAGACCCTGGTGTATTTGGTGGTACTATTTTGAATTCAATATTAAATGTCTCTAGAGATTAATATGGGACACATAATTTACCATAAAATAAACCATTAATTAATTAAACAAGCATGATGGTTTGCATGTTATTGACTGTTTTTCACTCATAGAGTCAAGCAAAATGCAGTGATACGCCAGAACCCAATCTACGGCCTGAAATCACAAAGCTTTAAAATCTTCACATAGTCACTCACGTGACTCCGAAGTAAGATTATACGAGAACTTACCAGTTTGAAGTTTGATCTTTATTTTATGAGGAGTTACGTCGAGGGACTACGTGCCCTCCGCTCCCACCCTAATAAGATCAAAGATAAGTTAAGTTTGTATCACGTAGCTTACTATTATGCTTCGGAGTATATCACCTGTGATTTCACACCGCTGCTTTGAAGTTTGACGCGCCTGGACGGCCTTCTTCATGTAGTCCCTCGACTTAACTCCTCATAAAATAAAGATCAAACTTCAAACTGGTAAGTTCTCATTTAATCTTACTATCAAATAGAACAAGTTGTCCTACAACTTTAGGCTGTGCACGCCATATGCAAGAAGAAGAAATCGAAACAGGGTGAAGGTTGTAACCTCGCACCCCATCTACCGGTAATTCTATTGAAAATAATTAATTGTCACAAAATATTCACCACTAGCCTCGGTGGTAGGATTGGAGGTTGGAGTGGTCTATAAATGATTTGCCGTTCCAAGGCATTGTTGGTGTTGGGATGAACAGTTGCAGCGGGTGAACAGTAATGTTGGGTTTGTCAACCCTGCAGTTGGGCGAGATGCCGGTGGACATTCAGGGGATGATGCACTTGGTGCAGCACATCTCTGAGGTGGAGAAGATGCACGTAGCCATTAAGAACTCTGCCAGAGGAGCGCTGTTAGCCGGAGTCGTCACCTTTGCTGGTGGCCTGGTGGGAGGCCCGCCCGGGATCGCAGTCGGTAAGTTTAGTCTGGAGATACAGCATGGAAACAGGCCCTTCGGCCCAGCGAGTCCATGCCGACCAACAATCGCCCGTTCACACTGGTTCTATGTTATCTCACTCCTCACACAAACGTCACCTCTCCACGTCCTCCACAGGTTCTAGTCTGGTTTCACTCTCGTCCTGCTGAATTTCACAGTTTAAATCCTAGAACTCCAGAGTCTGGACCCAAAACGTTGACCATGCCGTTCGCTCCACAGATGCTGCCTGACCCACTGAGTTTCACTAGCTTTTTAAAAAGGAACTGCAGAGGCTGGAAAATCAAAGGTAGTCAAAAATGCTGGAGAAACTCAGCGGGTGAGGCAGCATCTATGGAGCGAAGGAAATAAGCAACTTTTCTGGTCGAGACCCTTCTTCAGACTGATGTGGGGGTCTCGACCCAAAATTTTGCCTATTTCCTTCGCTCCATAGATGCTGAGTTTCACCAGCGGCTCGTTTTTGCTCCAGATTCCAGATGTATTTTGTGTCACCACAGTAGTTGGGCAGCTTGTTGAAAGAGACATTACTGGGCCCATTCACCTCCTCCTGTTAACGACCTAATTGTGTTAGTAAGTTCTCGTGTGTACACCAGCGGCTTGTTTTTGCTCCAGATTCCAGATGTATTTTGTGTCACCACAGTAGTTGGGCAGCTTGTGGAAAGAGACATTACTGGGCCCATTCACCTCCTCCTGTTAACGACTGTGTTAGTAAGTTCTCGTGTGTACACCAGCTAATCATGAGATACCTGCTATGTCACTTCCCTGGCTGACTTGACAATGGATCTTTGATCAAGGGACCTTGGACTGCTGGAACAGAGTCATAGAGTTATCCAGCACGGAAACAGGCCCTTCTGTTCAACTCACCCACACTGACCAAGATGCCCCATCTACGCTAGTCCCATCTACCCGCGTTTGGCCCATATCCCTCTAAACCTTTCCTAACCATGTAGCTGTCCAAGTGTCTTATACATGTTGTTCTAGTCCCTGCCCCAACTACCTCCCCTGGCAGCTCGTTCCATACACCCACTGCCCTTTGTGAGGAAACATTTGCTGCTTCAGGTTCATATTAAATCTTCCACCTCTCATCTTAAACCGATCCCCTCTGGTTCATGCTTCCCCAACTCTGGGTAAAAGACTGGAGAATGTAGAAGACCGTAGACAAATGTCAAACAGTCCCTTCGGCCCACCGAGTCCGTGCCGACCAGCGATCCCCGCACACTAACACTATCCTACACACACTGGGGACAATTTACAATGATACCAAGCCGATTAACCTACAAGCCTGCACATCTTTGGAGTGTGGGCAGAAACCGGAGCATCCAGAGAAAACCCACTTGGATCATGGGGAGAACGTGCAAACTCCATACAGACAGCACCCGGAGTCAGGATGAAACCCAGATCCCTGGTGCTGTGAGGCAGCAACTCTACCGCTGCGCCACCCTGCTTCCCTGCCTCCAAATTATGCATTGTAAAGATAGAAACTAAATGCTCTTCCCTCTCCTTTGCTTTCCCCAGGGGGTGCGTTCGGTGGTCTGTTGGGGGCGTGGATGACCAGCGGACAATTTAAACCAGTGCCGCAGATCCTGATGGAGCTGCCACCAAACCAACAGCTGCTGCTTTCTAATGACGTGAACAACATTATCCAGAACCTGGACTGGACCGATGTTGTCCAGCTGACATCGTTAGTGATGGGAAACGCTGTCCTGAAGCAGCAGGTCGTGGCAACAATCTGTAGTTTCTTCATGAATCAACTCAATGCAGAGGTACAATATCAGGACTGAGACCAACTTGTGCTTCAAATATGGATTGCATTGCGTGGATAGGTACATGGTGTGTTGCCGACTGAATCAAGGATCTGTAGAGAATGCTAGCTCGATTATTCTGCTGCAACTTTGGGCACTTCTGCTGTTTTCAATATTGGGGTCATTTGGTGACGTGTGTGGCTCCAAGTCCAATATTCAGCACCATTGATTTAAATGGAACTGAACAATAAGTTAAGTATTGAACTGGTGGCCAATGCAATATTGTCCATCATAGCCCCATCATCCAGGATCAATAACCACCCCAATATATCAGCTTCTGGATTCATTGTATTTATTTTAATTGGTCAGTTGCCTTCTCTTGCCTTTTGATTTGTTGATCGTTAATGAATTGGAAATGGACTGGGTTCACAAGAAGGGAACGATCTGCTGAAGCGTTCAGGAAACTCAAGGAGAACTGGTTCTATTTTTAAAAGGCTTGTTAATTAATGTGGTGATACTTGATAAAGATGGTGCTTGGAGTGATGATGTGAAACTATGCTTTGTAGTTCCTGGGCATGTTTTTCTCGCCAACCAGACATCTCACTGAAGCTGGTGGAAGGAGACGGTACACTAGATTCTGAAGATAGATCAAAATGCTGGAGTAACACAGGGGGTCAGGCAGCATCTCTGGGGAGAAGGAGCGGGTAACGTTTCGGGTTGAGACCCTTTTTTGGAGTTGCGATCAACTGTTGAAGATTTCATCACAGCCTCAGCTTCTGCTTTATCGATGGTGGGAAGGAGGTGAGGGGTCAGGAGATGACCAGTTTCAAGAATACTTGACTCGGCTCTTGTGACCGCAGTTTCTTGGTGACTGATCCAGTTAGATAGTTACTGAGTGTTCTGTTCCGATGTAGGAAGTGTTGGCAGTGATGAGGCCACTAATGTTTAGACAAGGTGGTCATCTCGGACACACTGGGAGATGGGCATTGCCTGGAATTTTTGATTGTTTGAAAGGTAGTAATAGCATATATTTAGTAGTAGTAGTAGTAGTAATAGTAGTAGTAGTAGTAGTAACAATAGTAGTAATAGCAGTAGTAGTAGTAGTAGCATATATTTTATTTCACACATGTAAAATACAAAAAGTTAAAAACAAAGGAAAATAACAATGAAATGAACAATAAACCTAAACACAACTCATTAAATAACTTCTCATAAACATCACAAATTAAATCTTACATGTTTGAAAAGGAGGAGGAAGTATACACTTATTTATTCCAACCGCTTCTCTGCTACTCCTCAATTAATTCACAAACTTTATCTCATATATATATATATATACACATACACACAAACATATACATACATGTATCCATACATAAGCCACATACATACACATATAAGCAACATATAAGCGGTGTTGGCTCGAAGGGCGGAATGGCCTCCTCCTGCACCTATTTTCTATATACACACACACACACATATCCACGCACACAAACATACATACATACATACAGTTAATAAACAATTATCCAAATTCTATGTACAAGGCGAATATCCCACTGTGTCAATAAACTAAAACGTATCCGTCATCACGGCCCTTCCTCATTCTTATACTTCTGGAAATTAAATTTTTTTCACTTCTTTTTAAACTGAGTAATGCCTGTGCTTTGCTTGAGTTCCACATCCAACTCATTCCACAACTCTACCCAACAGATTGAAACACACAAACATTTCATAGTTGTGCAAACACAAAGTTTCTTTAAATTAAATTTTAACCACCCTCTCAAATTATAACCACCCTCCCTGGTAAAGAACATTGTTTTGTATATTACCTGGTCGTAAATTATTTCTTGCTTTATGCATTATTTGTGCTGTGTTAAATTCTAGTAGATCCATAAACTTCAAGGCGTTTGACTTTAAAATCAGAGAGTTGGTGAGCTCATGAAATCCTACATTATTAACTATCCTAGGTGGACAAAAATGCTGGAGAAACTCAGCGGGTGAGGCAGCATCTATGGAGCGAAGGAATAGGTGACGTTTCGGGTCGAGACCCTTTCGGGTCTCGACCCGAAACGTCACCTATTCCTTCATCAGTCTGAAGAAGGGTCTCGACCCGAAAGGTCACCTATCCCTTCGCTCCATAGATGCTGCCTCACCCGCTGAGTTTCTCCAGCATGTTTGTCTACCTTCGATTTTTCCAGCATCTGCAGTTCCTTCTTAAACATTATTAACTATCCTATTACAGAGAGTGGTGAATCTGTGGAACTCTCTGCCACAGAAAGTAGTTGAGGCCAGTTCATTGGCTATATTTAAGAGGGAGTTAGATGTGGCCCTTGTGGCTAAAGGGATCAGCGGGTATGGAGAGAAGGCAGGTACAGGATACTTAGTTGGATGATCAGCCATGATCACATTGAATGGTGGTGCAGGCTCGAAGGGCCGAATGGCCTACTTCTGCATCTATTTTCTATGTTTCTATGTTATGGCCCATTGTGGCAGTCTGCATAATAGGGTGCTTGTGTAAGTGTTACCCCTATACCTCCACACGGTAATTTAGAAATGGCAGTACAAGTGAACAATAAACATTGCTTTGTGATTCAGAATGTGCCTTGTTCTTCCCAAGACTGCAATGCTCCTTGACATGCAATGCTCGCATGTTTTATATGAGGTTTCCAGCAGATTTTGTGGTTTCATATCGCACCTAGAAATGTATTTTCATATATAGTCTTTCTATATCAACACCATCTGCCCTCACTTGGACCCGGGTGTTTATTTTACAATTTCCAGACAACACAATCTTTGTTTTGTTCAAATTTAATGATAATTTGCTTATGTCAAACCACCTTTTTAATTTTCTCATTTCTGATGTGATCTCCTCTGAAAGCTGCTGTAAACTCTACCAGGCTCAAAAGATATCAGAATTGTCCGCAAATGAAACAAATTTAAATATTTTTGATACCCTACATATATCATTTATATAGAGAATGAACAATTTTGGTCGTAATACCCTGAGGTTCTCCACAAGTAATATCCAAGCATGTTGATTTATGCTCGCCTATCTTCACAAACTGTTGCCTGTTACTTAACTAGCTTCTCAACCAATTCAACACCGACCCCCTGATACCGCACCTTTCCAATTTATCATGTAATGTATTGTGATCAATGGTAACAAAAGTTTTTTTTAGATCTATAAATACTCCCACTGCAGACTTTTTTTTTGCCCATACAATTAGTAATTTCTTCTTTTAATCCGATTATCACCATACATGTTGATCTGATTCAAGTCGAGAGAGTTTATTGTCACGTGTCCCAATGTTACAAAATGTTGAGATTTTAAAAATCAAGTCTGCAATTTATCCCATCAGATAAAGCATAAAAAGAAGTTTAATTTGACACCTAATTCACTTTCATATCTTCAGCATTAAAAAAGTTATGGCCATTTTCATACTCGGAAATTAGCATCTTGTTCCCTATTGCTTTTCCATTGACTTAACACAAAAGCTGTGATCGAGGACAGTCAAAAGCCCATAACTTTCTTAAAAATTAAGAGAACTGAATGAAATTTTCAGTTATTATAGATTGAAGCATTCTGAAATAAATATAATAATAATAATAATAAATTTTATTTATGGGCGCCTTTCAAGAGTCTCAAGGACACCTTACAAAAATTTAGCAGGTAGAGGAAAAACATGTAAGGGGAATGAAATAAATAGTAGAGACATGACTAGTACACAAAGTAAAGACAGAATTCAATTCAAAACACAATATGAAGCAATTAATGCACAGATGAAAAGGGAGCGGGACGTGGGGTTAAGGATAGGCAGAGGTGAAGAGATGGGTCTTGAGGCGGGACTGGAAGATGGTGAGGGACACGGAATTGCGGATCAGTTGGGGGAGGGAGTTCCAGAGCCTGGGAGCTGCCCTGGAGAAGGCTCTGTCCCCAAAACTGCGGAGGTTAGACTTGTGGATGGAGAGGAGACCGGCTGATGTGGATCTGAGGGACCGTGAGGGTTGGTAGGGGGAGAGGAGGTCAGTGAGATATGGGGGGGCCAGATGGTGGAGGGCTTTGTAGGTGAGGACCAGGATTTTGTAAGTGATCCAGTGGGAGATGGGAAGCCAGTGAAGTTGTTTGAGGACTGGAGTGATATGATGCCAGGATTTGGTGTGGGTGATGAGTCGGGCGGCTGCGTTCTGGACCAGTTGGAGTCGGTTGATGTAGGTGGAGTTGATGCCAAGGAGAAGTGAGTTGCAATAGTCCAGTCGGGAGGAGATGAAGGCATGGATGTGTCTTTCAGCAGCGGGAGGTGTGAGAGAGGGTCTGAGTTTGGCGATGTTGCGGAGATGAAAGAAGGAGGTTTTAATGACATGGCGGATGTGAGGCTCAAGGGAGAGGGTGGAATCAAAGATCACGCCAAGGTTGCGGGCCTGGGGAGATGGGGAGACAGTGGTGCCGTCGATGGTGAGAGTGGGGTTATTGATTTTGCTGAGTGTGGATTTGGAGCCTATGAGTAGGAATTCTGTTTTATCGCTGTTGAGTTTGAGGAAGTTATGTTGCATCCAGGTATGAAATATGAAACATCTTACTTGGATGACCTGAAATTAAAGCATATAATGAGTTAATTGTAGCTAATTACAAAATTGACCGTTGTGACGGAAATATTAATAAACACCCCGGCTGCCTTGAAAATTCAAAAATGTGATATTCTCAAGATCAGAACTTTAATATTATTGTATTATATGCTGTAAGTCTGTAACAGACAGGTAAATAAATTACAATTTCTAGCAATAGACCAAGTCTTTATGGAGAAGATCAGTTGCTAGCTGGTACATTGGCATATCATAATCAGTAGCATCATCATACTCCTCAGATTGTAAACAATAAGCAACACTGTACACCTGTTTTTTTCTCAACTTCAATATTGGCATTGTAAACTACAGGTTTTTGCTCTTCTAACCACGCATGACATGCCTTTCTGCCCACTACTTTCCCATTAAGAATGTCCTGTAGATCATCACATTTGGAGTAGTCCAAATTCGGATAATCTCTGCGAATGCTGTCTAAATCGGTCTCTTTTGCTGGGCATTTGGATTGACAATATTTCTTCTGAGACATCTGTTTAAAATGTAAAAAAAACACTGAACAGCATGAACAGAAACAAGTTATTATTTGCAGTTTTAGAAAAAAAGGTAGAAATGACAAAGTTAAATGCTAAAACAAATAGTAAATACCCAACAAAAAATTCATATTCATCAGTTTCATCTAAATTCAATTACTAGATCTAAACTTATCCATTTCTTAAGAAAAGGCTAATTTAAAAAAAATAGCCTATCCAAATAACAAATAACAAACTGATCCCATTCATACAAGAATTCACAATATAACATGATTTTTAAATCTCACTTTGTCATGAACTTATATGCCAAATGGAAGGAATTTAATATTAAATTCCCATGAATTAATCCAGAAACATTCACTCTCAAGATAATCAAAATCATTATTTTTTGCACAATACATCTGACTAAAGCTGTACTCTGGATGTTTTCAGGAGGGAGTTAGATTTAGCTCTTAGGTCCAAAGGAATCCAGGGATATGGGGAAAAAGCAGGAACGGGGTACTGATTTTAGATGATCAGCCATGATCATATTGAATGGCGGTGCTGGCTGGAAGGGCTGAATGGCTTATTCCTGCACCTATTTTCTATGAGATATCCCCCTTAGTGCAGGTGGGTGTCAGGACAACCAAGTTGGAGCTGGTGTGAGCGAGAATGTGTTTTAATACACCAACTGGGGGATGGGACACGACAGAGTCCCCCTCTAGTCATTATCTTCCACCCCATCAGCCGTTGCATACATCACATAATCATCCGAAATTTCTGCCACCTCCAATGGGATCGCACCACTAGCCACGTTTTCCCATCTCCACCCCTTTCCGCCCTCCGCAGAGACCGTTCCCTCCGCAACTCATCCCTTCCCACCTAAACCACCCCCTCCCCAGGTACCTTCCCCTGCAACCGCAGAAGATGCAACACATGTCGCTATACCCAATGGTCACTCGTTCTAACACTAACCTATGCAAGCCATTTTGTCCCATTTTAACAAGGAAATTATTTTGATAAAGGGAAAATGCGGTGAAAATTAAAATAATGGGAATTATTTTAAGATTAATGTGAGATTTTTATTTTATTTTTATTTTATTTTATCAGCCAGGAGCTAAATTTGAACAAATGATTTATCTACATAGAAACATAGAAACATAGAAATTAGGTGCAGGAGTAGGCCATTCGGCCCTTCGAGCCTGCACCGCCATTCAATATGATCATGGCTGATCATCCAACTCAGTATCCCGTACCTGCCTTCTCTCCATACCCTCTGATCCCCTTAGCCACAAGGGCCACATCTAACTCCCTCTTAAATATAGCCAATGAACTGGCCTCGACTACCCTCTGTGGCAGGGAGTTCCAGAGATTCACCACTCTCTGTGTGAAAAAAGTTCTTCTCATCTCGGTTTTAAAGGATTTCCCCCTTATCCTTAAGCTGTGACCCCTTGTCCTGGACTTCCCCAACATCGGGAGCAATCTTCCTGCATCTAGCCTGTCCAACCCCTTAAGAATTTTGTAAGTTTCTATAAGATCCCCTCTCAATCTCCTAAATTCTAGAGAGTATAAACCAAGTCTATCCAGTCTTTCTTCATAAGACAGTCCTGACATCCCAGGAATCAGTCTGGTGAACCTTCTCTGCACTCCCTCTATGGCAATAATGTCCTTCCTCAGATTTGGAGACCAAAACTGTACGCAATACTCCAGGTGTGGTCTCACCAAGACCCTGTACAACTGCAGTAGAACCTCCCTGCTCCTATACTCAAATCCTTTTGCTATGAAAGCTAACATACCAACTACAATTGGGTCAGGTGTTTTACTAATTAACGAAAGTTTCTAAATTAGTGAATTAATTCCTAGGCATATGTATGTAGTTATTTAATTAAACAAAGATCAAAATGTTGGAATAATTCAGGAGCAATACATTGTGTAAAATGTAACTGGATTGAAAAACTGTTTTTAAAACCTTAAAGATGTCCAGTGTTTGCTTGGCCAGTTTATATTATAGAAGATATAATGTAAGGCATAGCAGTAGAGCTACTGCCTTATAGCGCCAGAGACCCGGGTGCTGTCTGTACGGAGTTTGTACGTTCTCCCAGTGACCTGCGCAGGTTTTCTCCAAAAACGTTGGTTTCCTCCCACACACCAAAGGCGTACAGGTTTGTAGGTTAATTGGCTTGATATAAAATGTAAAATTGTCTCCAATGTGCGTAGGGTAGTGCTGATGTGCGGGAATCGCTGATCGGCGTGGACTCGGTGGCCCAAAGGGCCTTTTTCCGCGCTGTATCTCTAAACTTAGCTACATAAATTTGATGAAGCAAATTAACTTGTTAAAGACTCCTTCGTGCACTGTCCAAATCTCGTTTCTCGATTGACATCGATATTTATTACTTTGGAGGAGAAATAACTTGTTGCCATTTCGTGGCTGAATCAAGAATGACTAAAAAGACACAGGAAGTGGTTATCCAGGCAGGAACAGAGAAATCTCACTGCATAACAACATTTTTGTGATCTATATGCGGCCAGATTCAGGAACAGCTACATTCCTGCTACTGAGAGGAATAGAGAATGCAGAGTCTTTTACCCAGAGTAAGGGAATCAAGAACCAGAGGACATAAGTTTAAGGTGAGAGGGGAAAGATTTAATCAGAACCTGAGAGGTGATGTTTCAGACTCAGTGGGTGGTGGGTGTTTGGAACAAGCTGCCAGAGGAGAGTCCAAACATTGTGTACAAACGTTGTTTTTTAGTAAGCCATTACAGATTAGGCATACATGCGAGTTTAGTACAGTCTAACATAAAGTAATTGTTGCTGCTGCTGTTGAGCGGGGTTGTTGACTCGAGCTCTCGAGCTAAGTTTCTGCTGTTGTTTTTGTCGGACACACCCCTTAACTGATGACACTCTCATCCCGCCAAACGCAGTCACGTGAACGCTCCAGTTCTGGTGACGAGGGTTCGATCAGTAAGTGGCTTGACCACCAGGTGGCGCCACAGGCAGGTATGATGACAACATTTTAAAGGTTCAGATGGATATGGGCAAACGCAGGTAGGTGGGACTAGCACCCTGGTCAACATGGGCAAGTTGGGCCGAAGGGTCTGTTTCTGTGCTGTATTTCTCTATGACTCTCTGACCATAACTCTACCAAGTTCTTGAACCAACACTGATCCTACGTTGGCAATGGAACAAACACTATGACCTTTTACACTACCACCAACCTGTTTTTTTTAACGTATGTTTTGCACAAATGCAAAACTATAATTGACTATTATTTTGCAAAGTCTTTTGGAAATGTGATGTATAACATTTCTCAGTGTGTTGTCTGAGTCTGTGATGCTGCTGCAAGCAAGGTTTCATTAAACCTGTATCTCACTGTACTTGTGTGAATTGAACTCCAGACACAAGGAACTGCAGCTGCTGGAATTTTGAGCAAAAAGCACAAAGTGCTGGAGTAACATTGATTTAACATTGAAAAAATGATTTTTCTACAAACAGATCAGGTGTAAAACAGTGGTAATTTGAAGAAGAAAATATGAAAATTGCAGGATGTGGTTACAAAATCATTAATAATTATTGAACAAAATATTGCTGTTGATTTTGTTTGTTTCAGGAACTAATGTATTTTAAATTGTAGGTAATCATATTTACATCTATTACGACAGATAATTAAATAAAGTTTCTAAATTAGTGAATTAGTTCAACAGCAGCAACAATTACTTTATGTTAGAATTAGTATTATGTACGTAGTTATTTAATTAAACAAAGATCAAAATGTTGGGATCATTCAGGTACATTGTGTAAAATGAAACTTAATAATAAGACTGTATAAGTCTTGGTGTGTTGTCTGAGTCGAAGGCCATCTCTGGAGAACATGGCAACAAGGAGCTGCAGATGCTGCAATCTTGACTCTGAAGAAGTGTCCCAAACCAAAACGTCACCTATCCATGTCCTCCATAGATGCTGCCTGACCCGCTGAGTTACTCCAGCACTCTGTGAAACGTCACCTATCCATGTTCTCCACAGATGCTGCCTGACCCGCTGAGTTACTCCAGCACTCTGTGAAACGTCACCTACCCATGTTCTCCACAGATGCTGCCTGACCCGCTGAGTTACTCCAGCACTCTGTGAAACGTCACCTATCCATGTTCTCCACAGATGCTGCGTGACCCACGGAGCTAAGGAAATAGGCAACGTTTCGGGCCGAAATCCTTCTGGAAATAGGCAACGTTTCGGGCCGAAACCCTTATGGGTTTCATCCCGAAACGTTGCCTATTTCCTTCGCTCCATAGATGCTGCTGCACCCGCTGAGTTACTCCAGCACTCTGTACTTTTTGACATTAAACTCAGTTTTATTTATTTTCAGAAGTTAATGGTGCACTTCTGGGAATTTGTTTGTGGATTTCAAATGTCTGGCCTGCCCCCCTTTCCCCAGCCACCCGTAAGGTGGGAGTTTCCCGCACAGACCCATCTTGTGAATCTCTGCACATTGAAGCCAGTCCCGCCTCAGTGCTGGTGGGGTCAATATGATTTTCCAGACGAGTTACTTCATAAACAGTTTCCTTTCTCCATGCACCCTCCCACTGCCTCCACAGACCCCTCCCCCGGCTCCATCAAGCTGTTGTCCTTTCAATCCAGTGTAAAAACTCTTTGCTTCGGTCTGAAGGAAGGTCCCGACCCGAATCATCGCCTGTCCTTTCCCTCCGCAGATGCTGCCTGAGCTGCTGAGTTCCTCCAGCACTTTGCACTTAGTTTAGTTTAGAAATGCAGCGCGGAAACAGACCCTACGGCCCACCCAGTCCGCACTGACCTCCGATCCCCGCACACTTACACTATCCTGCAGGGGAGGGGGACACAGGTGCTCAGTGGAGTCAGTAACGTCTAACGTGTCATTATCAGTCACGGGATCGTTGGGTTTTCCCCCAGAATAATTGTCTGTTATGATATAAGGAAGTGCAGATGCTGGTTTACAAAAAATAGTGCTGGAGTAACTCAACAGGTCAGGCAGCATCTCTGGAGAACATGGATAGGTGACATTTCATGTCTACAGAGCTTCTGAAGAAGGGTCCCGACCCAAAACGTCACCTATCCATGTTCTCCACAGATGCTGCCTGACCCGCTGAGTTACTCCAGCACTCTGTGAGACTATTTTAGATAAAATATGAATTAGTTAAAGTCCATATTGGAAAAGTAAAATGAAACTAACCTCATGCAAAATATTAAAGATGTTTTTTATAGATGCGGTTATCTTGATCAAATATTATAAAATATGTATGAACTGAAACAACTAACTTTATCCGTGTGTTTCACATTCCATACATGCCAGAAGTTCCAAATAACTTCACACTGACTCATTTAAAAAATGTAAGAAAAAGAATCATGATATTCTGGTTGAGAGAGAGAGATAAAGTATCCAGACGACCTGCCTCCACCGCCCTCTGAGGCAGAAAATTCCACAGACTCAACACTCTCTGTGAGAAAAAGTGTTTCCTCGTCTCCGTTCTAAATGGCTTACTCCCTATTCTTAAACTGTGGTCCCTGGTTCTGGACTCCCCCAACATCGGGAACATGTTTCCTGCCTCTAGCGTGTCCAAACCCTTAACAATCTTATACGTTTCAATAAGATACCCTCTCATCCTTCTAAACTCCAGAGTGTACAAGCCCAGCCGCTCCATTCTCTCAGCATATGACAGTCCCGCCATCCCGGGAATTAACCTGGTAAACCTACGCTGCACTCCCTCAATAGCAAGGATGTCCTTCCTCAAATTAGAAGAACAAAACTGCACACAATACTCCATGTGTGGTCTCACTAGGGCTCTGTACAACTGCAGAAGGACCTCTTTGCTCCGATACTCAACTCCTCTTGTTATTGATTGATTGATTCTTTTAATTGATTGATTCTATAAAGGCCAACATGCCATTCGCTTTCTTCACTGCCTGCTGTACAGAACAGAGTATTCAATATACACATGAATAAGCAGATAAAGTGCAATAGGCTGTTACAGTTCAGAGTCTGTTTGTTGGTGTGTTTAATAGCCTGATGGCTGTGGGGAAGTGGCTGTTCCTGAACAGATTTCAGGCTCCTGTACCTTCTGCCCGATGGTAGCGGAGAGATGAGTTTGTGGCCAGGATGGTGTGGGTCCTTGATGATGTTGGCTGCCTTTTTGAGGCAGCGACTGCGATAGATCCCTTTGATGGTGGAGAGGTCAGGATAGAAGCTGGATCTCTGGCGTTGTGAGGCAGCAACTCTACCGCTGTGCCACCATGCTGCCTGGATACCAAGCCATCAGGATTTCTGATGGCATTCCTGCTTGAATATATTAATAACACATCATAAAGTTCAAAGATGATCTTGGGAAATGTCCCTGTATTTCCCAGCAAAAGTTCTTCCTCTCAGCTGGTCTAATTCTGAGAAACATTATCTGTGGGCAGGAATGTTTACTGCCAAAAGTAGATATACCTGTTACTGGGGTGAGTGAATCATCAGCAGGCATCTGAGGTGTGGTTAGTGACAGGCACGGAATGTTGTACACACGGTTAGTGCCACAATCACAAGAGGAATGCATTAGGTTGGCACAATAGACAATAGGTGCAGGAGTAGGCCATTCGGCCCTTCGAGCCAGCACCGCCATTCAATGTGATCATGGCTGATCATCCCCAATCAGTACCCCGTTCCTGCCTTCTCCCCATATCCCCTGACTCCGCTATCTTTTAGAGCCCTATCTAGCTCTCTCTTGAAAGTATCCAGAAAACCGGCCTCCTGAGGCAGAGAATTCCACAGACTCACCACTCTGTGAGAAAAAGTGTTTCCTAGTCTCCGTTCTAAATGGCTTACTCCTTATTCTTAAACTGTGGCCCCTGGTTCTGGACTCCCCCAACATCGGAACCATGTTTCCTGTGTCTAGCGTGTCCAAACCTTTAACAATCTTATATGTTTCAATAAGATATCCTCTCATCCTTCTAAATTCCAGAATGTACAAGCCCAGCTGTTCCATTCTTTCAACATGACAGTCCCGCCATCCCGGGAATTAACCTTGTAAACCTACGCTGCACTCCCTCAATAGCAAGGGACAGCATGTGGGATACAATACTAGCAGTATTGTTTCCACAGTTCATGCAAAGGGAGGAACAATTCATACCTGAGAAAAGTGAAATGGTTCAAATTAACATTTAAACACCTGCAACCTCAGAATCACACAAAACTGTTGGATAAAAATGAGCGTTGCACTGCACAGACTAGGCTGTGTTTGTCCACCAATTACTGGCGATAACCACTGTACATCAATATAGTGGTGCAGCACAAGGACATGTGGTCAGGGGAGGCAGGGGCGGCAGAGCCTCACCTGTCATTCTCCCAATGAAAATAGCTGTTAAGAAAAGTAAAGAAAAATAATAAAATAAAATAAATATAAAGATTTTTCCACTGATCTGTTATAAATGTAATTTCTATATGAATCTAATCATTTTTCATGGTCAAAATCGCCAAATTTGTGCAGTTCCGCTGCAAATACACGGAGAGATGAGAGGTGAGGCAGTGACAAGCTGAGCCTCCCCTCTGATTGCACAACCCCTCAGAAACTGGATGGAGCGAGGGCAATAAGCGGGTGCCTGTTACTATCTCTCTGTATGTCACCAATGTAATGTTTGTAAACCTCTTCATTACATGTCCTCACCTTCCATAGTTCAGGTTACTTATTTCACATCGGTTGAAAGGAAACAGTAAAAATTGGAAAGAGCCCTGGTTTTCAAGGGAAATTGGACATCTTGTTCGGAAAAAGAGGGAGATCTACAATAATTATAGGCAGCATGAAGTAAATGAGGTGCTTGTGGAGTATAAGGAATGTAAAAAGAATCTTAAGAAAGAAATTAGAAAAGCTAAAAGAAGATATGAGGTTGCTTTGGCAAGTGAGGTGAAAGTAAATCCAAAGGGTTTCTACAGCTATATTAATAGCAAAAGGATAACGAGGGATAAAATTGGTCCATTGGAGAAACAGAGTGGGCAGCTATCTGCAGAGCCAAAAGAGATGGGGGAGATATTGAACAATTTATTTTCTTCGGTATTCACCAAGGAGAAGGATATTGAATTATGTGAGGTAAGGGAAACGAGTAGAGTAGTTATGGATACTATGAGTTTCAAAGTAAAAGAAGTACTGACACTTTTGAAAAATATAAAAGTGGATAAGTCTCCAGGTCCTGACAGGATATTCCCTAGGACATTGAGGGAAGTTAGTGTAGAAATAGCCGGGGCTATGACAGAAATATTTCAAATGTCATTAGAAACGGGAATAGTCCCCGAGGATTGGCGTACTGCGCATGTTGTTCCATTGTTTAAAAAGGGTTCTAAGAGTAAACCTAGCAATTATAGACCTGTTAGTTTGACTTCAGTGGTGGGCAAATTAATGGAAAAGATACTTAGAGATAATATATATGGATAAACAGGGTCTGATTAGGAACAGTCAGCATGGATTTGTGCCTGGAAGGTCATGTTTGACTAATCTTCTTGAATTTTTTGAAGAGGTTACTAGGGAAATTGACGAGGGTAAAGCAGTGGATGTTGTCTATATGGACTTTAGTAAGGCCTTTGACAAGGTTCCTCATGGAAGGTTGGTTAAGAAGGTTAAACTGTTGGGTATAAATGCAGGAATAGCAAGATGGATTCAGCAGTGGCTGAATGGGAGAAGCCAGAGGGTAATGGTGGATGGTTGTTTGTCGGGTTGGAGGCAGGTGACTAGTGCGGTGCCTCAGGGATCTGTGTTGGGTCCTTTGTTGTTTGTCATGTACATCAATGATCTGGATGAAGGGGTGGTAAATTGGATTAGTAAGTATGCAGATGATACCAAGATAGGGGGTGTTGTGGATAATGAAGAGGATTTCCAAAGTCTACAGAGTGATTTAGGCCATTTGGAAAAATGGGCTGAAAGATGGCAGATGGAGTTTAATGCTGATAAATGTGAGGTGTTACACCTTGGCAGGACAAATCAAAATAGGACGTACATGATAAATGGTAGGGAATTGAAGAATACAGTTGAACAGAGGGATCTGGGAATAACCGTGCATAGTTCCTTGAAGGTGGAATCTCATATAGATAGGGTGGTAAAGAAAGCTTTTGGTATGCTAGCCTTTATAAATCAGAGCATTGAGTATAGAAGCTGGGATGTAATGTTAAAATTGTACAAGGCATTGGTGAGACCAAATCTGGAGTATGGTGTACAATTTTGGTCGCCCAATTATAGGAAGGATGTCAACAAAATAGAGAGAGTACAGAGGAGATTTACTAGAATGTTGCCTGGGTTTCAACAACTAAGTTACAGAGATAGGTTGAATAAGTTAGGTCTTTATTCTCTGGAGCGCAGAAGGTTAAGGGGGGACTTGATAGAGGTCTTTAAAATGATGAGAGGGATAGACAGAGTTGATGTGATCAAGCTTTTCCCTTTGAGAATAGGGAAGATTCAAACAAGAGGACATGACTTCAGAATTAAGGGACAGAAGTTTAGGGGTAACATGAGGGGGAACTTCTTTACTCAGAGAGTGGTAGCGGTGTGGAATGAGCTTCCAGTGGAAGTGGTGGCGGCAGGTTCGTTGGTATCATTTAAGAATAAATTGGATAGGCATATGGATGAGAAGGGAATGGAGGGTTATGGTATGAGTGCAGGCAGGTGGGACTAGGGGAAAAAAATTGTTCGGCGCGGACTTGTAGGGCCGAGATGGCCTGTTTCCGTGCTGTAATTGTTATATGGTTATATGGTTATATAAATATATTAAATTTGGGCTCGCTGGTCTCATCATAAAACTGCAATGAAAAAGCACCAGGGGAGGCAGCAATCACATCTGCCTCACAAGGGGGCGTGTCTTGAGCCCAGTGGAGGAAGAGCGAGCGTCAATTACGTAGGCTCAGCCGACGTAATTGACACTGCCCCGCTCTCCCTCCACGTTAGCGAGCTTCAGCAGCGGCGGCGCAGCACTGGGTTACACCGCTGGCGGCGCTGACCAAAGATCATAGAGCGGAGCAAGATACGGCCCTTGGCGAAAAAACGGTCATTGGGAAGGTAGACTTTGTCGGTACATTAGAAAGTTATTCGATTTAAAAAAAAATGGATTTATACTTATCACAATAATAAAGTCATCAATATTTGTACTTCTGTACATTTTTGTTTAGTTCATGTAAGGCAGGAGTCTCCAAAATATGGCCCCCGGGACACATCAGGCCCACCACCTGATTTTTCAAGCTCGGATTCGAGTCGGGGAACGCGGTGACCCTGGGCTGCTCATAGAGTTGTTACCGGTTACATCCCTCGAATGATCAGAGCCGAGACATCACTGGGCCGCCGTGAAGAAGGGTGCAATGGTGCGGTGGGGGGGTTCAGCGGCGGTCAGAATGGGACGGCTGCGGGTTATAATGTGTCATCGTTCCCCTCTCCCTTCTCTCTCTCCCCTTTCTCTCTCTCCCTCTCTCCCCTTCTCACCCTCCCCTTTCTCTCTCCCTTCTCTCTCCCCATTCTCTCTCCATCCCCTTCTCTCTCTATCCCCTCTCCCTTCTCTCTCTCTCTCCCTTCTCCCTCTCTCCCCCTCCCCCTTCTCTCTCTCTCCCTTCTCTCTCTCCCCCCATTCTCTCCCTTCTCTCTCCCTCCCCTTCACTCTCTGTCCCTTCTCTCTCTCTGTCTCTCTGGAATTAGGCCATTCGGCCCATCAATTTATCTCCGCCAACTTAAATCTTCAATCATGGCTGATCTATCGCTCCCTGCTAACCCCATTCTCCTGCCTTTCCCCCCCATAACCCCTGACACCTGTACAATGCAGCACTAATTTGATTGCTCGTAGATCCACCAATGGACTGTTGTAAGCTCCCTCTGGTCTGTTGCACGCTGGTGCTGGACCCACCACCGAGAGAACAGAGGGGGGCCGGCATGGGGGGGGGGGGGGGGGGGGGGGGGCTGGACACTATTGAGGACTAAATGCAACACTTTGTAACATTGTCGGCATCCTCTACGTGGCAACTCTTTGATTACTTGTGTAAGCAAAGCGAAGAATCTCAAAAACAATAAAGTATAATTCATTCAATTGTGTAACAATGTTAAAGAAATCCACAGCAATACAGAGCAAAAACCCTCATTGGTGTTTATTTACAAATTCAATGTTGCCGATTAATCCCTCTGCTTCGCCCTCACACATTGTGAACCACCCAACTACCCACACTGGGGAAACACAAAGAACAACAGATGCCGGGTTATAACTGAGTTGGATGATCAGCCATGATCATATTGAATGGCAGTGCAGGCCCGAAGGGCCTACTCCTGCACCTATTTTCTATGTTTCTATACCACAGATAGACACAAAGTGCTGGAGTAACTCAGCGGGTCAGGCAGCATCTGTGGAGAGAAGGTTGGGTGAAGTTTCAGGTCGAGACCCTTCTGTCCATCGACCAATGCGTACAACATCTAAATGATCTAACCAATGATATCACTTTGTCCAACTTAGATGACGTGGGGTTTGAATAGCATAATTTTCCCAAGTTTATCAAATTAGTCAAATGTCCTGATTCCAACAGCACACTCTGCCATGTCGAGTCCTGAAATACTAGCATTCAGGCTAGCATTTAGTGAAACTAGAATTGTAGTTTGTGTCTTTTTCTGCCAAATAGCTTGAAGCACATTTATCAACTCAAGAGTCTGAGCTACAGGGAGAGGTTGGGCAGGCGAGGACTTTATACCTTGGAGAGCAGAGGATGAGCGGTGATAAATTGGAGGTGTATAATCACGAGGAGAATAATAGATAGGGTGAATGTACAGAGACTTTGACCACGGGTAGGAGACTCAACAACCAGAGGATAGAAGTTTAAGGTGAGCGAGGGATGGCTTAATAGGATCCTGAGGGACAACTTTTTCTCACACCGAGGGTGGTGGGTGTGTGTGGAAGGAGCTGCTGGTGGAGGTAGTTGAGGAAGTTGCCTGATTCTGTGCTCTAGAACATGGCTTGGTGCTGGTTACAGCTCCAACACCCATTTTCTAATCGTCTTTGTTTCCAGAGCCTTTCTGGATTATCCGTTTTGCCGACCACTCAGAGAGGAGTCCAACAGCCGAGATACCGATGTTGGGGGAGTCCAGAACCAGGGTCACGGTTTAAGAAGAAGGGGTAGGCCATTTAGGACTGAGATAACCATATAACAATTACAGCACGGAAACAGGCCATCTCGGCCCTTCTAGTCTGTGCCGAACACGTATTCTCCCCTAGTCCCATCTACCTGCACTCAAACCTTAGCCCTCCATTCCTGCCACAGAAGGCAGTGGAGGTCAATTCACTGGATGTTTTCAAGGAAGAGTTAGATTTAGCTCTTAGGACTAAAGGAATCAGGGGATATCAGGAGATGAGGAAACACTTTTTCTCACAGGAAGTTGTGAGTCTGTGGAATTCTCTGCCTCAGAGGGCGGTGGAGGCAGGGTCTCTGGATGCTTTCAAGAGAGAGCTGGATAGGGCTCTTAAAGATAGCGGAGTCAGGGGATTATAGGGAGAAGGCAGGAACGGGGTACTGATTGGGGATGATCAGCCATGATCACATTGAATGGCGGTGCTGGCTTGAAGGGCCGAATGGCCTACTCCTGCACCCATTTTCAATGTTTCTATACCGGCCCGCAAAGTCGGCGATGGGAACGGATCTGCCAGACCGGCCGGGCTGGGGTTCCAGAGCCCCGGCCGCAGGGGGCAGATTCGACCCGTTGATCGGCCGCGGAAGTCCCGAGGAGGTGGAGATCGGCCGCCTCACCTGGCCTGGACGCCACATTGTTTGGGGGGGGGGGGGGGGGGGGTTGTCGGATTAAAGATTGGGCCGGGTGGGGCCATGGTGCTGGACCTGTGTACCAAAGGTCCTACAGCGAGCAAGATAGATCACTCGACGAAAAAGACATAGTACGGTCATGGGCAGATTCGTGGGTAATTTTCGGCCCCATTTCCGTAACCGGCTTCCGTCTCCGCACCAAAGATCCCGTAGATGAGCAAAGATACTAGTGCGGAGACGGAAGCCGGTTACGGAAACATCCTCGTAAAATAAAAGTTATTTGGGAAAAATCTTCTCCTCATTTTCAGAATTATAATTTATTAACACAAACTGTTCCCCCGCAACGTTGATTACACTGCGAATCGGGTCGGGTCGGGTCCGGTTACTGAAATGGATGGCAAAAAAGGTCCACGTTCCGCTCCGTTGCGTACTACATGTCAGCCGATTGCATTTAGCAGGAGTGGTCTATCTTGCTCAGCTATAGGATCTTTGCTGTCTTTGACAATGCGACTTGGTTTCTGGGTCCTCCAAAATATTCCAAATGGAATTTAAACTGGAGGTGATGGAGGGAGGACTTAAGCCGGAAAGGGTTTTGGGAAGAAAGAGCTACTTTAAATTTAGTTGCACCTGGTTGGGTAACTACGGTAGGGTGAAGATATGCTTTAATTGTGCGGGGGAAGAATGAATTGCTGTATACATCTGTCTTGGTAGCTGGACTGTCTCTGACAGTGACTACATGTGGAAGGAGGACCAGGAGCGATCTGTGTCGAAGAATTGTTGCTGCCCGGACCATGTTGCTGCTCTCTCATCATCGCTGTCCCGGCCCCCGTCCCTGTCATCGTCCTCGTCCCCGTCCCCGTCCTGTCCTGACTGTCCCGCTCCTGCACCCGCTCCGCCCGCGTTCCCCGCCTGCCCCGGCTTCGCCTCCGCCACCAGCTGCCTGTAGCACAGCGTGCAGACCCGCAGCGGCTTGGCGGACAGGTGCGGCAGCAGCAGCCGCTGCTTGGAGCAGGAGCGGCAGACGACAAAGCCACAGTTGCGGCAGTGGTGTCGGCGCACCAGGGCGCTGAACCGAGTGTGTGTGCAACGCATACAGATCTCAGTCACACTGTCCTGGATCCAGGGCGCGGCGTGCTGGATGCACGGCTGCTGCCCCGTCCGCTGCAGCAAGCGCTGCACACACTCGGCGATGTGGTGCAGCCAGTCCGCCTTCTCCGGCGCGGTGGCGGCGCACACCACGAAGGATTTCTGCCGCGTCTTGATCATCCAGCGGTGGCTCTGGCTCTCGCTGTCGGGCAGATCCTCCACGCTGACCGTGTCCAGCGGCAGCAGGTGTTGCCCCGTGTAGCGGCGCTTGTACACCAGCACCGTCCCGTACACCAGCACGTCGTTGAACAGGAAAAAGACCCGCGCCTTCGGCTTCTTGCGGCACATCTTGGTCAACACCCCCTCGCCCACCAGCACCCGGCCCGGCACGCCCAGTGGGTGGCCGCTCGCCCCGAAGCAGCTCTCCACCGCGGCAATCCGCTCAGCGTTCACCTCCGTGTTCACCAAATGCTCCCCCATTGCACTGGTCCAGCCGCCAATCACCGGCTCCTGCTGCACACAGAGGAAGAGATGACACTAAACATGGGCAATAATCCTGTACTTTAACAGTCAAGAGTCCGTTTAAACCAGCATAGAAGGATGAGGGGGTATCTCAAAGAAACATATACAATTATAAAAGGACTGGATATGCTAGATGCAGTTGGGCGAGGGGGTTGGGCGAGTCCAGAACCAGGGGCCACAGTCTTAGAATAAAGGGGAGGCCATTTAAGACTGAGGTGAGAAAAACCGTTTTCACCCAGAGAGTTGGGAATTTATGGAATTCCCTGCCACAGAGGGCAGTGGAGGCCAAGTCACTGGATGGATTTAAGAGAGAGTTAGATAGAGCTCTAGGGGCTAGTGGAGTCAAGGGATATGGGGAGAAGGCAGGCACGGGTTATTGATTGGGGACGATCAGCCATGATCACGATGAATGGCGGTGCTGGCTCGAAGGGCTGAATGGCCTCCTCCTGCACCTATTTTCTATGTTTCTATTAGCATTTGCAGTCCCTTCCTACTCAAGAGTGTTTTATTCTCCAAGAAAAATCTGTAGCCTCCTTTTACTCTGGTATTTTACTTAATTCACATGTTTAATCAATAATGTTTTATTATTAATGTTTATGTGTCATTCCTAACTGTCACTGTATGTCATGTTGTCACTTGTGGGCGGAGCACCAAGGCAAATTCCTTGTATGTGAATACTTGGCCAATTTTTGAATATTCATTCAAAAGTATTGGAGTAACTCAGCGGGACAGGCAGCATCTCTAGAGAGAAGGAATGGGTGACGTTTCGGGTCGAGACCCTTCTTCAGACTTGGAGTGGGGAGGGAGGGAGACAAAGAGATATTGTTGTCTCGTTTTCACGCCTTACCCTTCCATATCTCCGTGTCTCCCTCTCCCCTGACTCTCTGGAGTTTGCACGTTCTCCCTGTGACCGCGTGGGTTTTCTCCAGGTGCTCCGGTTTCCTCCAATGTACCAAAGACGTGCAGGTTTGTAAGTTAGTTAGCCTCTATAAATTAGCCCTTAGTGTGTAGGATGTGAAAGTGGGACAACATGAAACTGGTGTGAACGGGTGATCAGTGGTCGGCACGAACTGGGTGGGTGCAGGACCTGTTTCCATGCTGTATTTCTAAACTAAACTGAAGTTTAGTCAGAGGGTGAATCTGTGGAATTGTTTGCCACAGAAGGCTGTGGAGGCCAAGTCAATGGATATTTTTGAAAGCAGAGATAATTAGGTTCTTGTTTAAGAAGGAACTGCAGATGCTGGAAAATCGAAGGTAGACAAAAATGCTGGAGAAACTCAGCGGGTGAGGCAGCATCTATGGAGCAAAGGAAATAGGCAACGTTTAGGGACATTAACACTATCCTACACACACTAGGGACAATTTACACTTAAACCAAATATACAAAACCAAGCCAATTAACCTGCAAACCTGCACGTCTTTGGAGTGTGGGAGGAAATCAAAGATCTCGGAGAAAACCCACCGCAGGTCATGGGGAGAACGTGCAAACTCCTTACAGACAGCACTCGTAGTCGGGATTGAACCCGGGTCTCGGGCGATAAGGCAGCAACTCTACCGCTGCACCACCGTGGTGCTCAAGGGTGTGAATAATAAGGAGTTCCTGGATAAGATGTGACATTGATCCGTGGAGCATAGGCGACCAAAGATCCTATAGCTTGCTATAAGATCTTTGTAGGAGACTAAAGGGTGACTGGAAACAGGCATGTAAGGCAAATTCCTTGTATGTGAATACTTGGCCAATAAACTTATTCATTCATTCATTCATCAAACAACAAGGGCCATAGATAAGATGGATGGGCACACTCCCCATGGTGGGAGAGTCTAAAAATTAGACGGCATAGGTTTAAGGTGATATAGGAAAGATTCAACAGGAACCTGAGGGGCAACATTCACAATGTGTAAGAAGGAACTGCAGATGCTGGTTTAACGTCTGAGGAAGGGTTGAGACCCGAAATGTCACCCAGTCCTTCTCTCCAGGGATGCTTCAGCTTCCTGTCCCGCTGAGTTACTCCAGCATTTTGTGTCTATCTTTGGCAACATTGACAGACAGGGTGGTGGGTACATGGAAGGCTTTAGGCTGCAGGTAGCTCCCTCGCCAGGTCAACATTCCTCAACCCCATCACTTAGTTTTTGAGATACAGGCCTGGAAACATGCTGTATCGCTAAAGCAAGTCCGCGCCAACCAGCGATCACCCCGTACACCAGTTCTATCCCACACACACTAGGGGGCAACCAATTAACCCACAAACCTGTACGTCTGTGGGATGTGGGAGGAAACCGGAGCACCCGGAGAAAAACCCACACGGTCACTGGGGAGAATGTCCAAACTCCGTACAGACAGCACCCGAGGTCAGGATCGAACCCGGGTCTCTGGCGCTGCGAGGCAGCAACTCTACCCGCTGCGCCACCATTGCTGTTGGTGAAACCAAAACAAGCCTTTTTTAATTCTCGATATTCCTGCATCCATTTGGATACGGAGAGTCGTCTGTGGCAATTTTGTAAAATGGGCGACAGGAAATAATCTCACCTTGTGCCAGACTTTTCAAATGATTGGGAAATAATTTTTTTTAAATATATAAACATCTCCACGCCTTTCATAATTATAAGCAGTTAAGATTTTTGTCTTGTGACAAAAGGAACTGCAGGTGCTGGAATCTTGGGTAAAACACAATGCACTGGAGTGACTCAGCGGGCCAGGCAGCATCTGGGGAGGATGTGGCGTTTCAGGACAGGATCCTTCAGCCTGAAGAAGGGCCCCGAGCCGAAGATTTTAGTTTTCCGTCTATAAACAATAAAGAGTCTTTCTCACTCACCTCTGCTGTTGTTTCAGTTCCCTAGGATGTCGGTATCTCCTGCTCCAGCCCCTTCAGTGGCTTATGCAATCTAGTTAGACCCCACTGCCGTCTGAGCAGTCAGTGTCAATGTCCCAGAACGTGTTTCCCTCACTGGCCCGATGAGAAACTGCACAGGTTTTTGGAAAAAAAACTCTCCTTGACCCCGTCCACCAGACTAGTTATTCCAGTTACATTCGACATACTTCTGTCAATGAGGCAGGCCAACTATGCAAATCACACATGCTACGGTGTGCAATCCAGCTTGCAGTTTCAATTGTGAGTTAGCGATCCAGATATAATGGTGCATGAGGAAGTGTTATTTTAACCAAGAATAACAACACATTCTATTCCTATTTTCTTGTTTTTAGTTTCAAGAAATCAGTTGCTCTGTTCAGTACTGGAAATACATTTACCATCAGCTTTTGGAAACAGTCTGGCAGTACTAATATGTTAGTTTACTAGCTGAGGAAATGTCTCAGTGTAAACTTTGAACGGTAGCAACAGGATATAGAATAGCGAGCGCGGGACAGGCCCTTCAGCCCATTTAGTCCGTGCTAACCATGCTGCCAATTTAAGCCTATCACATCTGCCTGCACAGTGGCGCAGCTGTTAGTGCTGCTGCTCATAGCACCAGAGACCGATGGCAGGGAGAAGTTTAAAGGAAATGTATGGGGCAAGTTTGTTTTTTACACAACTTGGGTGGGTGCCTGGAGCGCGCTGTTATGGGTGGTGGTGAAGGCAGATATACGTTAGTGGTGTTAAAGGGCCTGTCCCACGGCAATTTTATCAGGTCACTGCAAAATACACGGCGTGATGCAGCGTGACGACGTGTGATGCAGCGATGTTTTTGCAAGTGTCTCAACATGGATATGCAGGGGATGGAGAGATATGGATCACGTGCAGGCAGAGGAGATTAGTTTAACTTGGAATCATGTTCAGCACGGACATTGTGGGCCGAAGGGCCTGTTCTGGTGCTGTACTGCTCCATGTTCTATGTTGACTACACCACATGGTTCTGAAAGGTGTAGTTGTCGGAATTATGGAGGCATTAGCAGTGAGCATGTTCCCGATGTTGCAGGAAACATGTTCCCGATGTTGAGGGAGTCCAGAACCAGGGGCCACAGTTTAAGAATAACGAGTAAGCCATTTAGAACGGAGACGAGGAAACACTTTTTATTTTTCCGAACACCTCCGCTCAGTCCGCATTAACCAACCTGACCTCCCAGTGGCTCAGCACTTCAACTCCCCCTCCCATTCCATATCCGACCTCTCTGTCCTGGGTCTCCTCCATGGCCAGAGCGAGCAACACCGGAAATTGGAGGAACAGCACCTCATAGTCCGCTTGGGCAGCCTGCATGAACATTGAATTCTCCCAATTTTGTTAGCCCTTGCTGTCTCCTCCCCTTCCTATCTCTCCCTCAGCCCTCGGGCTCCTCCTCCTCCTTTTTCCTTTCTTCTCCCCGCCCACCCCCCATCAGTCTGAAGAAGGGTTTCGGCACGAAACGTTGCCTATTTCCTTCGCTCCATAGATGCTGCTGCACCCGCTGAGTTTCTCCAGCAATTTTGTGTACCTTCGATTTTCCAGCATCTGCAGTTCCTTCTTAAACACTTCTGTCTGGTGCTCACTGGGGAAAGATTCTTCATGAAGTGCAAATGGCTGATCATACATTGCTCCAGGCTGCCTTGTTGCAAAGGCCACGGTCAATTTTAAAGTGCAGGGGCTATTTCTGTTTCAGATAATGTACCGGAGGGAAATGTTTCTCAGCGTTAAATGATCGGAAACATAATCTGTGTGAAGGAAGGAACAGCAGATGCTGGTTTACACTGAAGATAAGACACAAAATGCCGGAGTAACTCTGCGGGACAGGCACCATCTCTGGAAAGACAGAGTCTGAAGACTTCTCAACCCAAAACCTCACCCATTCCTTCTCGCCAGAGATGCTGCCCGCCCCGCTGAGATACTCCAGAATTTTGTGTATACAATCTGTGTAAGCCATGGGCGGCAACTAAAATTAAATACAAAACCGTCTGGTTTAAGCAACACTTTGCAAAATTGGCATGGACTCTGTTTAAAAACACTTACCTGTTTTGTGAGGGATATTTTCCGCTTGTCCCTGCTATCAGCCTTCCAGCCATTGCAGAGTGCTTGAAGGTTGATTAATGATTGCTTCACTGTATTCCTGTTTACATGAGTGTGCTCTGGGAGGGAGCAAGGAAGGAAATGCAGAACTGAATTTTTTTATTTTTTTTAAATAGGTCATACCCTCCCCCCCCACCTCCTGTTAGTAGTTTATGATACCAGAATTCGACAAATAAATAAAACCACATTTTATAACCTGGGGTTTGGTTCCATAGGTTTGAATCATTTGTTGATTACATCTGAACTCATGCCAGGATTATGAAATCAGTTCCACCCTGCAGCTCGGACCGGTTGTAAAAAAAGGCCCATTGCTAACAAAATAAGATCACTGTGTGGTGAAGGTTAAAATAATGTTGGCACAATTGCCATTATTGCAACTTCATGGAAGCCAGGTTTAAAGTCATAGGGTCAGACAGCATGGAAGCAGGCCCTTCAGCTCACCTCCTCCACGCTGACCAAGATGCCCCATCTAAGCTGGTCTCATTTGCCAGTGCATGCCTCGTATCCATGTATGGAGGAGAGTTGATGGGGGGGGGGGGGGTGGGATCGGCTTAATTCTGCACCTATGTCTTATGATCTTATATATACAGGATTATCTGCCACCTGCAAATATTAGTAACATTTGAATTAAAAATTACAGGGCAAGGTTGGGTGAAATAAGTCTGAAGAAATGTCCCGACCTGAATCGTCACCTATCCATGTTCTCCACAGATGCTGCCTGACCCGCTGAGTTACTCCAGCATTCTGTGAATCGTCACCTATCCATGTTCTCCACAGATGCTGCCTGACCCGCTGAGTCACTCCAGCAGTTTGCATCCTTTTGGGCAAAGTTAATGGCACATTTTATCCACCACCTGCAATAAACAGCATCTCAATTGTAAAATGTAGTTCCATAAATGACAGCAAAAGGGTGACCTTCGTACTTGATTGCTTTTCATTACTTAAGCATACAAATGCAAAAACATTTCCTGAGGAAACTTTAATAACAGATGGTCAAATTCTTCAACAGCCTTATTGGCATCATATTGACGTCTGCAAAGTGTTTCTAAAAGTTACAATTTCAATCAAAGCCAACGTTTTTGACATGAATTTGAGAAAAAGAAAAATATTTGGAAACGTTTGAATGGTTAGGTATAAAAAGAGAATTATTCTCACGGTTCTTAAACTAGGAGACAGAAGAGTACAGAACGGATCAGCACAGCCTGATTTGGGCTGAAAGAGATTCAGAAAACAGTAAAGGTATCATTTTAGATCGACACAAAAAGCTGGAGTAACTCAGCAGAACAGGAGAGAAGGAATGGATGATGTTTCGGGTTGTGACCCTTCTTCAGACTTGATATCATTTTGTTTTGTTAGAATTTAAAGTAGATTTAAATCATTTAAAGTAGTGGGAATGAAGAATTGTTAGGATTAGCAATTAAGAATTCCAATAATTTAAGGGCGGCACAATGGCACAGCAGGTAGAACTGCTGCTTCACAGCACCAGAGACCCGGGTTCGATCTGGACCTCAGATGCTGCCTATGTGGAGTTTGCATGTTCTCTCTGTGACCATGTGTTTCCTCGGGTTTCCTTCCACATCCCAAAGATGGGTTTGTAGATTAATTGGCCTCTGTAAACCACCCCTAGTGTGCAGGGAGTGGATGAGAAAGTGTGACAACATAGTGAACGGGTGATCGAAGATAGACAAAAAAGCTGGAGAAACTCAGCGGGTGCAGCAGCATCTATGGAGCGAAGGAAATAGGCAACGTTTCGGGCCGAAACCCTTCTTCAGACTGATGGAGGGTGGGGGGAAAGGAAAAAGGAAGAGGAGGAGCCCGAGGGCTGAGGGAAAGCCAAGAAGGGGAGGAGACAGCAAGGGCTACCGGAAATGGGAGAATTCAATGTTTATGCCACTAGGGTGCAGACTGCCCAAGCGGTGGTGCTCACTCTGGCCATGGAGGTGATCGGTGATCAGCGTGGACTCGGTGGGCCGAAGGGCCTGTTTCCATGCTGCATCTCGAAACGAAACTAATTAAGAACTATTGGAAAAGTTTGCATTGTTGAGAGGTACCTTTAAGCAATGATCAATGAAGTAAATAACAGCTAAAACAAAATGTAAAAAAAAACACACAATAAACCAGCAATGGAAATAATAATGGAGATTTTATTGAAGGGATAAGCTCAACATCTTTACAGGAAGAGAAATTAAACAGTGCTCAAGAAGGATCAATCCTCAACTGACAATACAACCATTTTGTAAATCGTTTTCTAATGTCACTGATGTAACAGACCACATCATCTCCATTGGTGAGGGTGTTGATAGAGGGGAACATGATATATATTTGAAGTCTTCCCTGGTAGACAAAAATGCTGGAGAAACTCAGCGGGTGCAGCAGCATCTATGGAGCGAAGGAAATAGGCAAAGTTTCGGGACGAAACCCTTTGGGTTTTGGCCCGAAACGTTGCCTATTTCCTTCGCTCCATAGATGCTGCTGCACCCGCTGAGTTTCTCCAGCATTTTTGTCTACCTTCGATTTTCCAGCATCTGCAGTTCCTTCTTAAACATGAAGTCTTCCCTGGTTTTGCATGGAACCATGTTTGTTCAGAGAAGATTGTGCATTCATCACAGATTCACCAGCTCCAAATTTTCCAAAACATAATAATGAAACACAAGGGGACATACATATTTGCTAAAGATACGTGAATGTGAGTTACTCAAGCTGCCAATATAACCACTTTATTGCAACAAACTTTACTGAGAACACAGGGGTGAAAAAAAATTACAATCTGCATTAATTCATGGTCTGAAAAGCTAATAGATCACGATGCAACTAATGGATCAACACAGACACAAAATGATGGAGTAACTCAGCGTGTCAGATAGCAAAAGGAATAGGTGATGTATCGGGTCGAGAACCTTCTTCAAACTGAGAGCCAGGGGATAGGCAGAGATAGATCGATTCTTGATTAGTACGGATGTCCGAGGTTATGGAGTTAGGAGAAAGATAGATCAGCCATGATTGAATGGCGGAGTAGACTCGATGGGCCAAATGGCCTAATTCTACTATTCCTATGACCTTATGAAAGAAAAATGAGAGATATGGACAGTGATATAGAGATATAGAAGAAATGAATGAAAGATGCAAAAAGTAATAATGATCATGGAAAGATGGAGCCCACATGAGTCCATTGTTGGCTGTGGGCTAAGTGATAATGAGTTATGCAACATGTTTTGATTTATTAGTTACCTAATGCCGTGGCAAATGTTGACATTGGTCAGTATTTGAATGTGAGGGTTTGCCGGATCATCCTCCTGGGATTAAAGACCTCGCACGGTTCATGTTCAAACTGAAGGTAGACAAAATGCTGCAGTAACAGCGGGACAGGCAGCATCTCTGGAGAGAAGGATGTTCAAACTGGTTGCGCAGGGCATGCAGGATCTCATTGCTTTTTGCAAACTTGAATCAAGATGTCAGTACTGCGAAGATATAAACACAAAATGCAATGTCTTCTTCATTTTCAGTCTGAAGAAGGGTCACAACCCGAAACGTCACCCATTCCTTCTATCCAGAGATGCTGCCTGACCCGTTGAGTTACTCCACCATTGTGTGTCTATCTCCGGTGTAAACCAGCATCTGCAGTTCCCTCCCACACTTGTCAGTACTATAGTTGGTGAAGCATGCCAGGGGCAATATCCTTGACTCAGAGGTCTATGCTTCCTTTCCCTTTAAACTTCTTCACAGACCGCTCACTTGATCTCAGCTGAAACATGTTGCCGTAGATATGGGAGACAAAACCGTCGATCTCCACACTGAAGATGTTGTTTTGCTTTGGAATAACTTTGGTTGATGGATGTTGTTGGGCATGAGGGGAGAGGAAGAAAGCAGAACATACATTAGTGCATGTAAACATTCTTCAGTTGCACAGTATTTGAATGTTTTACAACCTATGGCAAGTCTTATTGAGCACTCTTTACTACAATGTTTGTTAACACAGAATTAATATATTGAGAGGATAGCAACAAGTGTAGATCAGATAACATTAAGTTTAAGTTAAGTTTAATAAGTTTATTGGCCAAGTATTCACATACAAGGAATTTGATTTGGTGCTCCGCCCGCAAGACAACATGACATACAGTGTTCAAAAGGGAACTGCAAATACAGTGCCCTGACATACAGTGACAGTTAGGAATGACACATAAAACATTAATAATAAAACATTATCGATTAAACATGTGAATTGAATAAAATACCAGAGCAAAAGGAGGCTACATAACAGAGGATGATTACATGTCACCAGTTGGAGGAAGAGGCATCAAATAAAACTTGTACTTTACTGCCAACAATTATAAACGACCCACCATATTGAATTGTGACTGAGTCACAGAGATGTTACACACCAGTTAATGGTGACTACATTAGAGGCTGAGCAGATCCTTCTTCTTGCCTCTGGCGTGCACAGCCTAAAGTTGTAAGACAACTTGTTCTGTTTGATCTTGTTTGAGCACGCCTGGTTGATTGCATTCGTGGAGACAGGGTGGACCACGTGAAGGTTCCAATCTCCCACCCCTGATCCTGATTTTAATTGAGTTCCCCCACTAATGTCATGGAAACAAGTGAATAGACAATAGACAATAGGTGCAGGGAGTAGGCCATTCAGCCCTGCGAGCCAGCACCGCCATTCAATGTGATCATGGCTGATCATCCCCACTCAGTCCCCTGTTCTTGCCTTCTCCCCATATCCCCCGACTCCGCTATCTTTAAGAGCCCTATCTAGCTCTCTCTTGAAAGCATCCAGAGAACCTGCCTCCACCGCCCTCTGAGGCAAAGAATTCCACAGACTCACCACTCTCTGTGAGAAAAAGTGTTTTCTCGTCTCCGTTCTAAACGGCTTACTCCTTATTCTTAAACTGTGGCCCCCTGCTTCTGGACTCCCCCAACATCGGGAACATGTTTCCTGCCTCTAGTGTGTCCACCTCATGGGATCATAGCATCCCTAGCTAACATTCGGACAACCTCCCTGCTTGAGGTTTCCTGTAGCCAGCCCCGATTTGTTCTGGTCTTTTCTCGCATCCAGTAACCCCCCCCCCAACCCCCATCCTTATAATCAGTCTGAGGAAGGGTCCCGACCCAAAACGTCAGCTATCCATTAACCCCTGGGGCTGGTGGCTGGTTTAATTAAATAACTACAATGCATGGTGTAGTTCATAGGAAATGAGAACAAGGAAGTTTGTCTAAGAGTTGGGCATAGCAAATAAATGCACTCTCATTTTAAACTCAAAGTTAAGCAGAAACATAAACTGGATCGATCAACATAAAAGGCGGGAAATAAAACAGGAATCATTGCAATAGTTTAATGGTTAATTCGCTAAAGTGCTTAATTCCCTTCTCAATATCGTGCTGTCACTTGAGAGTACAGGACAGTGACAATCCTTTATGTGAGGATTCATAGACCACTGAGGATTTGTAACAGTACCTTTAATCTGATTTTCCACCGTGATAATCTTGAATATATGTTTCATTTCCTGCAGGATAATTCCAGTAATGCCGACATAAGAGGGACATTTGGACTTCACCACTGCAATACAAACACATCATCAATACATACGTCAATCTCAACTAAAGTTATAAAATGCTGCTATACTGGTGAGTTGGAATAATTGCCAACACATACCTTGAACAAGCAAATTAATTTTACATTTTAGAAACTGGCTGGATGTTTGCGATATTGTGTCTCCAGGTCATTTTCTCAGAAAATTAACTGGACGTTAAGACGTCTCCAGAAAATCGCAACATCTTAACGTTTCCAGTTTAACTTGTACAAGTTAGAAAAGCTGACGTTATGTCAGCAGAATCTCTTAATACACAAAATACCTGCCTTTAGAGGGCATCTCTAAACACTCCAGAACTGTTTGGAGTCTGTAGTCTGGGCAATGTTCAGGGACTCGGCAACGGACCTGAATGAATACTCCACAGTCATTACAGACTTCATAAAGAAATGTGTGGAGGACTGCATCCCAACAAAAACCTTCTGTGTGTTTCCTAACCAGAAGCCTTGGATGAACCATGAGATCCGCACTCTTCTGAAGTCCAGATCCCGGGCATTCAGGTCTGGAGGCACAGAAGTCTACAAGAAGTCCAGATACGACCTTGGTAAGGCCATCAAAAAAGCCAAAAGGGACTTCTGCTCCAAGCTGGAGGATGAGACGGATGTTCGGCAACTGTGGCAGGGCTTGAATGCCATCACCTCCGATAAGATGAAATCAGGAGGCAGCTCAATTGTCAGCGAAGCATCACTCCCTGACGAGCTCAATGCGTTTTACGCACGGTTTGATAGGGAGAATACTGATGTGCCTTCTCGAGCCCCCATTCGCTGTGACGGTATTTCAGTCACAGTCACAGAAGCTGACGTCAGAAGATCCTTCAGGGGGGTGAACCCTCGGAAAGCGCCTGGACATGATGGCATACCCGGGCGTGTTCTAAAAACCTGTGCGGACCATCTGGCAGGAGTTTTTACGGACATCTCACTTCTAAGGTTTGAGGTTCCCACCTGCTTTAAAAGAGCATCAATAATACCGGTACCCAAGAAGAGCAAGGTGACGTGCCCTAACGATTATCAACCAGTGACACTAACATCTGTGGTGATGAAGTGCTTTGAGAGGTTGATTATGGTGCACATCAACTCCTACCTCGACAAGAACTTGGACCCACTGCATTTCGCTTACCGCCACAACAGATCAACGGTGGATGCGATCTCACTGGCTCTCCACTCTGCTCTGGACCACTTGGTCAACAAAAACTCATATGTCAGGCTGTTATTTATTGACTACAGCTCGGCATTTAATACAATCATCCCCTCCAAGCTGGTTACCAAACTGTCAGATCTGGGTCTCTGCACATCAGTCTGCAATTGGATCCTCGACTTCCTCATCCACAGACCACAGTCTGTCCGTATTGGTGGAAATGTGTCATCCTCAATAACAATCAGCACGGGAGCACCTCAAGGCTGCGTGCTCAGCCCTCTGCTGTACTCACTCTATACTCATGACTGTGTAGCCGGACATAGTGCAAACACCATCATCAAGTTTGCCGACGACACCACTGTTGTGGGACGTATCACTGATGGGGACGAGTCAGAGTCAGAGTACAGAAGTGAAATCGACCGATTGACCAAATGGTGCCAACACAATAACCTGACTCTCAACACCAGCAAAACCAAGGAACTGATTGTGGACTTTGGAAGGGGTAGGATGGGGACCCACAGTCCCGTTTATATCAACGGGTTGATGGTGGAAAGGGTCAAGAACATCAAATTCCTGGGAGTGCATATTTCCAAAGATCTTTCCTGGTCCCAGCACACTGATACAATTATAAAGAAAGCACATCAGCGTCTCTACTTCCTGAGAAAATTACGGAGAGTCAGTATGTCAAAGAGGACTCTCTCGAACTTCTACAGGTGCACAGTAGAGAACATGCTGACCGGTTGCATCGTGGCTTGGTTCGGCAACTAGAGGGTCCAGGAGCGGAAAAGGATGCAGAAAGTTGTAAACACTGCCCAGTCCATCATCGGCTCTGACCTCCCCACCATCGAAGGGATCTATCGCAGTCGCTGCTTCAAAAAGGCAGCCAACATCATCAAGGACCCACACCATCCTGGCCACGCACTCATCTCTCCGCTACCATCGGGCAGAAGGTACAGGAGCCTGAAATCTGTTACATCCAGGTTCAGGAACAGCTTCTTCCCCACAGCCATCAGGTTATTAAACACACCAACAAACAGACTCTGAACTGTAACAGCCTATTGCACTTTATCTGCTTATTTATGTATATATTGAACTGAACTGTTCTGTATTTTTGCTTACAATATTCTGTTGTGCTGCAGCAAGCAAGAATGTCATTGTCCTCTCTGGTACACATGACAATAAACTCTCTTGACTTGACTTAATCTTCCTCAGCACGATACCTTGCGAATTAGAGTAACTCAGCGAGTCAGACAGTATCTCTGGAGAAAAGGAATAGGTGACGTTTCGGGTCGAGACCCTTCTGACCCATCGGGTCGATGTTGTCTGACCCACTAGTTACTCCAGCTTTTTGTGTCTATCTACAGTTTAAACCAGCTTCTGCTGTTCTTCCTACATATACCTTGCGTATACACGTGTACTTTGCTTATTACACAACAAGATTGACGTACCTGTCACAATGGCTCCATGAAAGTCTGCCTTCATCAACTTTGTCTGGATTACATTCGTAGACCTATAAATGTTGTAGGCATGTGTGATAATCATGCAGCATTGACATTCTCTCTAAGACAGTTGTCATTCAGTATGTCAACCAGGAACCCACAACGTTACTTAAAACACATTTTTTTTTGTCCTCAACATGCACTTTAGTCATTAAGTTTAGATATGTCCATGAATAGATTCTGAAAGATTTGAACATTTAAAAAACACAATGCAGCATTTCATAAGATTTAGAACCACGTTTACAGTGGTCGTTTCTATCAGACACATTTTCCAAACATTGTTTACTAGGCTCATTGTAAATCATTTGTAAAAGTGCGGCACGGTGGTGCAGTGGTAAAGTTGTGCCTTACAGCGCTTGCAGCGCCCAAGACCCTGGTTCGATCACGATTACAACTCGACTGTACGGCGTTTGTACGTTCTCCCCATGATTATGTGGGTTTTCTCCCAGATCTTCGCTTTCCTCCCACACTCCAAAGGAGTACAGGTTTGTAGGTTAATTGGCTTAGTGTATGTGTAAATTGTCCCTAGCGTGTGTAGGATAGTGTTAGTGTGCGGGAATCGCTGTTCGGCACTGACTCGGTGGGCCGAAGTGTGAATGTAAATCTTGAATCAGCACTGTAAAATGGTTATGTGAAGGGAAAATGGAGGTCAGGTGAACTGGGTTGAAACTTAAAATGTCTGCTCACCAAAGTTGCTGACTATGTGGCTGCAGGCCTCAGGAAGTTGTGATCCTGCGAAATACACATTATCCTGCTGATGCTGCATATTCGCAACTTTGATATTCCCCGCACTCGTCTGATTGAGGTGGCTGAGTTTCAGAAGGCTGAAGAATATGCAAACCGCTGGCTCCCGAATGTCTGAGAAATGTCCCTGTCTTAGCTCTAGTATTGTTCCACTAATTAACATCTCCCATTGTGTACGTGCCTGTTATCATGACCATTGTGTACAGGGCTGTCGATTGTTTGGGTAATGTGGGAGGGGGCTAAACGGTGGCATTAATGTATATAAAGCATTGCAATTAAGGGCAGTCAGCTGACTCTTTGCTAGGTTGTCAAACCTGTGTGGAGACTCCTGCTCAATAAACGTACGTTTAAAGCAACCCTGGTGCCTGATCGATTATTGTCGAAACAACCGATGTGAGAGAAAAACGTGAATCAACAGAAGGGCCTGTTTCCACGCTGTATTATCTCCAACCTAAACAAAACTCAAGTGTTGCTGACTCAAATAAAGAGTGAGGCAGAGAATTCCACACTCACAACTCTCTGTGTGAAAATGTGTTTCCTCATCTCCGTTCTAAATGGCTTACCCCTTATTCTTAAACTGTGTGGCCCCTGGTTCTGGACTCCCCCAACATCGGGAACATGTTTCTTGCCTCTAGCGTGTCCAAATCCCCCCCCCACCAAATTCTTGGCTCTCGAGCAGCGTCTCATCCAGAGTAATGCCACTGAACATCAAGGAGAAGATGGTGGCATGGTATTTTGTGTGGCTTGACAGCCACTCATCAACCCATCTGTCTTGCAGTGGTCACGTGCAGGAAGACTTGGACAACCGAGTCTGATGGAGGCTCTGCAAGCTCACATCCTGTGTAATGAGTCCACTATACTCTACAAGGATAGTACTTACGTTTGAGGCTTCAAGCCATTGCATAGATCTCGAATGTATTGTTTCCACAGCTCATGCAAAGGGAGGAACAATTCATACCTGAGAAAAGTGAAATGGTTCAAATTAACATTTAAACACCTGCAAGTTATTTGTGTATGAATACACGACTGATCAGTTTACTTTTCAATTTAGAAACTTTATTTTTACATAATTCTGTCATATTTTCTTGGCTTTTTCCCATGGTCAGCTAGGACAGCAGTTCAGAATGTGGAGTTCACCGCTTTCATTAATTTAGCTAATTCAGAGGATACGTGGCACGAGTTCAGAGTGAAGGAAACCTGGATATGGTGTTCATCACTAACCATAAGAATTGTATTGTGTCTTTCTGACATGACACGGTGAAACTCAAATCAGAAACAAAGCTGGAATTGAAAATCAGGCTCGTACAGGGAGCCAATAACCAGATGCACAATGTGCACGTGGAATAAAGAACAATACAGCACGTGAACAGGCCCTTTGGCCCACAACGTCTGTGCTGAACTTAATGCCAAGATAAACTTATCACACCTGACATACCTCTCTATATCCATGTGCCTATCTAAAAGCCTCAGGCCTCACTATTGATCTGCAATGCAATTAACATAATTGTACTTTAAAAAATATAGATCATACCAGTTTCTCTGTGTTTTTCTGCTTTTTAAAATGATCTACAAATGTGCGTAAAATCAGAATGGGCTACAATATTTGAACACAGATAGGCAAACATACCTTTGTTGTTCAGGGTTTAGCTCAAATAGCCTCAATTCCCGCCTCTCTTTAGCAGACAGACACTTTGTCTTCCCCTTCTTTTTCTTGTTCCTTTTTGTGGTCCCAACAAGGGTAAGATTTTTATACAAATAATGATGCGTTTCCTTCTGACTCAACTGGGGTAAACTGGATCTGACAAAGGATGCGATGAACTCTGCCGATTTCTTGCCTTCAGGGAGCTGTCAGAAGGAATTTGTGAACATTTGAAACCGGCAAACAAGGTCGACAAGGTCGACAACCACATTCCTCAAACCTAAGACGCTTGTTTAGCTAATAAAAAATGTTATCTCGAGTTGCCAGGACTGAGGAACTGAGCTATAGGGAAAGGTTGGGCAGGCTAGAACTTTATTCCTTGGAGCGCAGGAGGCTGAGAGGTGTATAAAATCATGAGGGGAATAGATAGGATCTTTTACCAGGTTAGGGGAATCAACGACATAGGTTTAAGGTGAGAGGGGCAAAATTTAATAAGAAACTGAGGGCAAATTTTTCACTCAAAGGATGGTGGGTGTATGAAACAAGCTGCCAGAGGAGGTAGTTGAGCCAGGTACTATAACATTTAAAAGACACTTAGCAGGTACATGGATAGAAAAGGTTTAGAGGGCTGAAGAGTCTGTTGCCATGTTGTATCTTTCAATCAATCAAGAAGACAGTTAAAAGATCAATGGGATCGTTTTTATTATTAGCTAGGAACTGCATCAATGCCTCGGCTTCCTTAGAAGATTGATGAGATTCGTTACGTCGACAAATACTCTCTTGAACACTGACAGGTGCACGGTAGAGATCATATTGACTGGTTGCATCACGGCCTAGTTTGCTAACGATCGCCGATGAATGAAGGTGTTTACAGACCGTGGTAGACACTGCCCAGTCCACTACAGGTCATTAGTGGTCTATGATTCTAAAAATATGATCAACTATTAATATTCCACAAGCACAAATAATTTGTGTTTCAAAATCCATAAAACGGTGCAAAATTATATACCAGCTGCAAGGCAAAAAGGCAAAATAAAACGATCAATACACCAAATGTAAGTATATGATGAAGGTACAGAGATGTATATGGAATAAGGTTTTGGTAGTTGCCATGTGATACTATTAATCATATCAGTAGGTTTTCGGTTGTTTCCACACTGTTGCATGACCCAAACAAGCTGCTGTAAGCATTGGCAACATAAAAGCACCAGAGGGCGCAGCGTACCTGAAGCTCGGACTGGTCCCCTGCATCAGGACGGATCCTGCTGTAAATAATGCCTTCAACAGCAAAATAAAGAAGTTCAGTTACATTTAGGAAACAGGGCAGCGTTAAAGTAAGTACATGGTTATTTCAAATAGAAAAAATATGAAAATCATGCAAAATGTAAGCCACATATTTGGTTCAGTCTGAAGAATGGTCTTGACCCGAAACGTCATCCATTCCTTCTCTCCATAGATGCTGCCTGTCCCGCTGAGTTACTCCAGCATTTTGTGTCTATCTTTAGTTAGGTTAGAGATACAGCATGGAAACAGGCCCTTCAGCCCACTGAGCCCATGCTAACTACTGATCACCTGCTCACAATCGTTCTATATTTTGCCACATATTACTGCATCAAGCAAAGCATTCTGTGGGGATATATTGTAGTCAAATGAAGCATGCAGTGCGAAACCCTGTAAGTGAACCATTAGAAGCCATAAAGCTACAAATATAGGACTGCAAATTCTTGAACAAAGCACACATTGAGTTGGCAATTAATCATTTTAATTCCCTTTACTGCTGCAAAGCAAAGCTGTTGCCAGCAGCACAATTAAACCAGGAATTTAAAAAAAAATCTAATGCACCAGCTGAATCATCAGAAATATTTTATTGCATTTCTGAGGAAGATGAATGACATTTCTTAATATTGGAAACCTAATGTAAAATATCGCACATGCATGGACCAGATCCGTCTTTTTTTGTGGATGGAGTGGAAGGTTACAAAGAAAATAACTATTCCCAAGTTATAGGAGCAGAATTAGGTCATTCGGCCCATCGAGCACTCAGCCATTCAATCATGTCTGATCTCTGCCTCCCAATCCCATTTTCCTGCCTTCTCCCCATAACCCTTGACATCCGTTCTAATCAAGGATTTGTCTATCTCTGCCTTAAAAATATCCACTGACTTAGCCTCCACAGCCCTCTGCGGCAATGAGTTCCACAGATGAACTACCCTCTGAGTAAAGAAGTTCCTCCTCACCCCCTCTGACTAAAGAAGTTCCTCCTCACCTCCTTTCTACAATATGTCAGGTTTAAATCCCAATGCCACACCTCTGACCTATTACACAATTCCAGATTGTCATGTGCTTTTGTCAAAACATTTTTAAAACCTTATTTGAAACATATTTGAAGAATTATTGGCTGGTCCTGCAAATGAAAGTTCTTTGTAGCTTTCATTTCCATCATCTGCTTAAATGATCAAAACACTTCACAATTGCTGACTGCCAAGATAAGGCAAACAATTTATTTAACATTTTTCTCAGCTATCTGAGTTAAACAAAAATCAATTCAAAGCCACCAAAGGTAGTATAAATCCCAATTTTACTGCCTGATACGTTTGTCTTCAACTAAGTATACAGCAATGATTACAGATAAGTCACCTGCCATTTTTTCTCAATTCTGACTGTGGCTGCACTGATCAATGATTGAATAGAGCCATTTGGGTTCCTACTCGATCATCATTTTTTTGGTATTAGTCTCCAAGTGCTAAACCCATAATGCAGATGCTGCTTTACAAAAAAAGATACAGAGTGCTGGAGTAACTCAGCGGGTCAGGCAGCGTCTGTGGAGAACATGGATAGGTGACGTTTCAGAGTGCTGGAGTAACTCAGCGGATCAGGCAGCATCTCTGGTGAACATGGATAGGTGACGTTTTGGGTCGAGACCTTTCTTCATTCTGATTGTAGACTTGTCCATTTTATTAAAGTTGGTCATGAATAAGGGCATTTGCCAGGGGAGTGGGTGGCATTTGTTGGGAGAGAGATGGCATCTGCTAGAGGAGTAATGGGCCATTCGCCAATGGAGTGGGGGGGAGGGGAGGGAGCATTTGCCAGGGGAGTAAGATGGTGTTTGCAGGGGGAATATGGGGGACATTTGCCGGGGTATGGGGGGAATTAAAGAATCCCCTCCCCCCCCAGTCTCCTCACACTCTCCTCTCCCCACTCCCTCTCTTCCCAAGCGGGTGCAGCAGCATCTATGGAGCTAAGGAAATAGGCAACGTTTCGGGCCGAAACCCTTCGGGTTTCAGCCCGAAACGTTGCCTATTTCCTTCGGGTTTCAGCCCGATCCGCTCCATAGATGCTGCTGCACCCGCTGAGTTTCTCCAGCATTTTTGTCTGCCTTCAATTTTGGAATGATCTTCACCCTACCATAGTTACCCAACCAGATGCAACTAAATTTAAGGTAGCTCTTTCTTCCTGTCTGGCTTAAGTCCTCCCTCCACCACCTCCAGTTTAAATTCGATTTGGAATATTTTGGAGGACCAAGAAACCAAGAAGAACAAGAACTCACTACTGCCCTCTCTCCCCCACGACAAAACACACGGACAGACCACTGTTGCCCCCTCGGTTGCCGCTCCCTCCCCTTCACACTGTAGCAGACCACTGCCCCTCACACACAGCAGCAGACAGCGCCGGTGTGAGGCCCATCGCCCCCCGCTGCCCCTCACAGCAGCAGACAGCGCCAAGGCAGGGGGGCGTGAACCGCATCTCGCCCCCGGTGTAGGCCCAGTCCGCCCCCGGTGTAGGCCCAGTCCACCCCCGGTGTAGGCCCAGTCCGCCCCCGGTGTAGGCCCAGTCCACCCCCGGTGTAGGCCCAGTCCGCCCCCGGTGTAGGCCCAGTCCGCCCCCGGTGTAGGCCCAGTCCACCCCCGGTGTAGGCCCAGTCCGCCCCCGGTGTAGGCCCAGTCCGCCCCCGGTGTAGGCCCAGTCCACCCCCGGTGTAGGCCCAGTCCACCCCCGGTGTAGGCCCAGTCCGCCCCCGGTGTAGGCCCAGTCCGCCCCCGGTGTAGGCCCAGTCCGCCCCCAGTGTAGGCCCAGTCCGCCCCCGGCCTCGCCCTACTCCACTGCCCCTCACAGCAGCAGACAGTGCCGGTGTGTAGACCCCGGTGTGTAGGGCCTCACCCCGCACCTCAGCCCGCGTCGCCATGGCAGCAGGCTCGGCTCGGCGCGCCGTGATGACGACAGGAGGAGGGCGGCGGCGCGCAGTAGTGACGGGAGGAGGAGGCGGTTGTCATGGTGACCCCGCCCCCATCACCGCCCCGATGGGCCGAGTGGCCGCCCTCACCATGCTGCAGCTCCTGCAGGTCTGTAAACACACGGTGCACGGGGGATAATCCACCCACACACACACACACAGGTTACATCAAATAATGACCTCAACACAAGTGCAAACACACCCCCACACACGCACCCACACACACACAACCCCCACACACAAGCACACACACAAGCACACACACAGACACACCCACACACCCACTCACATATCCACATACACACACACAACCACACACTCACCCACACAAGCACACACACACACACACACACACACACCCACACACCCACTCACATATCCACATACACACACCCACACACACACACACACACACACACAACCACACTCACACACAACCACACTCACACACAACCACACTCACATACACACACCCACCCACACACACACACAACCACACTCACACACACGCACTCACCCACACTCACATACACACACTCACCCACACACACACAGACAAAACTCCACAGAAGCTCATAGTGTTGTGAATGGATCTCAGTTTACAGTTTAGTTTTATTGTCACGCGTACCGAGGTACAGTGAAAAGCTGTATCCAGTCAGCGTGCTATCTAGTCAGCGGAAAGACAATACATGATTACAATTGAGCCATTCACAGTGTACAGATACATGATAAGGGAATAACATTTAGTGCAAGGTAAAGCCAGCAAATACCGACCAAGGATAGTCCGAGGGTCCCTGATGAGGGAGATAGTAGTTCAGCACTGCTCTCCATTTGCGGCTGGATGGTTCAGTGGCCTGATAACAGCTGGGAAGGAACTGTCCCTGAATCTGGAGATGTGCGTTTTTACACTTCTGTACCTTTGCCCGATGGGAGAGAAGGGAAGAGGGAATGGCCAGGGCGCGACTCGTCCTTGATTATGCTGCTGGCCTTGCCGAGGGAGCGTGTGGATTTGACTGCCCCTAATGCTGTGGTGTTTAAATAATTCCTGGTTTATTTTGCATGCTTTGCTGTAGCCTGGCATTACACTGCAGTGTTAAGTCAGTCCAGCATCATTAAAGAAATGTTTCGAATTGATTTGGAAAGTTTTTAATAAATTAACGTGTCATGTTGGAACAGTAGCAGGCCAAATGGATAAGACAGATTTGGAGGGATATGGGCCAAACGCGAGCAGGTGGGACAAGTGAAGATGGGACATGCTGGCCGGTGTGGGCAGGTTGGGCTGAAGGGCCTGTTTCCACACTGTATGGCATCATGACTCTAAATGACGTTTGTAGGTTAATTGGTCCTCTGTAAGTTATCCCTAGTGTGTAGGGAGTGGATGAGAATGTGGGATAATATAGAACTAGTGTGAACGGGTGATTGATGGTCAGCATGGTCTCGGTGGCAAGAAGGGCCTGTTTCCATGCCATACCTTTAAATTAAAAAAAAAAGCATCTGAAAACAGGCAGTTTAACATATTTTAAAGTAATTAATTAAAATTCCACCTGACAGCACCACAGCATAATGTCACTCAACAGTACAGGCAGCTATTTATTAAATATCTTCTCTCAAAGAAGTTTCAGAAAAGATCAAGGTTTCTTTGCAGATCTTTTCCCCCAATGACATGTAAAAATGTGACTTTAACACAGTGTGAATAATATGGTGATTGATTATAACAGAAGCATCTAAACACTGTTAATTTTCTTCTGATCTGAGCAAGTCATGTAATCCTCGGTTGGACAGGTCTGACAGATGGCTTCGCTCACACCTTTATTAATTGCATCCTGCACAGTGTTTGTAGCATTGGATGGAAGGCTTCACAAATTACATTGGCATGCCTGAATAAGCCTGTTCGGTATTCCGACTGCACATGCACAGGTCATAGGTTGCTCGGGCATGGTATACATACACATAAAAACAAACAATAATAGTGCAAAAATACAAAACCGATGCCCCTAGTCTTTGCAGTACAGAGTTTATTAGTAGGTACACACAATTGCTGGGGAAACTCAGCGGGTGCAGCAGCATCTATGGAGCGAAGGAAATAGGCGACGTTTCGGGCCGAAACCCTTCTTCAGACTGATGGGGGGTGGGGAAAGAAAGAAGGAAAAGGGGAGGAGGAGGAGGAGCCCGAGGGCGGGCGGATGGGAGGGTGGGAGGAGACAGCTAGAGGGTTAAGGAAGGGGAGGAGACAGCACGGGCTAGCCAAATTGGGAGAATTCATTATTCATCAATATGCACCTCATATTCCGTCTGGGGTCCTTGCGTCCTTATGGCATTAACATTGAATTCTCCCAATTTGGCTAGCCCGTGCTGTCTCCTCCCCTTCCTTAACCCTCTAGCTGTCTCCTCCCACCCTCCCATCCGCCCGCCCTCGGGCTCCTCCTCCCCTTTTCCTTCTTTCTTTCCCCACCCCCCATCAGTCTGAAGAAGGGTTTCGGCCCGAAACGTCGCCTATTTCCTTCGCTCCATAGATGCTGCTGCACCCGCTGAGTTTCCCCAGCAATTGTGTGTACCTTCGATATTCCAGCATCTGCAGTTCCCTTTTGAACAGAGTTTATTAGTAGGTCGTAGTGTTTACTAGCCTGATTGTTGCAGGGAAGAAGCCGTTCCTGAACCTGGACATTCCAGTTTTCAGGCTCCTACATCTTATTCCCGATGGCAGGGGTGAAATGAGTGTGTGGCCAGTGTGGTCATTCAACAAAGTGCAGCACAGTGGTCACCATTTCAGATTTTACTCTCCATATTTGAGGTGTTGTTTATCCTTTGAACAGTGTGTGCTGATTTGGAAGCCAACTAATAGCAATTATATGACCAATCAAGCGTAGGCTGAATTATCACACACAGCTGACTTGTGATGCTTATTGAAGCACATTGTGATAATGACTATCTTTACTGATGTTTGTTCAACTCCATCACACAATTCAGGCTAAATAATTATTCAGTTACTTCGCTTGGTGACATTTATCTCCAATTATTTAAATATAAATATTCCAAAATATAAACAGAAAGTAAAAGAGATTAAATCACAATGTGTGAACTGAATATGAAGCTCTCACTAAAAGGGTCTCTCATCAGCATTAGGTTAGTTAGAGTCTGGAACAGCTTCTTCCCCTCTGTAATTAATCTTATGAATGGTCCTTCCATTGGGTACCATTACGGACATTGGACTTTGTCTCTGGAACTGATGCGCTACAATGCTGAGAACTATATTCTGCACTCTGTATCTTCCCTTTTGCTCTACCTAGTGTACTTGACTTAATTGTATTTATATGTCGCATAATCTGATCTGCTTTGCAAACAAAGCTTTTCACTGTACCTCGGTGCACGTGACAATAATAAACCTACAGCTAAACCAGTTTTGTGCCTTGCACGTTTTCATCAATAGCCAGAGGTGAACTGTTGAGAGGAAGGGTTTATTGTACAGGTCATCAGCATGTCTCCATAGGGCATCAAGTACACATGGGAAGCTTGCCTAAATGCAGGGACTCCCCACCCCACCCCACCCCACCACCACCACCCCATCCGACTACTAATTGAAGTGTCAGAACATTGCCGAAGGTTCTCTTGGAAGTCTGAAGCCAGCATCAGCATTTTGAAGGGGACACAATAGACTGTCAATGGTGGAATCAGCTGACTACAGGTCTTGACCCGAACCGTCACCTGCCCACTCCCTTCACAGATGCTGCCTGACCAGCTGAGTTTCTCCAGCACTTTGTATTAAGCATTTGAAGGACCTAATAAATGAAGAATTAGAGCAATAATCCAACCTTTTTGCCAAAGCCAGTGTTATCTACATTGGCACCGCCCCAAACTGAGTGAAACCAAGAAAGATGACCAAACTATTCTGTACAGTTCATTACGTAATGTACCAATATTTCTGAAATAGCAATACTAAAGGTAACCAAGGCTGCCATCACTTAAAGCTTCCACTAGAGTGTACACTAGAACAAGACACAGATAGATGATGAAACTGAAATGGGTTGAGGTTTTATATTGTAACTGCAGCAAGGTACAGTGAAAAGTTTAGTTTTGCATGCAATCCAAACAGATCTGAAGAAAGGTCTTGATGCGGATCATTGCCTATCTTTGTTCACCAGAGATGCTGCCTGACCTGCTGAGTTATTCCAGCACTTTGTGTCCATTTGTGCATTAACCAGCATCTGCAGTTCCTTGTTTCGAGAGAGCAAGGTTTCAAGGTCAGTTTATTGTCACGTGTACCAATTAAGGTACAGTGAAATTCAAATTACCATACAGCCATACTAAAAAAAAGCAACAAAACACAAAACGACACAAAAGTTAACATAAACATCCACCACAGTGGATTCCCCACATTCCCCACTGTGATGGAAGGTAATAAAGTCCAAACTTCTTCCTCATTTATTCTCCACGGTCGGGGCAGTCGAACTCAGCGGGACAGGCACCATCTCTGGAGAGAAGGAATGGGTGACTTTTCGGGTTGAGACCCTTCTTCAGACTGATTGTGGGATGTTGTTCCTGCTTTTCCCTCTCTCCTCATGCTTTCCTAAGATTATAAGGAGTGTTCCACCTCTCTTCCATTCTTTGACTCTTTGCACTGTTAAGTTTCATCTGCAATTTTCTGATCCCATCATAGGAGATTGAACTTTTTTATCGCCTTCCATCACAGTGAGGAATGTGGAGGAGTCACTGTGGTGGATGTTTATGTTAAAATGTATTTTATGTGTTCTGTCACTTTTTATTTGTGTGACTGACTTGGCAAATGAAACTCCTCATATGTTGCAAAACATACTTGGCTAATAAAGTATTATTGTATTGTATAAGACTTCTCTTTTGTACTTTCCTATTGGTATTGCAAATAATTATGCAGTTATAGCTCGAATGTAATCATGTATTGTCTTTCCGCTGACTAGTTAGCACACAACAAAAGCTTTTCACTGTACCTCGGTACACGTGACAATAAACTTCACTGAACTGAACTGATCTAAACCGACCCAGTTCTTTATTTACCAGTTTTTAATCATCTATATAAGAACAGTACATGAAAAATGAGGTAAGAGTAACCAGACAATTGCAAACAAAATTGAATGGTGACAAACATGGCTCTACCATGAAGTGAGTGGCAGTGGTGCAGCAGGTAGAACTGCTGCCTCACAGCACCAGGGACCCAGGTTCGATCCCGAGCTTGGGCGCTGTCTGTGTGGAGTTTGCAGGTTCTCCCTGTAAACGGGATGTGGGAGGAAACTGAAGCATCTGGAGGAAATGGTTTAAGGTTTCTTGTAAAAGGTTTACAAGAATGATCCCAGGAATGAGTAGGTTAACCTATGATGAGCGTTTGACGACACTTGATGTCGACTTGATGGGCCGAATGGCCTAATTCTACTCCTATCACTTATGACCTTATGAAACCCACACGTGCAGGTTTTGCGGGTTAATTGGTCTCTGTAAATTGCCCGTAACGTGTAAAAGGTGGGATAACATAGAACTGGTATGAATGGGTGATTGATGGCCAGCATGTACTCATGGGCCAAAGGGCCTGTTTCCATGCAGTGTCACTCGGTCATTTTAGATCAGTTCAGGTCAGTGAAGTTTACTGTCACGTGTACCGAGGTACGGTGAAAAGCTTTTGTATACGTATATACATGGTGCAAATGAATTTGTGGGGTTGAGCACTTTCCTCTGCTCTACCTATTGTATTTGAGTATGACGATTGTATATATGTATTGTATTACCTAATTTATTCAGATACCATGCAAAACAAAGCATGTCATTATACCTCGATACACCTCCGGTACGGGGTTGGTATTGATGGCACTGCCCTGAGCTGGTTCATCTCCTACCTCAAAGATGGGAGTTTTTCTACAAACATAGGCAACTCTTTCTCCTCCCGAGCTAGCCTTTGCTGCAGGGTTCCACAAGGTTCCATTCTTGGCCCCACTCTCTTCTCCCTGTACTGTATATGCTCCCCTTAGGCTAAGTCATTCAAAGGCACGGCATTCCTTCCATTGCTACGCAGGCGATACACAACTCTATCTCCCTTTGAAACCCAACAACCGATCAAATCTACTCAGCCTTTCCACTGCCTCGAGGATATAAAGTGTTGGATGGCCCAGAACTTCCTCCAACTAAACGAGAGTAAGTCTGAGTTCATCCTACTCGGCCCCTCTGACTCAATCAAAAGTATAGCAGGCAGTCTTGGAAGCCTTACCCCATTACTCAAACCTCACGTCAAAAACCTTGGCGTGATATTTGACTCCGTGTTGAAGTTTGACAAACAAGTCAATGCCGTGGTAAAAGCTAGCTTCTTCCAGCTTCGGACGATAGCTAAAATAAAACAATTCCTCCAATTTGTCGACCTCGAAAAGATCATCCACACATTTATCTCCTCCAGCCTCGATTACTGCAACTCCCATTTACACTGGCATCAGCCAATCATCCCTGTCCCGCCTGCAATTGGTCCAAAACGCCACAGCGAGACTCCTGACGGGCACCCGAAAAAGGGACCACATCACCTTGATTCTGGCCTCTCTCCACTGGCTCCCAGTGCGGTTCCGAATCAATTTCAAGCTCCTTCTTTATGTCTACAAAGCCCTTAACGGGTTTGCCCCCACCTACATCAAAAATCTGCTAACCCACCACACCACCTCCAGGTCCCTCAGGTCGGCCGACTTGGGGCTTTTGCGGTTGCAGCTCCTAGACTATGGAACAGCATCCCTCTTCCCATCAGAACTGCCCCCTCAATTAATTCTTTTAAGTCTAGACTTAAAATTTATTTCTACTCACAAGCGTTTCTCAAGGTCCTCTGAGGGAGCGCTCTATGTATGTATTTATGTATGTATTGTTGATCTATGTACCACTGTATGTAGCACGTTAGTACCTGCACTGATGTAAAGCACTTTGGTCAACGAGAGTTGTTTTTAAATGTGCTATTGAAATAAAATTGACTTGCCTTGACATGACGATAATAAACCTAAACCCTAGCCTGATCTTTAATCTTACTATTTTACTTCATAGTTCCTTTTATGTTTCTTCACTAGTTAGAGACAAGAAATACAAACAACGATTTTAAGCAGAGCCTTTCCCACCAGCGATGTGCCTCACCAAATTGCAAGCATGCTGCCTGTGAATTTCCATTTATTAATTTTAATATGCTTGGCCATCTGGCAAGGATTCGCGCTGATGGCACTGAATCAGAAAAATAAATCCTATAAGCACTTGAGTGGTGGGTGTATGGAACGAGCTGCCAGAGGAGGTAGTTGAGGCTGGGATTATCCCAACGTTTAAGAAACAGTTAGGTACATGGATAGGACAGGTTTGGAAGGATATGGACCAAACGCAGGCAGGTGGGACTAGTGTAGCTGGGACATGCTGGCCGGTGTGGGAAAGTTGGGCCGAAGGGCCTGTTTCCACACTATCACTCTATGACGTCCAGGTTCAGAAACAGCTTCTTCCGCACAGCCATCAGGCTATTGAACTCAACGCAAACAGAACTCTGAACATTAATAGACCATTACCTGTTTATTTGCACTTTATCTGTTTTATTTATTCATGTGTGTATATATTTATACAATGGTATATGGACACACTGATCTGTTCTGTATTCATGCCTTCTATATTCTGTTGTGCTGAAGCAAAGCAAGAATGTCATTGTCCTATCTGGGACACATGAAACTCTCTTGAATCTTGAATCTTGACTAAAAAAAATATCAGTCAAAGTTTCATTCAGAAACAGTTGCTGAAGAATACAAAGCAGCTGGCCAACATAACTGTGAGGATTATGTAGCAAGATTGTGGGAGTGCAAAGAACTAACTCTTTTGTCATGGCCTTCCTTGGAAGACCACATTGTGTAGGTCAAAGCTTTTTACGCAAAATGGAAGTATGTTTTCCATGTAGCTCAGATCCATTGCTGTATTTTTGCAATGTAGGTAGGTAACAAAAAGGAATATGATGGTGCCATGCAGCACAGAAACAAGTCCACCCCAACTATAATATACTCACTTGGGCTAATTCCAATATTTTATTCTCTCCACAGTCCCGTCCAGGCCCTCCAGATTCAACCCCTCACCTACACACTGGAGGCAATTTATAGTGACATGTTAACTCACTATGCTAACTCATGTTAACTCACTATGAGATGCTTTCAAGAGAGAGCTAGATAGGGCTCTTAAAAATATCGGAGTCAGGGGATATGGGGAGAAGGCAGGAACGAGGTACTGATTGGGGATGATCAGCCATGATCACATTGAATGGTGGTGCTGGCTCGAAGGGCCAAATGGCCTACTCTTGCACCTATTGTCTATTGTCTATTGGAGGAAGCCAGAGCATTTTGAGGAAACCCACAGTCATAGATAGAGGGTACACAAAAATGCTGGAGAAATAGTCCAACAGTCACAGTCATAGATAGAGCGTTGAGAGATGGACATAGCTTCCGGGCATCCACGATTAGTGACACATGCCTGCTGGCTTTCATTGTGGAGATCCTGCCAACTGTTGCCTGGTGCAAGAAAAATGTCTACTTAGAAACCTAGTTATTGTGAAATATATGGAAAATATATAAATTCTAGCCTTGAGCAAACAACACAAAGTGTTGGAGTAACTCAGAGGGTAAGGCAACATCTCTGGAGGACATAGATAGGCCATCTCTGGATCAGGAACCTTCTTCAGACCAGAGCCTGATGAAGGATCTCATTCTTTGTCTGTCCTTTCCCTCCACAGATGCTGCCTGATCCACTGAGTAACTCCAGTTGTGTTGGAAGGAACTGCAGATGCTGGTTTATACCGAAGATGGATACAAAGTGCTGGAGTAACTCAGCGGGTCTGGCAGTATCTCTGGTGAGAAGGAATATGTGACATTTCGGGTTTCTGGTCAGGAACTCCAGCACTTTCTGTTGTTTGCTCAAGATTCCTGCATCTGCAGTTCTTTGAGCCTAAACTTCTGCTTTCTTGATCATCAGCCCACTTTTAACAATGCTCTAACAGGTTTTTCATTTGCTGCATTCTATTATGAAAATAACTTAACTCTCTCACTCGATGTTTAAGGGAGTTAAGCAAGGTTAAGCAAGGTGAACAATTCTTAATATTTCATCTGGTGGTTTGCTTGTAGCAAATGAAATTTGTCTTTCAAAAGAAGCAATATTTAACAGGAATAGATGACCTACATTTATCACAGTCAAAGATGAAAGGTGTTTACTACAAGCTTAATGTAACTTTATAACAGAGTATTGTTTATTTAATGGAGTAATTAGTTATACTTCACTTACTGTTCTTCAATTATAAATCCATTTGAAAGCAAAATAGACCTAATGGCAGTTTAAGATCAAAGGATCGACTCGTTAGAAAATTGGATTGAACACAAACTAATGTCATTAAGCATTTCATCAGAACACGTGGACAGATCTTCAATCAACCTTCTTTTCCTTTCCATATCATTGCCTGCAAATCCATCCCAGTCAGTGGAGTTAATGCGATAAAATTCACATCAGCAAGTGGAACTTTAGCTCCAAAATACATTGTGTTCAATGGAATGGAATGAATGACAGAGGCAGAGAACAGCAGCATGATGATTTTGCACATTTAATACAACCAACCTGGGATACATTTATAGACTTGTATATTTAAAGTGGCAATCTGGAATTCCCATTCTAGTTTATCAAAAGTAATTAGTAGATAGCAATATGTGAATATTGGCAGCACAGTGGCACAAGGTCATAAGTGATAGGAGCAGCATTGGGCCATTCGGCCCATCAAGTATACGGGTGCTGTCTGTATAGAGATTAAACTAAACTGATGGAGGGTCTCGACCCATTCCTTCTCTCTAGATATGCTGCTTGTCCCACTGAGTTACTCCAGCATTTTGCGTCTATCGTCGGTGTAAACCAGAATCTGCAGTTCCTTCCTACACATTTCATATCTTAAACGTAATCCCCTTTTCCCTGGAGAAAGAGCATGTTCACCATCCCTACTATCACAGTGAGCTGTACACTGGGGAACACCCTTGTCTGCAACGATGTATCTTCACATCCAGTGACCGAGCAATCACACAGCGAGGGTGTGTCTACAACAGGCGACAGCTCCCAACCAGCCTTTGTTCTTAATTCTTCTGATTCATACTAAATTAAAATCTCTCCTGTAAAATTATCGGAGGCATAGATAGGGTAGACAGTCGGAACATTTTTCCCAAGGTGGAAATGTCAAAGACCAGAGGGCATAGCGTTAAGGTGAGAGGGGCAAGGTTTAAGGGAAATGGGTGTGTGTGGGTGGTAGTGGGGGGGGGGGGGGGGGGGGGGGGGGGGGCCAGCTTTTGTTACACAGAGGGTGGTGGATGTCTGGAACAAAGCGGAGGTGGTGCAGACAGATTCGATTGTGATATTTAAGAGGCTTTAAGATAGGCACATGGTTATGCAGAGAATGGAGGGATATGGATCACATCTTGTGGGCTGAAGGGCCTGTTCCTGTGCTGTATTGTTCTATGTTCTGATTGAGGTATCTCACCAAACTGCTCTCATAGAAACATAGAACATAGGTGCAGGAGTAGGCCATTCGGCCCTTCGAGCCTGCACCGCCATTCAATATGATCATGGCTGATTATCCAACTCAGTATCCTGTACCTGCCTTCTCTCCATACCCCCTGATCCCTTTAGCCACAAGGGCCACATCTAACTCTCTCTTAAATATAGCCAATGAACTGGCCTCAACTACCTTCTGTGGCAGAGAGTTCCAGAGATTCCCCACTCTCTGTGTGAAAAATGTTTTTCTCATCTCGGTCCTAAAGGATTTCCCCTCTATCCTTAAGCTGTGACCCCTTGTCCTAGACTTCCCCAACATCGGGAACAATCTGCCTGCATCTAGCCTGTCCAACCCCTTAAGAATTTTGTAAGTTTCTATAAGATCCCCCCTCAATCTCCTAAATTCTAGCGAGTACAAGCCGAGTCTATCCAATCTGTCCTCATATGAAAGTCCTGTCATCCCAGGAATCAGTCTGGTGAACCTTCTCTGCACTCCCTCTATGGCAATAATGTCCTACCTCAGATTTGGAGACCAAAACTGCACACAATACTCCAGGTGTGGTCTCACCAAGACCCTGTACAACTGCAGTAGAACCTCCCTGCTCCTATACTCAAATCCTTTTGCTATGAATGCTAACATTTCGCTTTCTTCACTGCCTGCTGCACCTGCATGCCTACTTTCAATGACTGGTGTACCATGACACCCAGGTCTCGTTGCATCTCTCCTTTTCCTAATCGGCCCCCATTTAGATAATAGTCTACTTTCCTGTTTTTGCCACCAAAGTGGATAACCTCACATTTATCCACATTATACTGCATCTGCCATGCATTAGCCCACTCACCCAGCCTATCCAAGTCACCTTGCAGCCTCCTAGCATCCTCCTCACAGCTAACACTGCCCCCCAGCTTAGTGTCATCCGCAAACTTGGAGATGTTGCATTCAATTCCCTTGTCCAAATCATTAATATATATTGTAAATAGCTGGGGTCCCAGCACTGAGCCTTGCGATACCCCACTAGTCACTGCCTGCCATTGTGAAAAGGACCGGTTTACTCCTACTCTTTGCTTCCTGTTTGCCAGCCAGTTCTCTATCCACATCAATACTGAACCCCCAATACCGTGTGCTTTAAGTTTGTATACTAATCTCTTATGTGGGACCTTGTCGAAAGCCTTCTGAAAGTCCAGATATAACACATCCACTGGTTCTCCCTTATCCACGCTACTAGTTACATCCTCAAAAAATTCTATAAGATTCGTCAGACATGATTTACCTTTCGTAAATCCATGCTGACTTTGTCCAATGATTTCACCACTTTCCAAATGTGCTGCTATCCCATCTTTAATAACTGACTCCAGCAGTTTCCCCACTACCGATGTTAGACTAACTGGTCTGTAATTCCCCGTTTTCTCTCTCCCTCCCTTTTTAAAAAGTGGGGTTACATTAGCTACCCTCCAATCCTCAGGAACTACTCCAGAATCTAAAGAGTTTTGAAAAATTATCACTAATGCATCCACTATTTCTGGAGCTACTTCCTTAAGTACTCTGGGATGCAGCCTATCTGGCCCTGGGGATTTATCGGCCTTTAATCCATTCAATTTACCTAACACCACTTCCCGGCTAACCTGGATTTCACTCAGTTCCTCCATCTCATTTGACCCGCGATCCCCTGCTATTTCCGGCATATTATTTATGTCTTCCTTAGTGAAGACGGAACCAAAGTAGTTATTCAATTGGTCCGCCATGTCCTTGTTCCCCATGATCAATTCACCTGTTTTTGACTGCAAAGGACCTACATTTGTTTAACTAATCGCTTTCTCTTCACATATCTATAAAAACGTTTGCAGTCAGTTTTTTATGTTCCCTGCCAGTTTTCTTTCATAATCTATTTTCCCTTTCCTAATTAAGCCCTTTGTCCTCCTCTGCTGGTCTCTGAATTTCTCCTAGTCCTCTGGTAGGCTGCTTTTTCTGGCTAATTTGTACGCTTCATCTTTTGCTTTGATACTATCCCTGATTTCCCTTGTTATCCACGGATGCACTACCTTCTCTGATTTATTCTTTTTCCAAACTGGGATGAACAATTGTTGTAGTTCATCCATGCAGTCTTTAAATGCCTTCCATTGCATATCCACCGTCAACCCTTTAAGAATTAATTACCAGTCAATCTTGGCCAATTCACGTCTCATACCCTCAAAGTTACCTTTCTTTAAGTTCAGAGCCATTGTTTCTGAATTAACCATGTCACTCTCCATCCTAATGAAGAACCCAACCATATTATCATCTCAGATGATAGCCTCCTAAAGAGACACCTTCTCCTTCTCACCATCCAGTAAGTTGTCTCGTTCTGAGGGCCCTCTTCCCCACCTCCTCTTTCCTTTCATCTTGGTCAGCCCATTTGAAAAATCACCGTCACCACAGAAGAGACAGTATAGTTGAAGCTCTTCTATTCCAATAAAAGGGCAGTGCAGCAGAAAACGATTCCTTCAATCACTTGGGAAGCAGAAGTACTGTGGATATGCTCACTTGATGGCAATAGGAACACTCTGCAGTACTTCCCAGGTATTAGGCCATAAAACACTGCACATTCAACACATACCTATTAAATAATTCAGCAGATTGTGGAATGTTAATATTGATAGCAGCAGGGATGCACTGAGTCCACGAACATGTCCACATATCAAATAGAAAGAAAAACTGTCCATTCTGCTGATGAAACCCAAGATGAGTCCACCTGCAATGTAAACCTTAATTCCCCAAAACATAGCATTTCCTGCCTAGAAATCCATAACATAAAACCATGCTTTCCTTTCTTGTTAAAATACAACCACACCTACCAAAACATTGGCAAAACAAATGCACTACTCATCAAGAACATGAGCAAATTGAACTGCAGCCCCTTCATTGGTATGTGAGTGGGTTATTGTCAGCCTGAGAATAGATTGCTTGCAATAGAAGATTCTGCTTTTATTTAATGATTTTCATTCTGCGCAAATTTTTTAGTTTAGTTAAGAGATACAGCGCGGAAACAGGCCCTTCGGCCCACCGGGTCCGCACCGACCAGCACACTAACACCATCCTACACCCACTAGGGATAATTTTTTTGAATTTACACCAAGCCAATTAACCTACAAACCTGCACGTCTTTGGAGTGTGGGAGGAAACCGTAGATCTCGGAGAAAACCCACGCAGGTCACGGGGAGAACGTACAAACTCCGTACAGACAGCACCCGTAGTCAGGATGGAACCCGGGTCTCCGGTGCTGCATTCGCTGTAAGGCAGCAACTCTACCGCTGTGCCACCGTGACGTGAATTTTTTCTGCATCCGGAAAGCACAATTGATTTGTGGGAGAATTGGCTCTTTGATATCTGTCAACGGCAGTCTCTGAAGAGAAAACTTGATATAAAGCCACCTTAAGTACAAGAATGTGTCGGAAGAAACTCCAGATGCTGGTTTAAACCGAAGATAGACACAAAAAGCTGGAGTAACTCAGCGGGACAGGCAGCATCTCTAGAGAGAAGGAATGGATGATGTTTTGGGTCGAGACCCTTCTTCAGACTGGTTATGGACAAGGGAAACGAGAGATATAGACGGTGATGTTGAGAGATAAAGAACAAGTACAATAATTTATTCTCGTCTACGCTCCAGAAGGAATCCGGCAGTTTGTATCTTCTCAGGCTAGACGCAGGATAAATGTTCCCGATGTTGGGGGAGTCCAGAACCAGGGGTCACAGTTTAAGAATAAGGGGTAGGCCATTTAGGACAGAGATGAGGAAAAATAATTTCATCCAGTGAGTTGTGAATCTGTGGAATTCTCTGCCATAGAAGGCAGTGGAAGACAATTAATTGGATGTTTTCAAGAGAGAGTTAGATTTAGCTCTTGGGGCTAATGGAATCAAGTGATGAAACAAAATACAGAGCGGAGGTGCAGAACCTGGCGGACTGGTGCGCCAATAACAACTTGGCACTAAACACCTCCAAGACCAAGGAGCTGATTATTGACTTCAGGAGGTCCCATTCTGGAGAATATGCCCCAATCTCCATTTATGGGGAAAGTGTGGAGAGAGTGTCCAGCTTTAAGTTTCTGGGCACTCACATTTCAGAAGACCTCACATGGTCCACAAACACCGCCGCGCTGGTCAAGAAGGCACAGCAACGACTGTTCTTCCTGAGGACATTAAAAAAGACTGGTCTGCCCCAACAGCTGCTGACAACGTTCTACCACTGCACCACAGAGAGCATATTAACGTATGGCATCTCTGTGTGGTATCTCAGCTGCACGGAGGCGGAGAGGAGAGCTCTTCAGCGCGTCGTCAACAGAGCGCAGAGGATCATCGGGACAGAGCTACCAGCCTTGGAGGGCATCTACCACACGCGGTGCCTCAGGAAGGCCCTCAGCATCCATAAGGACTCATCACACCCCTGCCACGGTCTGTTTCAACTACTTCCCTCCGGCAGACGTTACAAGGCCTTCTACGCCCGAACCTCCAGACTCAGGAACAGTTTCATCCCAAGAGCTATAGCGGCTCTGAACCGGCCCTAATGAGTGCCCCCCCACCCACCCCCTTTGGACAGTCTCCCTCAGATGGTCACGTCAATCAATTCAGCTTGTTTATTTATTTATGTATTGTATTTATTTACCTTTCTTGTACATCAGTGGAGCTGCACACTAAATCTCGTTGCACTGACGTGCAATGACAATAAAAGATATATTATTATTATTATTATATGGGGAGAAAGCAGGAATGGGGTATTGATTCTGGATAATCAGCCATGATCACACTGAATGGCGGTGCTGGCTCGAAGGGCCGAATGGCCTACTTACACCTGCACCTATTTTCCATGTTTTTATGTTTCAAAGTCCAGTAATAGTCACCGACTGCAACAGTGATGGCGTCTGAGTGCGCAGATTCATCAAAGTCGTGGCTTTTGAATGACAGCGCATGGTTCAGAGCAGAACAATAATTTTCTTGGGAATGAGCCCTGTAGGAGCAGAAAGCAGCAGCAACACATCGATACGTTACACTGAGTCTCTGATCCGTTTTCAGAGCTGTTACAGAGGAGCTGCTGTTTCATTCAGATCGTCCAATTTTAATTAAATGAACTGCCGTACATTTCAAAGTCGTCGTTCCTATTTCTGAGCAACTTACCAGCAGCTGCGCTTCATTACTGAATCCAAGTGTGATCGTGTTAACAAAAGAGGCACAAAGTGTTGGAGTAGCTCCGCGGGTCAAGCCGCATCTCTGGAGAGAAGGAACGGGTGACGTTTCAGGTTGATGCAATAGCAAGGACTGACATCAACTTGGATGCTGTGGAATTGGTACGAGTAGAACTGCGAAATAGCCATGGGCAGAAAAGGCTTGTTAGAGTTGCATACAGATGCTCAAACAGCAGTAGGGAGGTTGGGGATAGCATCAAGCAGGAACTTGCGTGTCGCAAAGGTACAGCAGTTATCATGGGTGACTTTAATCTTTGGGCCAACCAAATTGGTAGCAGCGCTGAGGAGGATTCCCCGGAATGTACAAATAAGTAGAAGAACCGACTAGAGAACAGGACATCCTAGACTGGGTATTGTGTAATGAGGAAGAATTAGTTGGTGATCTTGTGCAAAGCCCCTTGGGCAACAATGACCATAATATGGTGGAATTCTGCATTCGGATGGAGAGTGACACGGTTAATTCAGAGACTAGGGTCCTGAATTTAAAGAAAGGAGACTTTGAAGGTATGAGACGGGAATTGGCCAGGATAGACTGGCAAGTTATTTCCCCCTCCCCTGACTCTCAGTCTGACGAAGGGTCTCTACCCGAAATGTCACCCATTCCTTCTCTCCAGAGATGCTGCCCGTCCTGCTGAGTTAATCCAGCATTTTGTGTCTACCGGCAAATTATACTTAAAGGGTTGAGGGTGGAGATGCAATGACAAAGATTTAAAGACCACATGGATGAACTCCAAAAATTGTTCATCCCTGTCTGACGAATAAATAAAACGGGGAAGGCGGCTCAACCGTGGCTAACGAGGGAAATCAAGGATCTGTTAAATCCAAGGAAAAGGCATATAAATTGGCCAGAGGAAGCAGCAAACCAGAGGACTGGGAGACATTTAGAACTGAACAGAGGGGGACAAATGGGTTAATTAGGAGAGGGGAAAAAAGAGCATGAAAGAAAGCTTGCGGGGAATATAAAAACTGACTCTAAAAGCTTCTTTAGATATGTAAAAAGGAAAAGATTAGTGAAGACAAATGTAGGTCCCTTACAATCAGAGCCAGGTGAATTTATAATGGGAAACAAAGAAATGGCAGAACAGTTAAACGAGTACTTTGGTTCTGTCTTCACTCAGGAAGTCGCAAACAATCTCCCGGAAATACTAGGGGACTGACATATATATATATATATATAGAGAGAGAGAGAGAGAGAGAGAACAGGCCCTTCGGCCCACCATGCCAGTCCACCATGCTGACCATCCCACTTTCCCAAAGATGTGTGCATTTGTAGGTTAATTGACCTCTAAGTTGCTTCTTAGTGTGTAGGGAGTGTAAATGAAAGCGGGATAACATAGAACAAGTGTGAACAGATGTTCAATGGTCAGCATGGACTCGGTGGGCCAAAGGGCCTGTTTCCATGCTGTACCTTTCAAGTCAAAACAATTCCATGATATCTGTAAACCTCAGAGTTTGTCCTCTGCCCAGTTACAATAATACAATACAATACAATACAATACAATTCAATTTATTGTCATTTGGACCCCTTGAGGTCCAAACGAAATGTCGTTGTGCCTTTCTCCATTCTTTCCCGTCAGTTTCACAAGCTAATTCAGCAGCGCTCTCCTGATGCTGAATGGGCGTTGGGCTAATCATGCATCATGAATCCTGCAAATCATTGCCAGCAGGACTTCGCTTGCAGGAGGCCACTTATCTTCCAAGCACTTCCAGTTTATTTCAGCCTGAAGTGATTGGAAGCTCCGAGTTCACGGCATCTTTTATTAACTCACCATAATTAAGTTCATCGATGCTCTCTGACTTGCCGCCTTGAGAAGCAGTAAAGGAATCCGGATTCACAGACACGAACCTTTAGAACTGCAAGGGGAAATTTGATAAAACCATAACATTGTTTGTGGTCTTGGTATTTTAATTAAGAGCGGTGGAGACATTGGAAATCAAATTGCAGCGGCCACAGTCTACCCAGTGTGATGAAAATCAAGAGTCGCATCTCTCATTTATCATCACAATTTAACATAGGACTTTGCATTCGCTAAATAAATAAACATATAGAACATAGAACATAGAACAGTGCAGCACAGGAGCAGGCACATTGGCCAACAATATCCGTGCTGAACAGATACCAAGTTAAACATAAACTCCTCTACCTGCACGTGATCCATATCCCTCCATCCCTTCTTTTATTCCATATCATAGAGTCATAAGGGATGGGAGTAAAATTAGGCCATTCGGTCCATCAAATCAATGGCTGATCTATCTCTACCTCCCTTGGAACGTATAAGATTGTTAAGGGCTTGGACACGCTACAGGCAGGAAACATGTTCCCGATGTTGGGGGAGTCCAGAACCAGGGGCCACAGTTTAAGAATAAGGAGTAAGCCATTTAGAACGGAGACGAGGAAACACTTTTTCTCACAGAGTGTGGTGAGTCTGTGGAATTCTCTGCCTCAGAGGGCGGTGGAGGCAGGTTCTCTGGATGCATTCAAGAGAGAGCTAGATAGGGCTCTTAAAAATAGCGGAGTCAGGGGATATGTGGAGAAGGCAGGAACGGGGTACTGATTGTGGATGATCAGCCATGATCAGAGTGAATGGCGGTGCTGGGTCGAAGGGCCAAATGGCCTACTCCTGCACCTATTGTCTATTGTCTATTGTCCTAACCCCATTCTCCTGCCTTCTCCCCATAACCCCTGACACCCGTACTAATCAAGAAATCATATATCTCAAAAACCATGAGCTGAAAATATGTTCAAACCTTTCCAAAATAAAATTATGTTGCGAGGCTGAAATTCAGCTCAACTCGGAGTGGAAGGCAACCTCATCTCCATTACACAGCTACATCTCTTCACCAGATAAAAGCTTCCCAGGGTCTGACCTCTCCAGAGGAGCATGGGTGAAACTCAACAGACTTGGTACTGGAGTTGGGCGTTTCAATGCCAGCGTGTGGAGATGGGGGCTCCCTACACCAGAGCCCAGCCTGTGAATGTGGAGCAGAACAACAGACAGCCAACCATGTCATCTCTGGGTACCCGCTCTACCACCCACCAAATGGAGCTGTGTCAGGGCCTGGCAGACATTGATGCCAACACAGACAACAACCTGGCTGCTCAACACCCAGCTTGAGATCGAACGATTCTTTTGGTTTATGTTTCATTCGCAAGAAGAAGAAGCTTCCATTTGAAAATGGCAGCTGTGGATTGTGACAGTCCCAATAACTTCAAGATTCCTCCTGCCTTTTAACCGAGTGCACCCAATGACAGAACAACACTTTGTGCATTCATGGTTTAAATTATTTTCTGACTGCTAATGATTAATGCTGTAAGCGGTCAGTTAATTAATTATTGATAATTGTAACTGGGTTTGACTATTTACTGCATTAAAATAGTCAATTTTAACACAGTAAATGTTTGGGACATTGATAATTGTCCCTCCATAATGTTTGGGACAAAGACCGACAGATCAGAGACACTCTTCAGGAGTCAGGTGTGGATTTGTCAATGACCACTGTCCGCAGAAGACTTCACGAACAGAAATACAGAGGCTACACTGCAAGATGCAAACCACTGGTTAGCCGCAAATGTAGGATGACCAGGTTACAGTTTGCCAAGTAGTACTTAAAAGAGCAACCACATTTCTGGAAAAAGGTCTTGTGGACAGATGAGACGAAGATTAATTTACAGTACATTTAAGCTTCACCAAAGGTGATCCACAATGATTAAGGCTGCAATCTTTGAGCCCAGATTATAACACATTCTCAAACTATTTTGTCATTGCCATGGTGATATGTCAGCGCTTACTGTGTGTCTGTGTGGAGGCTTCATGTTACTGACATGATCAACCCAACCATAGCATTTAATTCCAATTACTGATAGGGAGAGGTTTGCTGGTGCATCAATATATCTGAGAAACATTGTTATTTGCATTCGGGTAATGCAATCTGATGGATATGGACAACATTGGTTGGGAGGGTAATAAAAGATGAAATAATGATTTATCTTTCTAATAAAACCTCGAGGAGTGGTTGCTGGAGTAGCAACGTGCTCCTTTAACGGTATCTCGGTGTCATTGTGAACTAAATTGAATCTGAGGTGATGATAAAGAAAATGAAAAGGCTAATTAGATCCATGCTACGCACTGTGAAGGATTACCTGTGAACTGTGCATCAAATGATAAGACTTGGTTTCATGCCATTAATTCATGAAATGTTTCTACAGCCCGCTGTTTAGAAGAGGGTCCCAACTTCTCTTCTGCTGCATGTGTGTATAGTTTAGTTTAGTTTGGAGATACAGCGCGGAAACAAGTCCTTCGGCCCACTGAGTCCTTCAGCCCACTGAGTCCGCGCTGACTAGCGATCCCCGCACATGAACACTATCCTCCACACACTGGGGACAATGAAACCAAGCCAATTAAACTTGTACATCTATGGAGTGTGGGAGGAAACCGGAAATTTAGGAGAAAAGCCACGCCAGTCACGAGGAGAACATGCAAACTACGCACAGACAGCACCCGTTTTCAGGATCGAACCCGGGTCTCTGGCGCTGGGAGGCAGCAACTCTACTGCTGCGCCACTGTCTCTGAGAGCGACTTAACATTCACAGTGGCTGTACTGGGGTTCTCAAGCAGGGACAGAGGAGAACGATCATGCTCTTTAATTCAAAATGCACCTCTGCTTTCACCTAACTCCAACACAAAACAAGCGGCAAAGGAATATGGACCATGGGGGACACAAGGAAGTCTATTTCCACCAGGGGGCGCAGCACGATTGGCAGACCTGCCAACAGTCTGTCTGTTTTTTCGTCTTTTTAAAACATTTTTAGTGTGTGTTAAGAGTTTGTGTAAATGTTCTATGGTTTGTTTTATGTGGGGGGAGGGGTAGGGGGTCGGGGGAAACTTTTTTTCAGTTTCTTACCTTGCCGGAGATGCGAATGTTTTCCGGATCGCATCTCCAGTCGCTCTGCGGCCTACCATCGATGGTGCTGGAGGCCACTTCGGACTGACTTGAGCCCCACTGTGGAGCGTGGACTTAACATCGGAGCTGATCCCTTGCCTGATCCCAACCGTGGCCTGCGGACTTACCATCAAGAGCTCGCAGTCTCAGGAGAGGCAGAGTCGGGACGTTCCAACGCCACAGAGGCATGACCAGCCCCCGACTGATCGCCGGCACGGGGGAGCTGACATCCCCCCGATGCAGAGGGCCCAAACGCCGCCGGCTACGGGAGTCAGGAACGTCCCGTCAACGGAGGGCTCCAGGCCCCCGACCGTGGGAGAGCAAAGAAGGGAAGAGATTTTAATTTTTTTTCACCTTCCATCACAGCGAGGAATGTGGAGGAGTCACTGTGGTGGATGTTTATGTTAAAATGTTCTTTGTGTGTTCCGTTGCTTTTTATTTGTATGACTGACTTGGCAAATGAAATTACTTGTATGTTGCATAACATACTTGGCTAAAAAAGTATTATCGTGATTATGATAGATACTAGAATCTTGAGCAACGCACAAAGTTCTGGAGCAACTTTTATTCCTTGGAGCACAGGAGCACATCTTATGAAAGTGTACAAAATCATGAGAGGAATAGATTGGTTAAACACACAGAGTCTCTTGCCCAGAGTAGATGAGTCAAGAACCAGAGGACATAGGTTTAAGGTGAGGGGGGGATAGATTTCATGGGAGCCTGAGGGGTAACTATTTTTACACAAAGGGTGTTGGGTGTTTGGAACAAGTTGCAGGAGGAGGTAGTTGAAACAGGAACCATCGCAACGTTTAAGAGACATTGTGATGGGTACATGGAGAGGATGGGTTTAGAGGGATAAAAGCTGGCAGGTGGGACTAGCGTAGATGGGACATTTTGGTTGTCATTGGCAAGTTGTGCCGAAGGGCCTGTTTCCCAAGCTGTATGAACTTTACGAACTCGATATCTGTGGAGGGAATGAATATGATGCTGTCGGACCTGCTACATCCCTCCAGCGTTTTGTGTCATAATAGCATTCTACTACCCAGACGGCACTGGGCCTGTACACGCTGGAGTGTAGAAGGATGAGGGGGTACCTCATTGAAACTTACCGAATAGTGAAAGGCTTGGATAGAGTGGATGTGGAGAATTATAGGGCGTTCCTTTAGGAAGGAGATGTGGAGGAATCTCTTTAGTCAGAGGGTGGTGAATCTGTGGAATTCTTTGCCACAGAAGGCTGTGGAGGTCAAGTCAATGGATATTTTTAAGGCAGAGATAGATAGATTCTTGATTAGTACAGGTGTCAGGGGTTATGGGGAGAATGGGGTTAGGAGGGAGAGATAGATCAGCCATGATTGAATGGTGGAGTAGACTTGATGGGATGAATTGCCTAATTCTGCTCCTATCATTTATGAACTTACTGGGAATTTATTCTTTCCGGCTTCCTTTGCTATTTACATTTGCAGGCATGCTGCACACTCCCAATAAACTCTGAATATTCAGCCTTGAGTGAAGAAAGTTATTAGCACCAGTACTTATCCATGCCAACAAGATAAAGAATCATTCAGTGACATGGAACGGACGGGAGGTGGTCCACATTTAGACTACGATTCTCCTTTCAAAACAGCACATAGAATATCATCTATTGGTCGAATATTACTGTTTAGAGATGGTTCACTAGGTCTCAGAAAGAACTGCAGATGCTGGAATAATCGAAGGTAGACAAAAAGATGGATAAACTCGGTGGGTGAGGCAGCATCTATGGAGCGAAGGAATGGGTGACGTTTTGGGTCTCAACCCTTCTTCAGACTGAGCGTCAGGGTTAACGAGTTACAGAGATAAGGAAGTGTAAGAGATCAAAAGAAGTGAAGATCTTGGAGAATGTACAATAGGTCATTGTTGGCTTGGGGAAGGTGATACAGAGCAAACAGAGTTACAATGTAATCAGGGGGACATCTTGTGGTCGGAGAACTGGGATGGAGAGAGAGGGAAAGCAAGGGTTACTTGAAGTTGGAGAAGTGAATATTCACATATTGAATATTGCGTGTAGGGTGTAGAATCTGGGGGAATTGAAAATAATATGTAAAGTCAGATTAGATGAGTGTAAATGGGTCAGCATGGACTTAGAGGGCCAAAGGGCCAGTTTCCGTGCTGTGTATCTAACATGCATTTCAAAACCACACCGATATCTGTTAAGAAGAATCAAATGAACACATATTTTTTAGCTCATATTGAGGACCACAGCAACATTATGGATTGAAGGCGTTATTTGAAAATTCTTTATTCCAACTTATTATCAGCAATATATCAATACAATTTAAAAATGAATGTCTTACTTTAATTCCCATCTTTATTAAAAAATAAATATTGTTGATGTTGAATAGTTTCAGTGGTGGGATGATTTGTTTCAACATAAAAGGCAATCAAATCCAAAAGTCAGTAAAGAAAATGAGGGAACGAACCAAAACAGATCAATTAAAAATATTCACATTTCATTAGATTTACCGACCCTGCTTTATCACTTTAGATTATCGATAACTGATAGGTGGCTATGGAACGACTTGTAGTAGTAAAGGAGCAGGCATAACTCATCACAAAGAAAAGTTATCTTATCATTGCCATGCCACACCCAACACTGTTAATTGTAAAATTAATGTACCACATTGTAAACATTTAGAATGTGACTGCTGTCAATCTTTGAAGGTTGTCTTCAAATGAAAATGTCCCCTTCCCTTGCCTTCAAATGCTTCCTTCGATATCGTGAAAGGCAATTTGATGTCACTAGTTTTTAAGTTATTTTCTCTCTCCACAGACTCTTGTGTCTTTGCTGCACATTTTCTTTGTTGGCTTGCGAAAGGTTTGCTTTGCAGTCAGTCCAAGGGTCAATAATATGTGCAGAGATCGTGTGAGACCATTAAAGGGATAAGCAGCAAGAGGGCCAGAGGGCAAAGGGGTTCGAAACCTGCAGGTGGATTGAACATGTAGTTATTTCACACTGAACTCCCACTAGAAGCATTTTCTCATCAATGTAGTAACGTTTGCTGCTCATCCATAATAATAGCCCATTCCCCATCCACAAAGAGGACTTCAGATTCATGCCAAAGCTATTATGGACAAGATTTGTGAACTATAATTATCCACTTCTAAACCAAGGTTGTAATTGGAATTAATATTGACAGAACTGATACTGATAATACACGAGTAAAGTGGCGGCACGATGGCGCAGCGGCAGAGTTGCTGCCTTGCAGCGAATGCAGCGCCAGAGACCCGGTACAATCCTGACTACGGGCGCTGTCTGTACATAGTTTGTACGTTCTCCCTGTGATCTGCGTGGATTTTCTCCGAGATCTTCGGTTTCCTCCCACACTCCAAACACGTACAGGCTTGTAAGTTAATTGGGTTGGTAAATGTAAAAATGGTCCCTAGTGGGTGTAGGATAGTGTTAATGTGCGGGGATCGTTGGCCGGCACGGACCCGGTGGGCCGAAGGGCCTGTTTCCGCGCTGAATCTCTAAACTAAACTAAAACTAATTGGCTATAAAAGATTCCACAAAGTGCTGGAGTAATTCAGTGAGTCAGGCAGCATCTCTGGAGAACATGGATAGGTTGGCGTTTTGGGTTGGGACACTTTTTCAGACCCGAAACCTTGCCTATCCATGTTCTCCAGAGATATCTTATTCCCATGAAAATAAATAGTAACAGTTTACTCAATCATTTCCAATTATGAAGCCACAAGGAACTGCAGATGCTGGTTAGCAAAATAAACCATAAAAATGCTGGAGTAATTCAGCAGGTTGGGCAGCATCTGTGGAAGGAATGGAATCTAATTATCACATGATCTTCCAGCCTGAAGCTTGCAGGAGCACTTTGATACATATGATGGAATAGAAAATGGTGATAAAGAAAGCCTTCATTTACAATATGTCCATTACAACGTCAGGGACATTGCAAAGCTCTTCACAGCCAGTGAAGTATTCGTGAAGTGATAATGCTGTTGTAAAAACACACATGTTGTAAAGACAAGGAAAAGTAGGGCAGATGATCTTTCAATCCGGCAACACTTTACAAAAGAACATGTGTAAACCCACTCTTCAGTCCTCCTGCACACTGACATCCCATCTACTGCATGATGGCTTTAACATCTAAGAACTAATTCATTCCCATGTGTTTATGAAGGAACTGCAGGAAAATTGAAGGTAGACAAAAGTGCTGGAGAAACTCAGCAGGTGCAGCGGCATCTATGGAGCGAAGGAAATAGGCAACGTTTCGGGCTGAAACCCGAAGGAAATAGTAAAGGAAATAGGCAACGTTTCGGGCCGAAACCCTTTGGGTTTCGGCCCGAAACGTTACCTATTTCCTTCGTATTATTATTTGCACTTTATCAGTTTATTTATCCATGTGTGTATATCCATTATCCATGTGTGTATATATTTATATTATGGTATATGGACACACTTATCTGTTTTGTAGTAAATGCCTACTATGTTCTGTGTGCTTAAGCAAAGCAAGAATTTCATTGTCCTATACAGGGACACATGACAATAAACTCACTTGAACTTGAACGTTCCATAGATGCTGCTGCACCCGCTGAGTTTCTCCAGCATTTTTGTCTAAGTTTTGTCTTCGGTTTCGGCCCGAAACGTTGCCCATTTCCTTCGCTCCATAGATGCTGCTGCACCCGCTGAGTTTCTCCAGCGCTTTTGTCTAATTCATTAACCATCATTAATACAGTGTACTCATTGATATATTCAGGTCAGCTCTAAGATTTCAAACCTACTCACAAAACAAATCTCATGCCAGTGCTTCATGGCTGACTCTGGGCCTGACTGGATGACACCTATCCCCATGCCCTCCCCCACCTCACCCCATGCCTTGGGAACGCCGACAAGACTACAACATCTGCCTACCTCTTTCAAGCCCTGTTCAACAACGCTTCCTCAATGTTGCACTTCAACTCTTTGCCAATGAGGGGAAAATATCACGACACAGGAAACTGCAGATATGGGTTTACCAAAAACAACACAATAAGACAAGGCTGAAGAAGGGGTACCGACCCGAAACAATAGACAACAGGTGCAGGAGTAGGCCATTTGGTCCTTCAAGCCAGCACCGCCATTCAACGTGATCATAGCTGATCACCCACAATCAGTACCCCGTTCCTGCCTTCCCATATCTGCTGACTCCGCTATTTTTAAGAGCCCTATCTAGCTCTCTCTTGAAAGCATCCAGAGAACCTGCCTCCACCGCCCTCTGAGGCAGAGAATTCCACAGACTCACCACTCTTTGTGAGAAAAAGGTTTTTTTCTCGTCTCCATTCCAAATGGCTCACTCCTTATTCTTAAACTGTGGCCCCTGGTTCTGGACTCCCCCAACATCGGGAACATGTTTCCTGCCTCTAGCGTGTCCAAGCCCTTAACAATCTTATATGTTTCAATAAGATACCCTCTCATCCTTCTAAACTCAAGAGTATACAAGCCCAGCTGCTCCATTCATCGCCTGTCCATTTGTGTCTTTGCAGGAAACATTTTTATCTGGATTTCAGTTGCTTGCTGTACTATTTATATATTTTGCATTAATAGAAAACGGCATCCAAAATGCCTTTGAACACCATGTACCATCCCACCATCTCGAACTGCATTTCCTCACTGAATAAGAATGTGAGTTGATGAGCTAAATCGAGCATTCTCGTTATTATCTTACACTTTGAAATCAAAGCGCATGAGAAAACATCTTTTCCTCCTCCTTGTGAGAGTCGTGTGGCACGGAAATATGCCCTCTCTCCCACCGAGTCCCCATCAGCCATTCAACACCTATTCATTCTAAACATATGTTATTCTCATGCAGAAAACCCACGCTGGTAGTGATTAGATCAAAGAATTATATTCTGTCGTGGATAACATCAGATTTGCTGTAATAGACGGACATTTTGAAGAGTTTTTTGCAAAGAAATTCTCCAGCTCTCAGTGATAGTCTTACAGAACGGAAACAGGCTCTTCGGCCCAACTCGTCCACGCCGACCAGCATGCCCCATCTACACCAACCTGCCCGTGTTTGGCCCATTTCCCTCTAATCCTTTCCTATCCATACACCTGTCCAAATATCTTTTAAATATTGTAATAATATAGGCCTCCACTGCCTCCTCTGGCAGTTCATTCCATGTCTGATTGACCCACTGATTGTAGGTAGACAAAAACTGCTGGAGAAACTCAGCGGGTGAGGCAGCATCTATGGAGAGATGGAATAGGCGACGTTTCGGGTCGAGACCCTTCACCTATTCCTTCTCTCCACAGAAGCTGCCTCACCCGCAGAGTTTCTCCAGCATTTTTTGTCTACCTTCGATTTTTCCAGCATCTGCAGTTCTTTCTTAAACGACCCACTGATTGTGGTCACCCGTGAGTGCTTGGGGTAAATATTGAAGAATGTCCAACACTTGACAACTGTATTGTAGCTCAGTAACACAGTAACACAGGTCAGGCAGCATCTCTGGAGAACATGGGCAGGTGACATTTCACGCTGGGACCCTTCTTCAGATCGATTATGGGACTAGTTTATATGGGGGAGGCAGAGAAAAAAGGTGGAAGAGAGCTGGCAGGAAGAGTTGGCCTGGCAAGCATCTTTGGTGGTTTGACGACATTGGCTCAACTCTGTATTGGGTCCGCTATTGAGGGAGTCCAGCGTAGGTTCACCAAGTTAATTCCCAGGATGGCAGGACTGTCATATGATGAAAGAATAGGTGACTGGGCTTGTCTTCACTGGAATTTAGAAGGGTGAGAGGGGATCTTATAGAAACATATACAATTATTAAGGGTTTGGACATGCTAGATGCAGGAAACATGTTCCCGATGTTGGGGGAGTCCAGAACCAGGGGCCATTGTTCAAGAATAAGGGGTAGGCCATTTAGAACTGAGATGAGTAAAAACCTTTTCACACAGAGAGTTGTGAATTTGTGGAATTCTCTGCCTCAGAAGGCAGTGGTGGCCGATTCACTGGATGCATTAAAAAGAGAGTTAGATAGAGCTCTTAGGGCTAGCGGAATCAAGGGGATATGGGGAGAAGTCAGGAACGGGGTACTGAATGTGGATGATCAGCCATGATCACATTGAATGGCGGTGCTGGCTCGAGGGGGCCGAATGGCCTACTCCTGCACCTATTGTCTATGTATCTACGTATCTAGGACAGGTTTAGAGGGATATGGGCCAAATGCAGGCAGGTGGGACGAGTGTAGATTGAACATGTTGGTCGTCGTGGGCAAGTTGAGCCAAAGGCCCTGTTTCCACGCTGTACTTTACATGCAATAAGCTTCTGGGTAAAGCCAGATATTTAAATTGATTTCTCTAGAGAATTAGTTCAATGGAACTACAAAAGTCCCGACTCACGATACGAATAGTTGAAGCTATGTTCTTGAGGAGCATGATATTATCAGTGCCCCTCCTTATGTAGCTACTTGCAAATTAATTTGCAAAATTTTAGTTCCAAGGCCACGGAACCAACCCTGATTTCCTATTTCCCCCATTATCTTGCCATTAAGTTTTACAACAATGCTCATGCATGCTAACTTATAATTGTAATGAATAACTTCTGTGGCATCCTTTGATATATTGACCAGAACTGCAGGCGACGGAGTTTACAAGAAATGATTTCTGTAGAATTAAATTGCGTAACGACCCAATTTTATTGAATTAGTATTGATCTTAGGACAAATAAAATCTTTGTCATCAATCTGTCTGTGACTGCATGCTGCTCCAAGTATGACCGAATATTTTGATGTAATAAATAAATCTGAACAATATTGGATTTATATCTGCCAAATTAAAGTAAGTGTTTTACAGTGGCACCAATATTGTATTAACATTAGTGGCCAACATAGTTCACTTGGTTATAAATGTCATCCTGTCTGGCATTTGAAATTGACAACCTGGGACTTAACCAAATCAGCATTTTTTTGCGCAAATAGGAAGAAAGACAATTTAGAGAATTCAGGATGTTTTACGTGGTCGGTGCATATGATTAATATTGTCCAGGGCGCAAGTTACCAGGAATGAGGAGGTTTTTCCTGAGGCTGTGATGAGCGTTTGTCGGCACTGGGCCTGTACTCGCTGGAGTTTAGAAGAATGAGGTAGAGCCTCATTGAAATTTACCGAATAATGAAAGGCTTCGATGGAGTAGATGTGGAGAAGATGTTTCCACTCGAGGGGGAGTCTTGGACTAGAGGTCATAGCCTCAGAATTTAGTCAGAGGGCGGTGAATCTGTGGAATTCTTTGCTACAGAAGGCTGTGGAGGCCAAGTCAGTGGATATTTTTTAAGGCAGAGATAGATAGATTCTTCATTAGTACCGGCGTCAGAGGTTATGGGGAGAAGGCAGGAGAATGGGGTTAGGAGGGAGAGATAGATCAGCCGTGATTGAATGGTGGAGTAGACTTGATGGGCCGAACGGCCTAATTCTACTCCTATTCCACATGACCGTATAGGTTTCAATAATTTCTATGTAGAGACAGAAAGAAGATTAAAATACCGCTTGATAGTTTGGTTGTCAGACAAAGACTATGATCCTTATCCCAGAGATGATCCTGTTAGAGATGGCACAACATAGAACCTAGAACAGTGTAGCACAGGATGAGGCCATTCGGCCCACAATGTCCGTGCCCAACATGAACTTGCCAAGAAAAACAAATCTCCTCTGCCTGCAGATGACCCACACCCCCCCCCATTCCCGGCAGATCCATTCACTTATCTAAAAGCCTCTTAAACACCACTAACGTATCTGCCTCCACCCCCACCCCTGTCAGTGCGTTCCAGGCACCCGCCACCCTCTGTGTAAAAAAACTTGCCCCGCACATATCCTTTAAACTTATCACTCCCGCCGTAAAGCTCTACCCTCTGGTCTTTGTCATTTACATTAGCGTTGTTTATTAATGGGTGACTACTTTCAAATTTAAGTACTAATTGAGAAAAGACGAAAGTAGACAAAAAATGCTGGAGAAACTCAGCGGGCGAGGCAGCATCTATGGAGAAAAGGAGTAGGTGACATTTGGGGTCTCGACCCGAAACCTCACCTACTCCTTTTCTCCATAGATGCTGCCGCACCCGCTGAGTTTCTCCAGCATTTTTGTCTACCTTCGATTCTCCAGCATCTGCAGTTCCTTCTTGAACATTCCATGTGTGAATCATGGACATGTTCTCATCCGTCTGCTCTCTTGGTTATTTAATGTGAAAAATTGCTCTTCGGTTGCGAGTTAATGGCAAACGTATTGAAAGGGGAGAACATGGG